>NC_138063.1:27253194-27811957 GCF_964194185.1 Rhinolophus hipposideros | reverse complement strand
TCACACAAGATGTGTCCCTTGTGTGTGTTGTGTGAGTTGTGTGTACCCACCTATATTAGTTGAGACTTAATTTTTGTCTATACATCGATGGGAAGGATTGACCCCTCAGGCTGATTGGTTGTGAGGACTGTCTGTGACTACAGTGGAGAAGCTGTTGTGCAAGGACTGACCCTACAGAGCAGGATTAGCTTTACCAGGGCTCTCGTGCCTGCCAAGTCTGCCCTTTGGCTATGTCATCTTTGGAGGTGGCCGGGTGAAGATCTGGCCAAGTCCAATCCTGGCCACTGGGCCTTCCAGTGCTGTGGCCTGCCAGGAGAGGACCCGCTGTAGGCCAAGTTCAGCCAGAGTATCTACTGGGGCCACCTGCCATGAGCCACAAAACAATCCAGAGATGGCTGTTGTCGGTGCTGTACTTGGAGGTGCGTTGAGAGACCAAGCTGAAACCAAGGCTGGCTGTCACTAATGCTGGTCCAATGGCAGCTCAGCTAGAGGTCTGGGACATGCTGAAGCCAGATGCTGCTTTTCTGGGCTTTTGTGAGTGTTTGAGAGATTTTAGGAAAATCTACAGCATGAACCAAGGCAGGCCATTGTAATGCAGGGTCTCTGGTCCTGCTCCCCGCACAACAACACAGGATATGGTGAGGCCAAAAATGAACACCAGCAGAGCCATTGATAGGGGAGTCATACCACTATATTTCTGTTGTCGGCTGGGTTGGAGACACAGGAAGCAGGAGCTACACTATCTGCAACCTACAGTCTGCTTCTCTGCCAACCAACTCCACTTGCTAGCCATAATCCTCTGACCACTTCTTTGCCAACCAACAACCATCTAGCATAGCCATGTCAGTTATATTAGTGGCTAATGGCTAACCGGTAACAGCTGATGGCCACCCAGCCAAAGCTGATAGCCATTTGATTACAGCTGATGGCCATCTAATAACCAAGTCAGCACCTTTCCACGTGAGGCCAAGAGCCTGGAAATGCTCTCTGGGCTCTGTCCCCACATCATTTATATAGAAAAGCCACTGGATGTGACTTGGGTATGCCCAAAAGTTGGTGGGGTGTGGTCTAGGGCAGAGCAAACGAAAGGTGATAGCCAGTTTGATGGAGACTCAAGATGTGACGTCTACATGCGTGCGTGCGTCTGCACGTAGGGAAACGGAGGGCTCACAAAGTAACAGTGGCTTCTGCCAGCTCCTCTGTCTGGGAGAAAGTTGCCCCTCCAGCCCTCACTCTGAAGCTACCACAGTTCAGTTCCTTCCCATATGTCCCTGGCACCTTTCAAGCTGCTGCCCCAGAGCTGGAGCTTAGAGCAAGTGAGTCCATCAGTGGGTAAGTCTGTGCGAGTGCAGGCTCTTTAAGAGGCAACCACCCTCCATCTCACTGAGCCACACTTTCTGCTGTTTTCACAGAGAGAAGACATGGGGACTTCTCCGACACTGAAAACCTGGGCTTGGGAGGGTTTGGGATCCCTTGCTTCCTGTGGGGAACAAGCTGAGATATCCCTCCTGATTTTTAATGGTCACACATGGGTGTGGGACCAACCCGTTCTGCATCTCTACCCGCCCTAGAGTCTCGAGGCGGCTTCTTCTGTATGTCTAAGGCTGTGGGACTTCTGTTTAGCTAAGGTGTCCGGCGATTCTCAATAATGATTGTTCTGTGGTTTAGTTGTAATTGGTGTGGTGAGCACAGTGTTTACCAAGTTTACCATCGTAACCAGAAATCCTCTCTGTCCTTAAATTCCATAGTTTCCTTGAAGCTTGAGTTTATTTGTTATTTGTACTTTTCTGTTCATGTCAGTCACATGCAATGTTGAACTGTGATACTTTTATATGGTGTTTAAGCCAATGTGAATAGTAAGTATGACTCACTCTCATGCTAATATAGCTAGATTATTCTCTGGACTATTGGCCACATGCTGACCAACCTGTATTTTATAGTTCAACCCGTATTACTACAGAACAAAATGGCAACCAAGTCTTCAGAATAGTGGCCTTCCAAACATTTTAAAGTTTCCAAACGTCATAAATCATATCACATTTCTAAACCACATGGATAGTTAAGAGAAATGCAGACTTGCCTCTCAGTCTTCCAAAATTATTAATATATAAGCAAGATAAATATCCAATTTGAATCATTAGGAAGTCTATATATTTTTAACCTGAGTTAAATAGCATACATGACTTCTGAAACACAAAGAAAGTGAATAATTGTAAGAAGCTGATTGTTCGTTTGCTGCTTCTTTTGTCAGAACTGAACCCTTTCTAATTTTGCATATGGTCATAACCATTATAACCATGTACAATGAACATGTGGTGTATTATCACCACTCCAAGGACTTTCAATGGTCCTTTCTTGCCTTTCCAGAGTAAAACATATGGGACATTATTTATCAGGGAGTTTTTTCTCCTTTTTCTCATCAGTCTTCCTTTTGCCCTCATGCTCCCATCCTCCTTTATTGCCTTAGCCACCCCCTCTTTCATTAATACTGGAAGATGATTGTGTTAAATTATGCTGGCCTGAGATTCTGTTCTCAGGTACTCATGTCCACAAGCCTTCAAAGACCTGGAGAAGCACTAGTAGCCTATCAAAAAAATGTCCAGCAGACCTTATGGTTTGCTGAAATAGAGGACTATATGCAAGGATATGGACTCACTTTGGGCAATGCTTTGTTGGAAATCTCTCCTAGTAATACAATTGTTGTGTCAAGATGAAGGTAGAGCAGGAGGGAAAGCAACTAGAATAAGTTATCATCAAGTAAAAGAATGAAGGGACATGATTTTAAGAAGCAATAAGGGACAGACACCAGAGAAATTTATGTT
Organism: Rhinolophus hipposideros; assembly: GCF_964194185.1. Taxonomy (NCBI): domain Eukaryota; kingdom Metazoa; phylum Chordata; class Mammalia; order Chiroptera; family Rhinolophidae; genus Rhinolophus; species Rhinolophus hipposideros. The sequence continues at coordinate 27,809,135 of NC_138063.1, read as the reverse complement.
AGAGTCTTTTCAGAGAGAGTAATTAATACATTGCGTATGGAATCAACTCATCAAGGGATGCAATGGAAGTAATTAGTATGAAGTTTTAATAAAGGAGTTAGACATGTATTTAGAGAAAAGAGAATGCTGTGATGTACAATTAATAACTCTGAGGCTGGGCTGAAGCATATAGGACATGGGCTTTCTGGCTGCTTTTCCCTATTCCCCCATCAGCCAGTCAGCTAAGAATGTGCCTTAGCAAACACTTTCTACCGCGGGTTCCCAAGAGTGTCTTGTCTGTGGAAATCAGGGAAATCTAAAAACAGCTCTGTTCTGTTTCAGAAAGGTAAATGAACCTTCTATGGAAAGCAGAGGTGTGAAAGGCTTTAGACAAACTTATTACAAGCTCCAGCACACACTTAGTAAATGGAATTGTGACTTAAAACCTCAGACTGCCCAGTGTCCCTTGAGGCCAGGAATAACAGATATAAGTACAAAGACAGTGCATTTAATTAAGTACTATAAATGAATGGCAGCGTGACTCATCCTGCACTGTCATTCCTATTCTATCCCTGCTCAAAGGAATATAGGAAATCAAGAACATAAATAGGGGCCATCAGCCCTAAATATTTAAATATCGGGGCAAAAAGTCCCAGCAAGAATTTCCAAATGAATGAATGAGAAGCACGATTTGTTATTGGCAGTCAACTCTGATCACCCATGTAGTCAAACATGGGACCACTTAAATAAGAGCTTAGCCCGTTAACTACATTTTATATATGAATGACCTCCTGAGTAAAACAAACTGCTTTGGGTTTAATTGCTTGCGTGAAGTTAGGCTGAAATCATGTATAGAGAAGAGCATTGAGAAATAACTAAATAAGTCTTAAAAGGGCTAGAGAAGAAAGAAACCACACAAAAAATCTCACCCCTCACCCCAGTAACATTCCATGGTGCTGCCAGATATCCCAAGATTTGTCATTAATGATTTTGGTGACTAAAGGATCTCTCATTGAAGTGTGTTTATCAATAAAAACAGGTGCATACTAATTAAGGTTTACCACATTTATGGCTCCAAGCTATTATTGCTCATTCAATATCTCATTTAATTGCCACACCAATCCAACAAGATAGGTATTAGTAATAGCATTTTATAGATGATAAAATTCTCTAAAACCACTCAGCTGGTTTTAGTGGCACAGGCTATGTTCTATTCCTGGTGCCAAGGTCTTAGCAATTTACCTCAGTGCTCTCTGACAGCAAGATCCCATGGAATCAAAATATAAAATGAAAAACTAAGGGAAGCAAAGGTACAAGAAGGGGATATAGTGATTGCATGGCAGAAAAAAAGGAATGGCAGCAGACAAGCCTTTTTTTCTTCCTTTTTTCTTTCTTTCTTTCCCTCCCTTCCTTCCTACTTTTCTTTCCTTCCTCCCCCCACCCCCATAGTTAGAGTGAGTAGCCCTATTGATTTCTGCTTTGTTAATGACAAAGAAAAGAAATGCAAGTTGTGATTTGGCCAAATGCTTCTTTTCCTTTAGAGTGAAATGTTATAATACTGGTTGGATCTTCTATGAAGTAAATAGAGTCTAATATTCTTAAATGGCTTAAAATCATGATAGAAAAACAATAAGTTGTCCCTTCCCCCCCCTTTTTAATATTCTTTCTCTACAAGCGTAATTTTAAACAATGTGTCAACTGAGAAAAAAAGGAAACTCCAATGCCCCTTAAATAATTATTTGTAGGTGAAAGTATGGTTTACCCATTTGTCAAGCCAAATATACAGGTATTCAGAACTGAAAAACAAACAAACATAAAAATAATTGAAACCCGTTATATTTTGTAAGACAGATATTTCAATTGTATTAATAGGAGAGTGTGTGGTTTCTTCCAGGACCAGGGTACAAAATAAGATATCTAGGTTTAGGAGGCTAAAGACTGATTGGTACAGATTAGGGGAAACCTGCATGAATACCCACCAGAGAAATCTAGTTTTTTATGTTTTTTATCCATTCATGCGTTTCTTCACACAACAGATGTTGACTGAACACCAACCTGTGCTCATCACAATGTTATATGTTGGTGGTATAAATGTTGAACAATCAAACATTGCTCATTGAGCTTATATTCCAACGAGGAAGACAAATAATAGGTAAGTAAAATAAGTACAACTTATGGTAAATGCTATGATGAAAATAAATATAGTGATAGATAATAAATAAAGGAGGTGGGAGAGTAGATGTGGATACAGGAAATGTTTGTCTGAAAAGACAAAACAATAGACTCAGATCTGAAAGAAGAAAGAAAGGTATCAGATAAAGAAATAGAAAACTAGAATCCCCATTGCACAGATGACTGTGTACAAAGGCCTTGGAGTGGGAAAGTGCTTGATTTTGCTCTAAGAATGTTGGAAGCTGTAGTGGTTGGGGCAAGGTGAGGAATGGGAAAAGTGCGAGGATATGACATTGGAGAGAAAGACTGGACCAGCATGGCTCTGTTGCTGTCGAGTGACATGAGAAAGTCATATTGTATAGATCTCTTGGTTGAAGACTGAAAAGGAACTGAAATAAGAGAAAATGTAGAAAAAACAGTGAAGAATTTACTACAGAATTCATTTACGGTATGTTTGTGGCTTGATCTAGAGTGATGATTAAGAGATGAGAGAACTTAAGAAATTCAAAGTCGATTTTGGTTTTGGATTCATGAAATTACTCCGATGAATTGGATATTGTTTGAGGAACTGGTAGATGACAGTGTTTGGAGAATTTTTATTTTTTGATGTTATTTGATTTGTTTTATTTTTGTGCACCGTCTTCAGGACTAAGAATTAAGAATTAAGAGGCAAAAATGGGGTAGTTTGGATTAAGAAACCGAGTGTTTGTTTGCCGTACACCTGAAATGTAAAATAATATTGAATGCCAACTGTAATTGAAAAATTCATAAAATGGGGAACAGGTGAAGGGGAATAAGAAGTCTAATTTCCAAGTATAAAACAAATAAGTCATGGGGATGTAATGTATTGTGATATCATGGTACAGTGTCAGGTGATTGCTAGACTTATCATGGTGATCATGTCTGTGGGGAGAGAGCTCCAAAAAGCAGTTTCCAGGCTCTCTGCCTCACATAGAAAGGTGCTGGCCCAGGTAGTAAATGGCCATCAATTGTGATTGGATGGCCATCAGCTGTGGCTAGTTGGCCATCAGTTGTAACCAGTGAGCCATTGGCCACTAATATAACTGCTGTGGCTACGCTAGCAGAAAATGGGAGCTAGCAAGATGGTGATGGGCAAGCACGGATTGCAGTTAGGACAGTGCGGGTTGCAGACAGTGTGGTGGACAGTGTGGCTCCTGCTTCCTGTGTCTCCAACTCAGCCACCAGCACGAATATAGTGATTCCCCTAACTATGGCTCCGTGAGTGTTCCTTTTTGGCCTAGCCATATCCTGCATTCTTGTGTGGGGAGCGGGAGCAGAGACGCCGCAGGACAACGTCTTTCGGTATATGAGTTGAATAGCCATTGTGTACACCTGAAATTAATATAATGTTAATTATGTTAGCTATGTTAATGTATGTTAGCTAATGTTAATGTATGTTAGCTATGTTTTAATAAAAATAGTTTTTAAAAATCATTTATATGGTGGGAGGAAACTTTTGGAGGTTTGAGTATGTTTATGGTTTAGAATGTGGTGATGGTTTCAGAAGCCTACACTTATTTCCAAATTCATCAAATTGTATACATTAAATACACACAGCTTTTTGTATATCAATCATACATCTACAAATTGTTTTTAAAGCAAATATTAATACTAAACAAAATATTAATGAAAATATTTAAATAAATAAAATAAAAAATAGTTTATAAGAAAAGGAAACTGAGTGGTTTATAAAAATCAGTGGTTTTCAGTTGGACATCTGGATCTTCTTTACTGCAAAAGAGTCAAAGAAAAAAATCATCACTAAGTATTCATCTTCTCAGTTTTTACTTACTTTAATATATTACCTGCCTCTGGTAGGATTGCTTCAAGACCTGCCAAAGTACAGAGATTGCAGACCAGTATAACTCGAGACCAAGCTGTACGAACATGGGAGGGCACATAGGGAAATCCAGTGATAAAATATAGAAATAACCATGTGAGAAAACACGAAGGGTCTTCCATTCCCAGTAAGTGCCTGACACTGATTGCAGATCTTTGTAAGTGGACAAATGAGAAGAAACAGGTAAAGCTGTTAAATACCTGAAAGAAGGTTGACGACAGTTAGGAAAGGGGAGGACTCAGAAAGAGAAATCTGAACAATAATCTCCCAAAAGTCAAGGAATTCAAAACGTGGTTGAGGACCAGCTTCTCCATTGACTGGGAGAGAATGCCTCAACTCAGTGATTGTCTTTCCATCTAGCAGAAGTGCTATTTTAACTCATGTATCTATTCATTCCATGAATATTAATTTACTGAGCCCCTTCTCCATCCTTCCTTAGAGGTTGTCTCTCTAAGAAGTAGTCAATTAGGTGGTATTCTTTTCTGTTTGTATGGGAGCAAGCAAGGCAGACTCCATGGGGCCCTAGGTGGCCGTGTTATCCACCTGCTCCTCACCTATCCCATATACCTGCTCTCCTCTTTTCTGGTTGCTGTCTCAGAATTTTAGTTCCAAGTCACATGGAATGAACAAACCAGACACTATCCTTTTCTTTATGGATCATTTATTCTGTGGGCACAGGGAGAGAATGAATAAAGAACCACATTTATATTAGTCAACTAAACACAAAATTAAATGTCAAATTTCAAATACTGTGAGTGTTGTTTTTAAAATTTAAAAGTGCATTAAAATGACTTGTTCTTTTCCCCTATAATTTTTATAATACCTCATTTTTTTTTTTTGGTCTGGCCTATCATAAAGTTAAGGTTAATAATTACAGGTATATGAACTGAAGCATTTCAGAGTATCCTTCCTACTCCTAATTAATCAGTTGTAACAGAATATGCTCCAACAAAACTTTGGAATTCTGCTTTATTTTCCCAATCACAACATTCTAGTCCCTCACTGGTGCAATACCAATGTCTGCATAGGCTAAAAACTTCCGATGTGTTATATAGACTTCCTGGGCCATAGATTCCCGGCTCCACGTGAACAGCTCCTTCCAACTTTATTATTGGTGTCATGTCAGGGCTCTGTAATTTTCCCAGGGACCCACAGAGTTCATAGTTCACCCTAACACCACCATGAAAGTGTGATCTCCAGTTCAAAAGTCAGGAGGCAGCAGGTTCTTGCCTCTGCTGAGCTTCAGGGAAACATAATGATTGATGCCAAGAAATAAAGGTAAATTAGTCACAAAACTTCCCAGAGAGAGAGAGGGAGGGAGATAGCAAGAGAGAGAGAGAGAGAGAGAGAGAGAGAGAGAGAGAGAACCTTGTGAATGGCAGGTTACAAAGGCGAGTGAGGAGCTCACACATTCACTTCATGCTGAATTCTTGAGGAAGTGAGAAGTTGGTTTGGATTCATGGTATTCAATAAAGGAAGTTGCAGATGGGCAAAGCATGTAACCACCTCCTCAGGGCAATTCCAGGGCCATCAGAAAGCCACTTTGTCCATTGCCTGCTCATATACCCCACCAAGGCTCTTCTTCTTACATGGTCAGTGCCTCAGAGATTCAAACTATAAAAGAAGACTAACTGATTCAGAAAGAGAGTCCAAGAGTGCTACAGTCTAATGGAAATGGTTTTGTTGCTGTTGTTTTTTTCTGATGACATTATTACAAGTTCTAACTCCCAACCTTCTTTAGGTTGCAGAGTCAGCATATTGCCTGTATCACTCCAAAGATACTTCTTTCCCCAGTCATGTTTCTTATTGGCCTCTGGAAAGATGGGCAGTTCCTTTTTGTTTCAAGTGGGGAAAGGATGTAACAAAGACCTAAGGAGCATGCTCCTCTATCAAGCAGGGAAATGAATGCTTAAAGTGGGGTTAGGGGTTTGGAGTTGCACTGAAATAGAATTACTCTGTTGAGTTTAAAGCACACTTGATTGCCATGAGTCCACACATGTTTGAGGAGACCTCTGTGATGATGAAGGAAGAGGATCAATAGAATTGATTCAGTATATTCCAAGAAATAACTATTCAGACCACGACTAAATCTCCTCTGTGTATTCTATCCACAATTTAAAAACATATTCATATTCAAAATGACTTTGTTCTCACAAAAGAAGTGATGGTAGTTAGACATGAAATGCTATACTTTTTCTTTTTTTAATGTCAGAAAGTAACAGATGTGATAATAATAGTCCTGAGAAATTTTAAAATCACGGGAGCACCAGATTTATTGATAATTTCTGCCTCCCAAGACACTTTCTCCTACAGGAATTGCTGTAAATGAATGTGCATGAAAAGCGCCCATGGGCATATTCTTGGGACAGAATAAAAAGACTAGAGGTAGAAAAGTGCATCACTCCTCCCACCTGGAATGGGCAGAAAAGAAAGGAGCTGATATGGAATGAAGAGCAGTAGCAGCTATGCGGATCAGGGAAATGACACCTCTACAAGAAGCTACACTTTGCCCTTTATTAGGCTCTGTGTGTTAAGCAGTTTCCCTTTTATCTCAGTTGATCCTTAGAGTGACTGTTTTAAAGAAGTTATGTGTCTTCCCTGGGTGGCAGGCAGCAGGAGCAGGAAGTGAACTCAGTATTTGGGAAAAAGTAAGGTACTGATGAATGTGGATTCCTCAACAGGAAGCTATTCTTAAGGTCCTGAGCAGGAGATGGCCGGTGGGATGTCCTAGCGGGGACTTCCCAAAGCCAACACTCAGCTTTAAAAGGAATTGCCATTTATTTAGTATGGGGGTATGATTCTGCCATCAACTGGGTTGGGTTCTTCCCTTCATTTTGCACACAGAGCAGTGACACTAAATAATTACCTTGAACAAAGAAGGTGGAGCTTTCTGATGAATTCTACAAAGGAGCCTGAAGTAGCTGGAATTGAGCTCTTCTGGAGATCTTCCTTCTTCTGATTTTGCTTCCTGATGCACATCGACAGCGTGAACCCAGTGAAGCTGGAACCGCTGCTTGACACTCTGTAGTGTTTGTTCATTTTCACTTGATTCCTATACTTCAAAGTCTGAGTCCCAGATATGTCCCTGACTGGCATTTCTGCTTACTCCACTCAGGCAGTCGTTACATGGTCTTTAGGGAGTCTGATCAAACTGGGAAAAGGTAAATTAATTTACATTTTATCTCAAACTACCACAATCGTTATAGGAGTAGCGTCCCTTGAAGAATAAACCAACAGGATGAGTTAAAGCATTTAAACTTGGGCAGTTGTGTACAGCTCTGTCCCAAACCAGCAGACTGATTTTCTTGCATATACTGGGATGTCATATAAAGCAACAATTATGAAACCCGTCCTCAAAGGAACAGTAAAGGTGAAATGAATTTCTGTAACATATACATACAGAAAAGAATTAAACGTAGTGCTTTGTTCTCCTGCATTGGTCAGAAAATGTACACCTGCATACAAAATAACACACACCATAGTTACGTACCTTGTTGAAAGGTACTTCACTAATCAGTTTGTTCACCTTAAGTCTAGAATAGAAGCATGAGTACCCCCCGTCCTTCCTTGTAGAATCTTTATTATATAGATGTCAATTCTATACCCTGTTCCCTCGGGAATTTGTTTGCCAGTCAGTTTTCTTAATTAAAAACATCTGCAAACTTATTTTACATGAAAAAATTTAAGTATAACAATGCAGAGTGCTCCCTTTAAGTGGGTGCTTGAGGTCTTAACAATTCTAGAGTCAAAGGTAGGAATCTCTATTAGGTACAAGAAAAGGAATGTTGGTCTGGGAATCAGGAGATATGTTCCAGTGCACACTTTGCCTTTAGTCAGATCCATGAACTCTGGCAGATAACTTAGTTTCTCTGGTTGATGAAAGAGGAAACTGAGGTAAATAATCTCTCAGGTGTCTTCCATAATTGCATTCTATCAATGTACATTTCTGAAATCATAAACATTCTAGGTATCATGACAGGGTAGTACAGATGATAATTTTCACTAGTATTCCTCAAAAATAACCCTACATGAAAAGCTATACAGACTTTAGCTCTGCTCTATGTGCTTCATTCCTTCTCTCTTTCTCTCTCTCTCTCTCTTTCTCTATCTATCTCTATCTCTCTCTCTCCCCTCCCATATATACAGAGGGTGCCCCCCAAAAATGCATACACATTTTAAGAAAGGAAAATATTGTATTAAAATTATGTTAATGGTAAACACTTTGAGCACCTTTTGTAATTGCAGAAGTCAAACATGACTTGTATTCATCTTTTGTTATCGGTATATGTTGAGTATTACAATTTTAATACCATTTTTTCTTTTCTTAAAACGTGTATACATTTTTGGGGGCACCCTCTGTATATATGGGGGTGGGTTAACATGTTAACTTCTTTCTCCTGCTATTTTCAAGAAGTAGTATATGGCTTTTAATATTCTAAGCACAAACACTTTGCTGCCCAATAAGCTAGGTGTCCAGTAAATGCAGATTAATCTGTGTGTTATATGAAGATATGTGTGTCTTCTCCTTCTGAATGAGCTCAGTCTGAGAAATTCATTTAACCTTTAGTTTCAAGTCTGTTGAACCTGTGGTGTCACTGTACTTTTCTTTTCCACAGACTGGTTTATAATAACAATAAAACAAGGGAAAACATTGAAATTGACAAAGATTAATTTATTTTAACTCTCCGTGGTGAGAATCTCAAATGGCAGTTCTCACTTTATAAAGCTGCAACTTCACTACAATACAGAGACAGCCCAAATCATCAATTGTGTCTTTTCTGGTGAGCAATTGAGTTGCAATGGATGTTGAACATATATACTGAGGAGTATAAACTGAGAGTTAGCTATTGTTTACCTGCGAGAGTTCAGACGGGAAAATTTTGAAACCAAAGACAGTTTCCTATTTTATAGTCATAACAATTGACATCTTATTCTCTACTCTGATTTATACAATAGTTTCTCTGATTTGCCTCAAATCATCTCAACATTTTGATGAGGGTCAAAAAAGATGCGTTTACTTTAATTCCAAGATCTATTCTGTTTGTTAGAAATAGGAACAAGCTGTTTAATTATTTTAGGATACCTAAACCTAGTTAAGATACTTTAATTAGAAGCATATAGGAACATTTTAAGCACACTACTTACTTAGCCAAGAGAGAAATGGAAAGAAAAAAAAAAGTCCAGTTGTCTTATCAACGTCATACTTATGTTAATATCTGTAATTCAGAGTATGAGGTATATATATATATATATTTTTCCTTTTCAAAACTGATTTAGTTACATTTAGATACCTCCAAAATTGTGCCATATTGTTTAAAGTTTTAAAGAGGTCCAGATAGGGACCTCGGGATATTTATATACAAGCACCATGTGTGACTGAAATCAGATTTCGATTCAGTAAAATAGCATGAGAAGTTGTTTTTGCCTACTTGATATGAAATCATCACTCATGGGCCTTCTCACTTACAAACCAATTGCTTTGACTTCATAAATACAGAGATATGCTAAGAATGTTTCATGATCTAAAACTTCTGTGATAGTTCACAGAAGTGATAGCCATCACTCAGATAAAGAAAAATATTACAGAGCAATTATTCTAAACAAGGATATTCCTATACACAGAGAAATAAGAAAACTACCTTCTTTGGGGTAATTTTCAATTTAATTCAAATGATAAGAACTTTTGGAGATGTTATAGGGGTCTCAAAGGTATATAAACACTCTCTATACTTCTCTAGTATTCATGTTAATTGTGCATGCATAAGATATGACACAGGTAACAATGAATTCAGGAATTTAAGTTGGGGAATAGGAAGACTCCTTCCAAAACAGAATAAATTCCACCAATTTGTTAAAGTAAGGAATACGCATCTAGCAAACTGTTCTGATAATACGTATACTACAAAGTAATAAGAAAGGAGAGAAAATTATCCCTAGGATTTCTTAACTCTATATCTCAAATGTGAAATATACCAGCCATCTTTAGTTTTTATTATTATTATTAGTAGTAGTAGTAATAGTAGTAGTGGAAATGCAAAGGTGTTTAAATATGAAGATGCAAACTGAATTGGATGTCCAAGATGTTATAGATGAACATAAGATCTGCCATCCCGGAATTGAGGAATGATCTATATTGTTATTACCATGAAGAAGGAGGCAATTTATATAGCAGTGACAGTTAGTGCACTCAACTCTGTACGATGGGTGGGCGATACCTGTTTCGGTTCAGTGGGCTTCCCATCTAAATAAGACTGAAATCAAAAGAGGACAAAGACAAAAACTAAATTCATCATCAGAGTTACAGAACTAATTCCATCCATTCCACTAATCCAGCTCTATATGTCTTTCCCCAAAGGTGTTACCAAGAAACCCTTATAGGGATATCATCTACCCTCCTTACCACAATCCAAAATATTCCCAGGTTTAGCATTCTCTTCCTATATTCCCTGACATCTCACCTCAATAATTGTGGCTTTTCTATTCCTTCCTTTTCTCCACCTTATCTGTCACCAAGTTCTGAAGATTATTTCCAAACATACACAAATTTGTATGATCATCTAGTGTCTTTTCTAATTGGCAGGTGTTCCTTCTGGGCTCATGGTAATGAGGGAATAAAATGAGCAACCATCCTTAATGGGGGAAGGATGGCACAGTCAACCAAGCTAAGTGAAATCACTTGTGTGATTAATGAATGACATGTTCCAACACTATTAGTATCCCATTCAAAGAAACATTCTTTACTCTCCTCCAGGAAGTTTCTCTGTAGATTGTGAAATCTTTCAGCATGTAGGGAAGGGAAATGAGAGTTCATCTCAAAGGAAAGCATGGTTATTCATTCAACAAATCCTTTCAATAAGTATTTACTAATCTCTGAGCTGGACCTCTGAGGATGGCAAAGTGTTTTATCAATGGAGTTAAGTATGTAGGAGGGCAGTGTAGAAGGAGGATCAAAATGAACACAAGCATTAAGACAAGGGGGTGCATATTGGATGGAAAACTGATCAACAAATATAATTGAGCAAAGAGTTGCTATCTGGCATGCATCTAATTCCTGTGCTGTCACATGACCCTAAAAATGTTATGTATGTGTGAATTCATGTACAATCATATGTTATCAGTAAACATTCTCTAGTTAAGAAAATTGATTGTCCCAGGTAAATTATTGTTTTAAAGTTGACTCCTTTTTTTTTTCTTCCTAATGGGCAACTTATAAAAGTTGCCCTATAAAAGGTAGTGGATGAATAAGGGTAGTTAGGGTAGAGGGTGCAAGAGAAGTAAAACAATAGAAACAGAGAGGCATATCTGGGAATGTACAAAAAGAGAATGGGGGAGTAGAGGAACAGAAAGCAAAACATCATTCTGCAGACACTTAGAGGAGGATTCCCTTTTGTCAGTGACTTTCTTTAGCCTATCTTTCTCTTAGTTACAGGAGCCTGGGTCAACAATAATTCCTTCAGGCCAAAGGTTTTCTCCTTCCTTCCTGATATAAAGCAGTTACAATGTCACTAACCCAGACACATGCACATGAAAAAATACAACCACAAGGCAAGAACCAAAGGACCATGTTCCTGCTTTTCTTTTGAAAACTGTTCTACTGCTTGAGCCTCACTTCCCATTTCAGGGGCACTGTCCCCAAAGCAGGTTAGGAAACTGGGTCCTTATTAGTTCCACTTTTATTCTTTCTTATCTATGTACTCCTATATTAATTCTGAGTGTGCAATCTGGATGCTTCCTCTGATTCTAAAGTTGTCTGAATGTTAATCTAGCATGAAATCTCCTGCAGGAGTAAATGTGCACCATTCCTGGTACATATTAGACCTTCATGAAGTGTTTGTTGGTTATACAATGGGTTAGGGAAGAGATGATTCACCAACAACAGTTTGACAGAGTAACAGGAAAGAGAAGAGGCAATTTTATCAAACTGACTCTGGTCAAAATTGGGGAACTGGCCACATCTGTCTTTGAACTCTTGTCTTACTTTCCTAGTGACCCTTATACCCCCTTCTTCAACTCCCAAATGTCAAGTACCCTCAGGCTACCAGCAAAACTGAGTAGCACAACCAGTTTAAAGGAATAAATCTCAATTGCTTATGCAAAGAAGGTGTAAGTTGCTGCTGACCATTTATTTGTTTGACATAAAGGATTTCCTACTGAATAGACTGAAGGCATATGGACTTAAATTTTGGAAGCCAGGTTTAAAATCCTGACAGTCACATTCTAGTCATGAAGCCTCTATGGCATTCAATTTTACTTTCTTACTGTGGGGATAATAATAACAACTTGTGGAATTATTTTTGTTAGATTACATAATGGTTTAAAAATACAAAGAATCATTATTAAAAATATTAACAGAAGCAGCAATGTAGATTCACTCAATAAATGTAATTCTCATTTCATGTTTTTACTTCTCTCTTCTGCTTTCCTTTTATCGTTCTTTAATTCTTTGAAAATTGGTAGTTCCCATAGTACTTGCTGAAGTGTCTTTTGCTATGAGTTTTCAGAATATATTTATATGAGATTGAAAATGTAAAGGAGTGAATGAATGAGGAAGTGAATTAGTGCTGATGGTAATGTCCTGTATTCCCCATCTACTTGGGAATCTGTAATCGTCTTTTGAAGTATCACCAGTGTGATTCATACATCCGAGACCAAATACTTTCCTGTCATTTTTTAAATTAATTATTCTATTTTCAAAGTAATGCATTGCTTGTAATTCCACATTTTGTTACATCACAGATAACACATACCTCAATCCTCTATGGTCTTTAAAAAAACGTGAACAGGTGATCCTGGTTCTTCGGCTCTTTCAGAGATGTAAAATTACACCATTGAAGAACAGTTAGGTTTTTATTCAAATAGCTTCTTTGGTCACACAGATAGTAAGGCCACTGAAAACAGAAAAGACAGTGTAGGCAATAAGCATTTAAACAAAGCTAACTACACAATGACTACTGTCAATGGAATTCAGCAAGTTTTGATGGTTAATATTAATCTCCAAAGCATAGCTTTGTGAATATATAAGGGGCCCACAAACCTTGAATGTTGAAAGGAACTATTGATCTTCAAAATCAGACACACAAATGACCAAAAAAAAGTTTAAAATTTTAAAAAATAGTGGTATGCAGTATAGACCTGAATAATGTAAAAAGCCTTGGTGTGAAGGAAAGAAATTGGAGGAAGAACTTGCAAATCATTCTATTTGTAGAACTCCCACAGAGAGTATATTTTAGATTTACTTAATGAGCAGTGGGTCAAGGGCTCCAATTTTGTTTAAAAGAGCCTAAGAGAGCATCATCATAGTGTCAGATGTTAAGGATAAAGACAGAGTAGGATGGTGGAGAGTAAGATTATGAGAAACAAAACCCAATCGATCCTGTAGAAGTCCTTCAGGGAAACACTTCAGAAGAAGCAAAGGCCAGATGCAGAGTTAAAAGTTCAAAGTGAAAGGAATAATCACGTGGATGATTTATCTCAAAGGGAAGGGTCAGTGATACGAACCATAGTACATTTGCCTGTGGCATTTCAAGTCTTTTATGCAATGCTTTATTTGTGAGTCTTCTTAAAAATGGGGGACTCCAGCATTGGAGGAACTCTCGCACTGCAAGCAACATCAGTACAAGAATTAGCAACCAATGCAAATGTCTTATTCTGTTTCTCTCAATTACCCCAGGAGAATAAAAGGCCTGTGCAGTGGGGAATGGAATGGGATTCACAAATAGTTCTGATGAGTATCATTTTTTACTAACATGTTTTTTAAGTAAAATGTCATACACATGTTTTGTATGAATCAAATTGTAATTGGTTCCAAGTGAATCTTGAGATAATTTCTGCTTTTAACCAAGGGGGGAGAGAGACATACACACATAAGCATGAATATCTGCTGCTTTTAGGTTGGTGCAAAAGTAATTGCACTTCAGAAAGTTAAAAAAAAAGAAAAAAATATTGCAAAAACCTCAATTACTTTCACACCAACCTAATATTCTCAGACTCATCTCCCTTCACGTGCCCAGGGAAACTGTTGTCCTGATAAGGAATTCCTGGGATACTCCTGCCTGGAATATACACCCTTCTGAGAAAGTATGATTTTTGTGGTGATTTTTTTTTTTTTTGTAACCACATTCTCTCCTAGATTAAAGCCTATGAAATTTAAATATTGAACTGGTTGAACAATTCCACCTAATATGAAATTGGAGCTTAGCTATCAATGTTTTATGTGTAAAACTGAGTGCTCTACATTTTGAAAGGATTGGTGAGTTATTTTATTTTATGTATTTCATTTTATTTTTCATCCAGGGAAGCATTGACCACATCTGATTTGCTTAGGCGGTACAATACTAAATACCTGCTGACCCCTGATGAAATAAAGTGTCAGTTTGTTATTTTCTTGGAAGTTCCTGATTAAGTCAGATTAAGTCTAGATGGCTCCATAAGAAGGGGTGGCCCTGACGACCTTTCTCAAAACTAGTGCTTGGCCAGAGCTGCCAACTAGAGTACATTCGTGGCAGGGGTCTCTCCTCTAGCCTAAAGACACACTTCTGCCAGGACCTGTATTTCTCTGGTCAACAATCCCTACCACACTTTGCCTGTCAGCCTCCTCCTTTTCTAGCCTGGCTTATGAACTTGTATAATCCTAACTGCCTCTCTGAGAGTACTTATGTGAGTACATGTCTCTGTCTAAATGCCCCTGTATCATGAGAATGTAAGAACTGGTCTGTATTTACTTCAGAAACTAGAGAAGAATAGTGTGTATTTTTCTTCCTCCATTGTCCCAAAGCACATGGCTTAACAGATTGCTTGAGCTCTCTCTCTTACATTCCCTCTAAGTCTTCTGTTGGGTGCATCAAAATCATTTACATTTGGATAGAATCATGAAGAACTTGTCTATGTGGACAGGTCACCAAGGGCTTGGAGAATCCATGTTAACACACTTGCCACTTCAGGACTTCTGGGGATACACAATGGTCAACCAGACACTTGGAAAACAAACAAATAAACAAATAAAAATAACATTTAAAATCAGTACCCCAGACACAGAGATGAAGACCTACAGGAACATGAGAACTATTAATATCTTGGATATTAAAAAGTAGGGTTTTCAGCATTACTGATTTGTAAAACTGAAATTGGGAAGCATCAGGAAAATTGCCCAGAGTTACATAACCATGAATTTGCTCATTCATTTGCAGATCGATAAATAGATAACAGATAACACCATTGTGTGCCAATTACTGCACAAAGTTATTCATAGACGAAAAATGTTTGATTCCTTCCTTTGAGGTACAAATAACAGTCACAGTTCAAGGACAGCAGAGCTGGAAGAGGAGTCCATCCACCATAGTACAAAAGGATGACACTTTTCTGTAGACGAAGCAGAGGACTTCAGAAGGAAAGCACGCTAGAGCTGGAACTTACCAATTTAAAAAAAAAAAAAATTGGAAACAACATTACAGTCAATGGACATCTCTCCTTTGGATGCTCGGTCTCCAAATATGCACAAGGTAATCTTGTGCAGGCATCCCATCATGCAACTCTAACCACATATCTGCATGCATCATCAGACTCCTGCAGCCTAGATGCTGGCAAGCTCTTGAATGGGCGAGGGGCCTTCTCAGTCATTTTAGTCCAGCCTCAGTTTTAGGAAGGGCCTGTGCACCAGCTTTGGGTTAAGACGTTTTCAGGCTATCTGCCCCACCTCCCTGGAAGCCGGATTACTTTGAGCTTCATGAGCCTTGCATGCTGTCCCTCTTCTCCCCAACCCTTCCTCAACAATAGCACACCTGCCTCAACAGTAGATTTGGTTCAAGAAAACTCAGAGAGTTTTCTCTGACTTGTCTACCAGTGATATTTTCATTGTCTGTGCTCCTTGAGCAAGTGACTTTTCTGTCCCTCACTTATGGAATTAAAGTTTTCCCTTTGTGGCAGAGAAGGGTCTGGAAGCCCACAGATATTTCAGGCATTCCCTTGCCATGTAGCCCCTATTAGCTCCTGCACCACCAAGAGGTCAGTCTCTGGTTCTGCCCCACACTCACTCCTGAGTATATGACCGAGGGTCCCTGGACTTCCAAGTGACTGCAGAATTTTATTTGTATAGGCACCGCATCAGTACTTGGCAATGACTTGTTCATGCACACTTGGCTATTATGAGAACTTTAAATTTTTAGCTTACTCTTACCTACTTGTTTTGCAACCTATAAGGGTCCCTTCTTCCTATGCTCTGGCATAAGTAAGACAGATCACATGTCTCAGCACTCTTTGGAGAGACTTCTTTTTCTTAGTATTATATTGGGTTGCCTTGACACTTCTGATGGCCTTCAAAAAATGTGATTTTATAGTTTACCTGGATTTTATTCATTATTGGGATGGAATGATTTTCTTTGAAGTTTTCTATATCCTAAGCAAAAGCAGAAGCCCACTTCAAAATACTGAAAGCCGAAAATGTATAGTACTAAAAGGAGAATAGACAAATACTACAGAAATATAGATTTTACCATACCTCTCTTAGGAACTGAGAAAACAAGCAGATATGTATATTTATATATTCTACATATAAACTATTAGACATAATAAGTGAATTGAGCAAACAATTATGAAAGGACATATTTTTAAAATTGCGTTTACAATAGACCAAATTCGTTAAATACTTAAAAAGGAAAATAAATCATTAATCAGAAAATGAAAGAAGACCCTAATGAAAGGAGGAATATACTGTGTTCTTGGATTGGAGGATTTAATATTGCAAAAAAGATCATGTTTCATAATTGAGCTATAATCAAAGCCACACTATTAGTAATCCTAGCAGATTGTTTTTGTAGAAACTGACAAATTATTTCTAAATTTCATATGAAAACGAAAAAGATCAAGAATAAAAAAGACAATCTTGAGAGAGAACAAAGCAGGAGAATCGCCACCTACCAGATATCAAGAATCATTAAGAAGTTATAATAATTCTGGCATTAGCTCAAAGAGAATCCCATAGCCTCATGGAACACAATAAAGATTCCAGAAGCACATGTACTCAGTCAATTTATGTTATAGGTGCTATTGGAATGCTGAGAAATTGATGTTTCAAACATAAGAGACTGAAAATGCAAATTTAACCATGACCAAACTACACATCAAAATAGAACCCTCATCCACAGCCTACCTAGAAATGAACCTAAAAGCCAAACCACAATCTTTGCAGCAAAACGTACATGAAGTCAAACCACAGCAATGGTACTAACATGGCCAGGACTTGATCAGTGACTGACAGCTTTCCTAAATTTGATCACTGCTACAAATGTATAAGCAACTGGAGAAAGCCAAATAGACTCCTCTAACCAATTACACGGGATGGCTTACTTCTAGTTTTCTTGCCTCCAGCTCCCCCATGCCAATACTGTCCAATCAAGGTCTATCTCAACTCTTCATATTTTTCTACTTATAAAGCCTTCCCAGTGTTCTGCTTGCCTTTGAGTCTCTACCAAATGCAAATGAGGTGGCTGACTCATTTGCTATAGCAATCTCTGAATAGTTTTTCTTGTTGATTTCACAAATACTACAGGACCACCTGGATCTCTACATAAGAAAACAATGAACCTAGACCCTCTTTCTCACAGCATATACAAAAAGAAATACTAGATGGATCATTGATATACATGTAAAAGAAAACAAAACAAAAATATATACAGTAATATGAGATCTTCATGACCTTGTGATGAGCAAATATTTTAAACTTTACACCAGAAAAACTAATACAAGAATAAAATTGATGAAGTGAACTTAACCAAATTTTAAAAACTCTAGTAGTTCAAAAAATCTTTAAGAGATTCAAGAGTCTGGTGACAACAGCAGAATTGAGTTTAGCAGAAGTCCCCTTATCAGTGTGCCGTTGCCATAACAGTGGCATTGGGTGTGGGGTATCAAGATCAAGACTCCTCCGGTGCCACTATTTGCCTGCAGTTTTTATTTTCTAGACTTCTTTAGTTCTTACCCAGTTTTTTGAACATGGATCTCCAGAATTCCCTTTGATTCTATGAGCTGTTCAATAACTTATACTATCTATTCTGCATAAATTTGCTAGAGTTGATTTCTGTTCCTTGCAACCAAGAATCTCAGTTTACTAAATAAATAAATAAATAAATAAATAAATAAATAAATAAATAAATAAATAAATAAATAAATAAATGAAAGTATTACAAATTACTAGCTCCAAAATGTGGAACAGGCTAACCAGGGAATATACAGCATAGGAGAGAGAAGGCCTCAATATTCCAAGCTGGAATATTTAAAATACTTACTATTTAATAGTAAAAAATTATGTTTTGACCACAGCTTTTGTATATTGGAAGTCAGATCATGCATATTCCAAGCACAACAGTAGGAATAAACAAGCCGTACATTGGAATGCTTGCCAGTTTCAAAAAGAAACAAACATTCAAGCTTAGCCGGATAATGGCTATTCTGAAACCAGTAAAATATAAAATACATCATTATTAACAGAGAACCTCTTGATTTATATAATCTAAAATTTCAAATCTGCCTTGACACCTTTGATCCTCACATCATCCCTGAGGCCTACACAGGCGTTCCCTGGTCTGGTCTAGTCAGATACAACCCTCCACCCAGCAGAAGAGACTCCCACTAAGCTTGTTCCTCTGTTAGGCCAGCTGTTCCCAACCCTGTTCTCAACCTTATGGGCTTCACCTCCTTGCTAGCCCTCAAAAATTATTCAATGAATCCAATTACATACTCTCACGGGAAACATGGGGCACCTCATCCTCTTGTTACTACAAAGCTTGCCTCCCACAGTCCTTTTTGATTCATTCTGCTCCCAGTTATAACCTCTGTGTGACCCTGCATGGCACGTGGTATCCTCCTTTCCCAGGCTGTGAGTATAGGTGACTAATAAACTGCTGTCAATCTAAACCTATCCAGTGCCTATGTGGTCTGTCACCTTGTATTATTTAAGATGGCGGATGCCTCCATTACCAGTGTGGTAAATAGGAGGCAATCAGCAATCTTCTCTGCTTGAAGACAACCAAATGCCTCAAAGTCTAGACAGCTGGAGTCCAGAAGGACCAGAAAAGTCAAATTCTCTTCTTCTAGCTATGGTTTGCATATGAAAAGTTAGGCAGTAATTGGCATAATATGTCACCATCCAAGCTTAACACAGAGGTCTTTTCAAGGATCTCTCGTACGTATTCTATGACTACAAAGAGGACAGCCAAGCTCCTTATAAGATGTAGACTGAAGACAAGAGTGAATTATCTGCATCTCTTTACCAGAGTCTGTTGCCTAAAGGAGGAGGCCATGATCGATATGGACACTTTTAAAGTAAGGGGCGCAGAGATGGGCAGGCTTTGCAATGTTTTGCTTAGGCCGCAAAGATCCCTGAATTCAAGTACTCTGATGAGACAAGACCTGTAGCTCTAGCTATAAGCACAATTGTGTTCCCAAGTCAACCAGTCCCTCTGCTAGACAATTTGGTGTGGAGATATGAAATCTGAAACTGCTATGGCCATACTGCCATTATGAAATAAATCTGACATTACAGAAGACAGAGCAAAAAACAAACAAACAAACAAACAAACAAAAAACAGAAGAAACTGGCTCTTTGATATTTTTGAGCTACTAACTCAAATTCTGAAGCCAGCCTTACTCTTGGCCTTCCCAGGTAGGTGGGACCATAAATCCCCTTTATTGTTTAAGTAAATTTGAGTTGTTCTTTCTATAACTTGATATAAGTATTCCAGTCAGGAACCATGAACCAATAGTTTTCTCAAACACTACTCAAAACAAACAAACAAAAAAAAAAAACTGAGATGAGATGAGATTGTAATTATTGAGATATTTCTGGACATCTTATGATTTAAGTTATATCTCTATACCTCTGAAATGAGAAATTGTTGATGTTTTTTAGGAAAACAAGGATTTGCAGCTATTGAGTAGGTAAAAACTAAAGAGACTCAGAGGTGGAAGGAAACAATAATGGTAGGATGACAGGGAAGATATGAGACAGTTAAGGCCAGGAAGAAGTCCAAATGAATGGTACTTATGAATGACAAATGTAAGATAAAAATGCTTAAAGATGAACATATGTAGACAGGAAAGACTTGCAGGTACAAGTCAGGAAGTAGACAAAAGGTTTTCAAGAGCACCATGTGGATTCTAAATGGTGTAGCTGTAAATAATCCTCTAAGAACCTTGGTCAGTGTTTCTAAATCTTTCTAAAATTTGATTAAAAACGATGAAGTGGGACAGGGACTCTCAGTCAGGAGGAAAGCAAAGAAAGGAAAAGTGATAAGCTGTAATTATGTTCTTCAAAACTGTGAAATATCCAGCCTTAAATTTCAGTGCATTTCCATTTCCTCTTTGTGACTTTTTTCCTTTGCTCCATTTCTTATATGTCCAGAAAAGCTCTGTTTTTATCCATAAAGTTTTGTCACGATCACAGGGAATCATAACAGGTATTGCATCCCACCCTCCTGGTGGGCATATCCAAATACAAAATGAATGAATGTGTGTACATCTCATACATATGGCTTGCTCGATAACACTTGAGATGAGGACACAAAGTTGCTAAAGGAAGGCAGATGCTGCACGTAGAATGAAAGCACCTGTGAATAGAGCAAGGGCTACCTAAAAGGGATGGGATGAGTGACTTGGCCACAGTTCTGCTTATCGTTCTCATGGCTTCCCATCACCTATAGAATAAAATTCAATATTTTGCACAGCATACAATCTTCACAAATGACCCACCAAACTGACTAGCCCAGCCATTGTTTTTTACTTGATACTTCAAAAAAGATGAAACACATGTACTTCCTAAAATATATTCTTCCTCAATGTCTTAAAATATAATGCTATTTTTCTTTGAAATCCATTTCTACCTACTTATTAACACAAACACATACTTACAGGTAACATCTTTAGTAAAATGTTTGCTGGCATATCCAGACTGGTCTAAATGTTCCAGTGTTCCTCAATTATCTTTGTATTACAGCACAATATTTTTGAATTTCAATCACTTGCTTATCTTCCTAGCCTGTGAACAGGGAGCCTGTCTTATTTATATCTATTCTTATGGTATCTACTTGGTGCTTTGCACATACTGGGCTCAAAAAAGAAATATCTGTCATATGAATGAATGAATGATGCCAGAAAGGCCAGCTTTATAAATTGATAGTAAAACATGCTTGTTATTTTGATGTGCACTATAAACTGTTTGTTATTTTGATGTGTATTATGAAATGCAAAAAAAAGTTTCTATTTAGATGAAGACACTTAAATATCAGAATTGTTTCTTAGTTTAAATTATTACTTTGATTCCTGTAAAATGTAAGATTTGAAAAGATAACTTTATTATTTATTCCTAATCTATTTTAGATTTAGCATGTTGACAACTAAATTCACTCCCCTGGGTTTATCTGCTCTTCCCTGACTTCCTTTGGTCCAAATATGCTGCCTGGGGAAGTTGATGTGTGCTCCGGGTCAGTGTTTTTGACTTAGTTACGTTTTTTAAGTTTCTAATAAATTAACGGAAGTTTCTTAGTGATGGGTGTAAGAGCATATATACTCCTGAAAGAGAAAGGAGAAATTCTTATGAAGGGGGATTGAAGATGTTTAGAGAATTGAAATTTCAAACTTTCAAGTACAGTACACTGAAGGTCAGCGTGCCTGTGTAGAAGGGCTTACTGATGGTGGGTTTCCCAGGTCCACAATAAATTACAGTGTTTGAACTGACTCACTAAATGATGGAAATAAAGAAATTCCATGCAGAGAAACTGGCATTTGGAATATAATCAAAATCTGAAATGCAATAATATCAGACTTTAAAAAATGACCCAAGTTACTCCAATTGAACCTTTGCACTTTGACCTCCGTTAGTTTCTTTTGTTTGCTTCTTAAGTGAAATAGACATAAAGTAAAACCCCTTGATAGGTTTCCATGCAGAGAATGGATGGTGATAGCATCACAAAGCCCTTACCAACAAGGCCACATTGCTTATCACTGCCAGATGAATTATTCACCATTTCAGCTTTCTTTCAAGATTGGGATATGGAGAGAAGGTGAACTTTACAGGCAGCTTTGCACTTCTGGGGTCAGCCAAGCACTTATCTTCAGAGTGACAGAGAAACATTAATTTTGCAAGGTCCTCTGCTTCATCCTACTGCAGTGGAAATCCAACCAAGACCTTATCAGTCCAAGAGATCAGCCTTGGAGCTATGTAAGAATAAACTCACCTTGAACAGAATAAACTCAGGTAGGGAAAAGGATGAATTTTAATGTGACAGATTTGCAGTTTCAGATACAAAGCTGCCTTCAATTTGTGCATAAGTATTAGTTTTACCTTTTAATTGGGACTTCCGATCTTCCTGTAGCACCTCAGATAATACAGAATTCAAGGTTTCCTGTTTCTCTGACTCCATTACCCTAGGATGATAGTAACCTTTCAGTCATTTAACTTCTCCCCAACTACAGGGTGCATTTTAGGCCCCAGTTGTGAAATTGGCCATATTTGTCCTTCATTTTCCTCTTTGTATTCTTTTCCCCCATACTGGATGTCCTCTTTCTCTTTGTTTTAATCTCATTTGATACCCTTAGCAAATGAAGTAATAACTAATTTATAATGAAGTTAGATAATCTATATGTTCTTTTTATTCAGAGGAATTGTTACTTAAGGAAGGTACAAAGCAGGAAGTACCCCAAGTAGGTTAGTTTCTCGGTAGTTGTTTTTATTCACTGTTTTATTACATTTCGTTCTAAAAACATAAATTCAATACTTCCTATGTGCCACACTCTGCAAACATAGATAGATGACAAATACAGGTGCTGTCCTTAAAGAACACATCCTCCAGTGAAGGCACAGACATGAGATCATCATGACGTAGGGTGATAAAGGGAATCATAGAGGCAGACTAGGGTGTATGTGCAATGGTCTTTCTACCAGGATTAGCATACTTCTCAAGAATGACGTTTTTCTCAAAAGCATGAAGGCTTGGGGAATATTTGAGATATCAACTCCCGGGTCCTTAGCAGTTCATATGTTTTCTGTCCTGAAACTGATCTTTCTACTGGATTTTCTTCTTCTGCCTACCTTCTCACAAAGTCATTCTCTGACTTTAAAAAGCAAAGATTTACTAAGGTAAATCACCTTCAGATATCGGAAGCTACATCAATGATATCAAACAAATGAACAATTCAAAATAGTGGTTTCTGGGCTGAGGAAGTAAATAACTTTGATGACTAAGAAATCCTTTTAGAAATCAGATGTTTCTGATGCTTTGCATTTAACAAAATTGGCATATACTCGTACATTATTAAAAATAAAAGTTAATTAAAAATAAAATTATTAAAAAATAAAATAAAATAAAAATAGAAATAAAAGTTAATGCTAGATCACAGAGGGATTTTTTTGTTTGTTTTTTGCTGATAACTCAGAAGGAAGTCAAAGATCTGAAAGACACTGGTATAACAAAATATTTTCCATTCCCATATACGTACTTATATGAACAAGGTTTATCATGCTTAGTCTTTAAAAACTAAAACTAGAAAGAAAATTTTGGGGAGTACCCTGCCACATTCTATAAATAATATTTATAACTAGGTACATTAATTTAAAAGTTATAAATAAGAACTCTATTATGTCATTAAGAGATTAGTTCCAATAAATTTAACTTTTTCCATGTGAAATAGTCATCAAAATGTAACACTGTATTTATATCATTGTGACCAATTGTATACTATAGATAATTATAATGATAACTCAATCCAGAAAAAAACATTTAACACTTAGAACCTATTGTCGCACAAAATATTTTAAGGAATATTTAAATACTATTTATTTACTTATTGTTTGCAGAAAAGTATAAGAGAGTTATCAACAAAATATTTTCCAACATGAAAACGTTAAATTGAGATACGCTACCTAGTGGATATGAAATGGAAATATAAATTCAAGGAAAGAAGAGCTTGTTAATATAGGTAAAAATAAGATGAATCAAGATGAAAGGTTCAGAGGAGAGGGAATGAAGGTAGAAGAGGACTTTAAGGGGTGGGGGAGAAATAGCAAATACCAAAGTACATATTCCAGAAAAAGATTTGCAAATCCAGGGGACTGCAGGCGATTATCAGCATGGAATTGTTGGGGAAAGCAATGGGGAAATCAACTTAGCAGAGCAGAGTTGCTTGAAGATGGCAACTCATTGCAATCTCTGGAGTGACTCTTCCCTGTTTCTCTCAATGAGATACGTTGAGTTCTCTTTAAAAAATACAGCTTTCTGAGCGTGCTCAGCCAGATGAGTTCATATTTAATTCAAGACGAGTGATTTTGAAGCCTTGGCAAAAGGTGGATGAGTTCAGTCTGGACTTTCTCAGCTCCTACTGGATTTGGAAGGTTCAGCTAACAGAGTTAAATGTCTCAGGACCAAGAAAATTAAAAGTGGTAGTTGTCAGTAAGATGTGATAATCTTTGTTCCCATTCCTAACCTGAAATCTGTCCAAAAGATCCAAGTCCAGCTAGTCCATTAATTGAAGAAGAGTTAAGTGGCAAGCAGTTTGTCATTATTTATTGCTCATTGAAGAAGTTTCTCTAACATATACGAGTCATAAAAGAGACAAAAAAAAAAGACAAAGAAAAAAACGTTCCATGATACCATCCTTCAAGGCTCAGGTCTTCCCAAGTAAAATTGTGATTAAGAGAATTTGCCCGAACCTGAATGGCAGCTGGCTTTTAAAGATACTTTTAGAAAAAGCGTAGCAGAACAATGTTGAAAAGAAGGCTGAAACTTTTGTTCTGCTTATATGTAAAATGTTCACAGATAAGTTAGTTAATTTTTAATTCCAAGAGTGTCAGTGGTAAACATAGATAACGAAATAAAATTTACATCTTTTTTTTAAGATGAAGAAGAAGAGGAAGGAGGAGGGGGAGAGGGAAATCAGTTGAAGAGTTTTTAAAAGTCTGAAACATAGAGGGTTCCAGCTTAAGTGGCAGACACTGAATTTCTAGTGACGTCATCACCAGTATATATTTTTCTGCAGGAATTCTAAAGCCCAAAGAAGATTTTATAGAGTTGGTGTGATAGAAAGGGAAGAGGACAAGAGCATGTAGGTAACTGGCAAGAAACTTATCAAAATAATGGACTCTGATTATCAAGGCAGGACGGAGACTGGACTCGAGGCAGAAGAGGTTGTGCCTGTAGCTGTGAGTGTGTGCAGGCTTAAAGACCCTAGTAGAGAGGGGGCCACAGGTAGGTTTGCAGGGCAGTCACAGGCAGCAAAAAGAGCAAGCAAGACAAATTATTCTAGGCCAAGGAGCAGGAGTGATAAGATCAGAGTGCCACCAGGGTGTGATATTTGAGGACCTAGAACACTGGAATGGTACTTAAGGTATTAGTTAAAATCCAAGGAAAACATATTTTGGAAGTTTCTTTGGGCAATTAATCTGTTAATTTCTGTTATGAAGATAAATCTGCCTTGACCTGAGCACACCCATAGAAAGATGGTATGTTGTCTTAGGATTTTATAAACACATACTATCTCTTTTTAGATATGTAAAGTTAAAGACAAGAGTCCCAGATTTGGGTTGTATCTGCACAATTAAAAAAATAAATGAAGAGAGAGTGAGCAAGATGTGAGAAGAAAAGGGAGGAAAGTGGGGAAAGTGAGGAGAGGGAAGAAAAAGAAGAGACTGAGAATGAGTATAAATCTAATTCTGTGGATTTCTTTTGTTGGAACTAAACTCAAGTTTTGTTTTTCAAGTCAACTAGATCTCATCATGGTCTTAATACAAAAAAAAAAAAGTCCCACTTTTAAAATGGGAGGCAATCGCATTGACAAAATGGCTGTCACTGAACCTACTCAGGTCTTTCTCTTGCTTTCCACATTCTGCCACAACCATAAAAACAATATGATGTTTTATTGAGCATCTACTTGGATCCAGGCTCAAAAAAAATCTAACTACTTGGAGTTCCTATTGTATCTCTCTCTCTCTCTCTCTCTCTCTCTCTCTCTCTCTCTCTCTCTCTCTCTCTCTCTCACACACACACACACACACACACACACACACACACACACACCTATGTGATCTTTGTACTTGCAGTTTGTCCAAAAGATCTGTCCAAAATCTGTCTTGAATAGTGCTCGCTTCGGCAGCACATATACAAAATCTGTCTTGAATACACTTTCTTCTGCACTTCTCCCTTGGATACACTTTCTTCTGCACTTTTCCTCCTGAGACATTTCTACCCTTTCCTCAAAGCTTAGCAAAGCACCACAGATTTTATGATGCCCAACAATTAGGCAGACAAAGTTGCATTTTACTCTATTAAATTCATTACTACTGCTATTGTATTATAACTGTTGATGTCATTTTTCTAGCCACAAAATTGTGTTTATTCCCAAGACCAAACACACTGTAAGGTGAATAGATGGTATTAAATGAATATTTGTTGAATTAGTAGTCTGGTGCATGAATCAATTAATGAATAAATCTGCACCAATATCTTCTGAACTCTTTCTGTACCAGTAAATTGCTACATACAAGGGGGAAAACACTGGGCTCCATTCACAATTTCCAAAAAGGTAATAGCCCTTCCAAAGGCATTCTGCACTATTTGTATTATAACTTATATTGGTGGTGACAATGGTAACGTTCTTATTGATAATTTCAGGAACTTTGGTACTAATTCAGTATCAAATACAAGAAATGAAATGGGATAATGAAGGGATTGGAACAAGTACATTGAATTGAGGTCTTGTGTTTCCACTACATATTGCATAAGCTCTTATTTTAACTCTTTTCCTGCTGACTCCCACCTCTCCCACTTGTTAGGGTATTATCTTCGCAATTTTCATGGGACCAACCTGATATTTTTGGAAATGACACTCTAAGTAATTTAAGTACAGGATAGAATGAGCTGATGAAGTACTGTAATTTAATTTTATTGCAACAGTAAATAAATGCACACTATAACATGCTGAGATAGTCTATTGATCTTTTCAGTCAATATTGGAAAAAAAATCCTAACAAAAAATAAAATTACAATATTGTTAGAAAAGATATTATTTTCAGCTATTAATACTACAAGTAAAATTGGTAGGGTAATTGTTTCATTTTATACACATCTAATACATACATAGATGACTCTGAACTGAATTCACAGCTGATCAGGTCACATACAGTAGGCATACATTTAGTACAAGGTTACTTATTATGTTACCTCTTGGAAGTAATCAGCCTAAGAGTAGGATACACTTGTGTGTTTATGTTCGGCCAAAAAGATGTCACAAAATTCAGGAACCCAAGGAAACCTCAAAGGTGTTCCTCAGAGATAAAGTATTTCTTTCTAAAAGCCCAATTTCAATTTATAATCTTGATTATCTATTCAGCATAATAAAAAAAATGTGATTTAGTATTGGAGAGGATTTCAAGAGAAAGACAGAATTTTCATAATGATAAATGATGGTTACTTTTTAAAGTAAAAGGAATGCTTCAGAAAATATGATTAAAAACAAACCAAAAAAACAAATAAAGATCTACAAAAACTTTCAATACTGGGAATATTGTTTTACATCCCTAAATAACTGCTTTGGATATTTTAGATTTTAGTTTGACTAGGAAATAATTGATAATAATCCTCCCAGATGTGTGAATCAAAATTATTTTCAAATGTATAAAAATTTGACCTGAAAATGTGTCATATTTGGAAATCGATTTCAGTTTTCCTGTCACGGAAAGTCATTGATATCTATATTGATATTGGAAATATCAATTGGAAAACGTTTCAATTAAATGTAATCAATCCATAGAAAATGCCTACTATGTCCCAGATACTGTGATAGGCACTTGAAGAGACAGAGAGATAGTTGATATGCAGTTTCTATTATTATGGATTGAAAATTTTAGTGGTCCAGTTCCATTTAAAACCTGGGAGTGTCTGCCGTGCCCCATTGAGGGGCATATGAAGAACTTAAATTTTTACAAAGTTGTGATGGGGGATTCAGGAATATATCACAATAACAAATTATATTAATTTTAAGTATTGGAATTCTTTTTTTAAATACCTCAAACAGGTTTGCTTTTTAAAATGCAGTTCCCTCCAAATGAGTATATTTCCCCCCCATGGATGTTATACACACTGCATCCTTTAAGAGTCTAAAGCTTTTTTTTCAAGAAAGAAATTTTATTTAAATAAGGCATTTAGCTAGGTAATTCAAATTGAATTATTGTTGCGGTTAAAAATTAAATGATCTCCTTGAGACATTGTTTCCCCCTCATTCTCCAACATTTCTTCTTCTGTTTTGACATGACTGCTTTACTGCTTCAGATGTTAGAGGATTAGTCCTTCTATACATGAGGCAAGACTCTGATTCAAAAGTGATTCTGAGCCAAGCTATGTTAGAACCGTACATATTTTGTCTAATAGAACAATAAAATTTCTACATGGAATACCATATGTGTTCATTTTGGGGCTTTTCCCTCAAATTCTGTCATTTCAACAGAATTGAGCTTACCTTGGTAGCTCTCATTATAAAAGATGATAAGAGAATGGATTGATCTTGGAGGAAGCAAGTCCTTCAAATAATAGCTAACCTTTTAATAGGGGAGAAAGGGAACATCTATGAATACTTCAGTAGGAAAATAGAGTACACCGTTTATTCTGTTTGTTTTTTGCACAAGTTTATTAGACACAGAAGTGGAGTCTGAGATCTTAGAAGTGCCCTAAGTAAATACAAAATCAGAAATTTAAGTGAGTCAATACTTATTTACATAAGTCATAATATATCTTAAAATGAGTGAATACAATTATGTCTAGAAACAACATAGGTTTCTATCCTAAGCAATAGTATTTTAAAATGATTTTTTTAGAAAATGAGAACAAGCTCTCTCCCTAATACAATCAAGCTAACTGAGGTCAGACTGATGAAAACACATTACTGATGAAAACTGTAATGTGTGCTTTTTCTTGTATCTTAACTGACCCTAAAAGAGCAAATAAGTTTGATGATTGAAAACACAATTAATTTAACAATTAGAACTTCTCAGTGCTTACTTATTACTATTCAAGTCAGAGAAATATTTGTAAAATGCATTTTCAATTTGCTCTAATTTTTTGCCAATCAAGCAACATTCTGGTTACCGGATTAGATTTCAAGATACCCTAGAAAGATGTTCTGGTTAAATGACACAAAGCTATGTAGCAGAATAGTTCTCTAGTGTCTGATTATACCAGAATCACTATAAATATGGCACTCAGGACGGGGATTAGGTCAGTCATCACTCCAGGTGCCCTTGGATAGAGCTCCCTCATACTTATTTGTGTTTTCTTCCTTCTGAAACACTTATCAGAGCTTTCATGTGAAGAAAATGTCTCAGGAAGAATGTCAACTCATTATTGACTACCTAATTATTGCTTCTGAGACACAGATAAAAGCTTCTAGATAACCTGAACTTGGGTCAAAATTGAGAGTTTTAAGGCCTGCACCTGATAATCTGTATTTCTAATGGAATAAAGGTAAACATAGGGCCAAGAATGATCATTTAATAAATATTTTGGGCAATTTATTATGTTCAGGGAGCCACTGTCAATAAGAAAGACCAAAAATTAAAAAAAATAGCCATTTGATTATAGCTTCCAGGAAAGAAATAATTAATAATCATTGAAACACAAAACTGAAAGGCAGATTTATAGTTGGCCTAGAAAATAGAGATGAAGATCTCCACTTTCCTCTGCCCAGGAGAGTGAGAAGTGAATTTCTCTTGCCATTGTCCTTCTGGATGACCAACCAGGAGACAAGCTCCCGTTGGCATTGTTCAGAGATGTCAGCCCCGCCCTGTGCATGGGTGGAGGAGCACGGAAAAGAGCTGAAGGAGCTTGTCAGGCCTTGTCTTTAACTGAGAACCCTGAACTCCAGCTCACTCCTGCCTGGAGGCCTCAGTGCAGTGCTGATACTGAAGAAGCATTCATTGTCATGCCTGATTTTGCTTATGCTCAACTCCACTGTTTTGTAGTCATCACTCACTGTTACCACTGACACTTATATATCCATGACACTGTTAATAATGACCCTGATAACATTTTAAACTTGCATATCCTCCATGCATTTCAAAGCGTTCTCATTCTACTTCATATGAATCCTCACAAGTCTATAAGCAAAGAAGATAGTGACATTCATCCCGTTCCACAGGTGAGAACTCTGCAAATCAAAGTGGTTGTTTGGATTGTCACAACAGGTTATTTCTGAGAGAGCTTTGAAATAAGATCCAGTAAATGACTGATTCCAGTTTCTCCTTCAGAGGTACTTCCTTCTATTGGTCTCAACTAGGCACTCTGAATCCCAGGAAATGCTTTCTTCTGGGTGTGTGGAGAACTCTGGAGGGCTAGAAACAGGAAGACATAAAGAGATCACACAGGCTTAGCTTTATTTCTGTCATCTTCCTCATTACTCTTTTTAACCGTCTCAGGCCCATGTGCCCAGAGGAAAAATAACAAATCAACATTCTTCTTTACAATTGTCATAAATCTTAATTCATTCTATGCATGTGATTGATAACTTCCCATACTGCCCCAGCCTTCAATATGCTCTCACTCCAGCAGTGCAGAAGGTTTCAATCTTATAGACAGGGTTGCAGAGTTGGGATGGAACTGGGGAAGGGAAACAGATATTAACACAGATATTGGATCAATGCAAATTTTTTTTAAAGTAAGTTTAAGATAGAAATGTAAATAGAACATTTAGAATACTTTTATTTCTCTAGATCTTCATTGAGAAAGCCATAAGAAGCTTTTAAGTATTTTCGAGGGAAAATCCAGGGAAAATTTAAAAGACAAGGAGTTACAGGATGATTTTTTTTAAATACATATATATATATATATATATATATATATATATATATATATATATATATATATATATATATAAATTGCAATTGACATGCAATATTATATTAGTTTCAGATGTACAACATAGTGATTAGACATTTAGATAACTTACAAGGTGATCACCCTGTTAAATCTAGTACCCATCTGGCATCATATGTGTTTATTACAATATTATTGACTATATTCCTTATACTATACTTTACATCCTCATGATTATATCAATTTATGTTTCTTTTTTTCTTCTTTTCTTTTTAAAACAGGTTTATTGGTCTAACATTGACATTTAAACACTGTATATATTTAAAGTGCACACCCGATTTTTTAAAAATTTATTGGGGTGACAATTGTTAGTGAAATTGCATAGATTTCAGGTGTACAATTCTGTATTACATCATCTATAAATCCCATTTTGTGTTCACCACCCAGAGTCAGTTCTCCTTCTATCACCGTATATTTGATCCCCTTACCCTCATCTCCCTCCCCTCACCCCCTTTACCCTCTGGTAACCACTGAACTATTGTCTGTGTCTATGAGTTTTTGTTTCTCATTTGTTTGTCTTGTTCTTTTGTTGTTTTTGGTTTATATACCACATATCAGTGAAATCATAGGGTTCTCTGCTTTTTCTGTCTGACTTATTTCACTTAGCAGATTTTAAACAGTACATTTTTTAAGTACTTTCCTTTTGAAAATGTCTGAGAGAATCATTCCATATGTACAACCAAATATGCCATTCCCTTGGACATTTATCCTGTTTTATTACCTTGGTAGCTAATCATGTAAAGGAAGCAGATTCTGGCTTTTGTTCATTCCAAACAGTAAAAAGAAAGTAAGCTTTGAGAACTTGAGATTGCAATGTAATTGGAAAGAAAAATAATCACAATTAAAACAGATAAAGGTTGAAGGAAAGAGAAACGGCTAGAAGAATAGAGCTTAGGAACTCAGAATGTGGCAGAAATTATTGTGCCTGGAAAGAGGGAAAATGGTGACTTCATTGCCAGCCCCTGGCAACAGGACTTAAACTTAGTCAGCTTTGGATTGCCTCCTGCTGCAAAGGAAATACTTTTATTTTAACAGGCAAAGGTTAAATGTATGCTTGGATGCTGACCTAAGGTATCTTTCCTTCTAATGACTCAGAAACCATAATTGCTCATTGTCTACTGAATCCCAATAAATACAGGACAGAAAGGCCTTTGAAGTACAGTTGACCCTCACTAGAATAGCACAGATTTGAACAACGCAGATTCACTTATACATGGAACTTTTTTCAGTAAATACGTACAATACGGTAAATGTATTTTTTATTCCTTATGATTTTTGAAATAGCATTTTCTTTTCTCTAGCTTACTTGATCGTAAGAATACAGTATATAATACATATAACATACAAAATATGTATTAATGCACTGTTTATGTTACCAACAAGGCTTCCAGTCAACAGTAGGCTATTAGTAGTTAAATTTTTTAGGAGTTGAAAGTTACACACAGATTTTCTACTGAACAGGTGATTGATTGGCACCTCTAACACCCGAATTGTTCAAGGGGCAACTATAATCTAATTCCACTACACACCATGTTCAATCGGTTTTTCTGTCTAACTTTTAGCAGAATGAACGGGTAAGAGCCCAAGCCTGCAAACAGGTGGTAAAAATCGGAGTTTCAGCTCAGTCTCTGACTAGCGTTATGACTTCTGTCAGGTGCTTTAATCTGTTAGGGGCTCATTTCAATTAATTGTGTAAGGAAGGTGTGACATTTTGTATGTGCTTGTATTAAAGGCCATGTTCTTATCACTACACTATGAGTGGAGAGTAACAGAATATACATTCTCAACAGCCTTAATAGCTGACTCAGTGTGATATACACATATCACACTGAGAATATATATTCTTAGTGGTGGTTTTATTTTGAATAAAGTGGAGATGATTACACAAGGCCAGACACCGACTTCATTGCTACCATTCATGATCTAAAACTAAGTTGGGGGAAGCGAGATGTCGTTTCATACTTCAAGTACAAGCATGTATGGAGGATTTGCTGTTACTATGATTAAATGGCAAGAAGTTTCCCTTTCCTTACTGATTTTTTTCTTCTGTGCTATTGAGGGTGTATATATATATATATATTGTGTGTGTGTGTGTGTGTGTGTATGAAAATATATTAGGTTGGTGCAAAAGTAATTGCAATTTTTGCAATTATTTTTAACCTTCTACACCACAATTATCTTTGCACCAACTTAATACTTCATTTTTCTGATTACAAATGCTTCTGCAACTGTGAACATTTAATGTCACTAAGTTTTTTCCTCCCCATTCACTCCTGCTCAGTTAGGCAGTGCACTTCCTTATGCATTTGTGTTGAGTTCTCTATGTAGCCAAATTTCTGCTTTGGAAAGAAAGTAGAATCATGAAACTGAGTAATCTAGAGCAGTTGTCAGCCCTAGAATATAAGTTTGAAATGCTCCAAGAGGTGTCATGTATTGATTTTTGCGTCCACAACACTTAGCCCTGTCTCTGGTACAGAAAATGGTGCTCAAAATGTGTCTATGGTGCAAAAGTAACCGCGGTTTCAGACCGTGAATTTTAAATCATTATAACTAGGCTCAAACACATCTTCATTAATCAAAACAGGAAACATTACAATCAACACATTTTTGCCAATGAGAAATAAGTTTGTTTATTCCTGTAGTGTAAAAATCCATGCTTCAGGATTCAATGAACTCTTAGAAAACATTTTCTGCATCCTGTTGGTTGTGGAAGCATTTACCCTGCAAAAAGTTGTCAAGATGCTTGGAGAAGTGGTAATCAGTTGGCGAGAGTTCAGGTGAATATGGCAAATGAGGCAAAACTTCGTAGCCCAATTAGCTCAACTTTGGAAGTATTGGTTGTGTGAAATGCAGTCTGGCATTGTCGTGGAGAAGAATTGAGCCCTTTCTATTGACCAATGCTGGCTGCAGGCGTTGCAGTTTTCAGTGCATCTCATTGATTTGATGAGCATACTTCTCAGATGTAATGGTTTCACTAGGATTCAGAAAGCTGTAGTGGATCAGACCGGCAGCAGTCCACCGAACAGTGACCATGAACTTTTTTGGTACAAGTTTGGCTTTAGGAAGTGTTTTGGAGCTTTTTCTTGGTCCAACCACTGAACTTTTTCTTGGTCCAACCATTGCCAGTTGTCATATAAAATCCACTTTTCGTCGCACATCACAATCCGATGGACCAATAGTTTATTGTTGTTGTGTAGAATAACAGAAGGCAACACTTCAAAATGACAATTTTTCTTTTCCGGTCAGCTCATTAGGCACCTGCTTATCGAGCTTTTTCACCTTTCCAATTTGCTTCAAATGCCGAATGACTGTAAAATGGTCGATGTTGAGTTCTTTGGCAACTTCGTATGTAGTTGTAAGAGCTTCAGTTTTGATGATTGCTCTCAGTTGGTTGTTGTCAACTTCCGAAAGCCAGCCACTATGCTCCTTATCTTCAAGACTCTCATCTCCTGTGCCAAACTTTGTGAACCACCACTGTGCTGTATGTCCGTTAGCAGTTCCTGGGCCAAAAGCATTGTTGATGTTGCGAGTCATCTCTGCTGCTTTACGACCCAATTTGAACTCGAATAAGAAAATCACTTGAATTTGATTTCTGTGTAATGTCATTTAAATAGTCTAAAATAAATATAAAATAGACAGCAAGTAATAAGTCATTAGCAAAAAATAAAATAAAGCGAGAAATGAACATTAAAATGATGTATAACATAACCACATTTATTTAAGAATGTAGTCCAATATCAAACGGCAAAGTTCAACAGTGCAAAAACTACAATTACTTTTGCATCAACCTCATAAATTGTATGGGGTTATTTAAATAGAGTTGTTCAAGAAAAACATACCAAATGATTAAGTTGTAAGTATGTTGACTAATGACTTATTGAAAAGTGAATTCACACTTGTATCCACCACCCAGTGGATATTACC
This sequence comes from Rhinolophus hipposideros, assembly GCF_964194185.1. NCBI lineage: Eukaryota > Metazoa > Chordata > Mammalia > Chiroptera > Rhinolophidae > Rhinolophus > Rhinolophus hipposideros. The sequence continues at coordinate 27,774,296 of NC_138063.1, read as the reverse complement.
AGTATCCTAGAAGCCCTCCCTGTGCACCTTCTCAAGAACTACCACTGTTCTTTCCCAAAGAAACCCACTACCTGACTTTTAACGTGATGGAGTATTTTTGCTTGCTTTTGAACTCATGTGACTGGAATGTTACAATACATACATGTTAATGTCTGGCTTTTTTCACTCATCATGATGTTTGCAATATTCATCCATGTTTTTGTTTGTAGTTGTAGTACACACATTTTCACTTTCATATTTTATGCCATTTGTGAATGAAACATGCTTTTTCTTTTAATCCTTTCTACTATTGATGGACATTTGAGTGGCTTTCAGGTTTGGGTTCCCGTGAAAAATATTTCTGCGAAAATTCTGATATACTTCTATTGGTGTAAATGTGAAGATATTTCTGTTGGGTACATACCTAGAAGTAGAAATACTGTTTCATTTGGTAGGCATTTATTCAGGTTTGTAGATAATTGCAGACCGATTCCCAAAGTGGTTGTGCAAGTTTACACCCTCTCCAGAAGTATATTACACTTGTAGCTGCCCTACATACCCACCAACACTCTATTGTCAGTCTTTTAAGTTGGAGCAATTGTGGGGAGTGTGTGATGGGATATCATTATGGTTCAATTTACTTTTCCTTCAATTCTAATAATTCCAAATGCCTTTGATATATTTATTTGCCATTTGGATATACACTTTTGTGAATTTCCCATTTAAGTCTCTTAGTCATGTTTTAAGTGGGTTATCAATCATTTTCTTATTTATTATAAATTTAGATATAAATAACTTATATATTAGGAATACAAATCCTTTGTTGCACATGGATATTACAGGTATTTTCTTCTCACTCTGTGTCTCACATTTTCACTTTATTAATGAGGTCATTTAATAAGGAGAAGTTGTAAACTTTAATGTACTCAATCATTTTATTCATTTATTGAAAAGATGGTCTTTTCCTGTCTGTCCTGTGGAACTACCTTCTCATAAATCAAGTATAAAGGTGAATCTGAACGTTATCCCTTTCCAGTGGTCTACTTCTCTAATTTTATGCTAATATCACAGTATCCTAAATAATTATTGCAGCCTTCTAAGAAGGTTGATTATCTTGTATTGTTAGATCTTCATCTTAGTTCTATATTTCAACTTAATATTGAGTCTTCTTGGCCCTTTGTATTCCCATACATACCTTAAAGACAGTTTATCATTTTCCACAAAAATAAACTGCCAAAATTTTGTATTGTGATAATATAATTGCATTGAATCTATAAATCAATTTATGGAGTTTTAACTTCTTAAGACTATAAATTCTTCCAATTCTTTAATATAGTAATATTTTACATTATCTCTAGAATGTCTTAAACATCTTTTATTAGATTTCTTTATAGGGATTTGATATTTTATTGAGGCTATTGAAAATAACATGTTTTTAAAAATATTTTCTAAATACTGTTTGGTATTATTTAGAAAAGCAATTGACTTTTGCAAATCAACTATGTATCCAGCACCTTTTCGAATTTTACTTATCAATTGAAACAGTTAATTTGAATGTGTGTGTGTGTGTGTGCACATGTGTATGTGTACTTGCACATATAGTCAATTCTCATTATTAACAGATTCCGTATATGCAAATTCACCTACTTACTAAAACGTATTTGTAATCCTTAAATACATATTCATGTCACTTTCATGGTCATTTGTGAATATGCAAAGATTTAACAAAAATTTGAATCAACCAGCACATGAATTCCTATATAGATTGAATAAAATGTTACTCTGCTTTCTTGTTTCATCTCTCATACTATAAACAAGTGTTTATAGTATGAGAGATGAAACAGTCTTTCTGGAGCTACATTTTTTGCATTTTTGTTGGTGATTTTATTGTTTAAAATGGCCTCCAAGCCTAGTGCTGAAGTGTGTCTAGTATCCCTAAATGTAATTAGACTGTGATGTGCCTTACAGAAAAGATACATGTGTTAAGTAAGCTTTGTTCAGGTGTGAGTTATAGTGCTGTTGGGCATGAATTCAACGCAATGAATCATGACTATATATATGAATGAATGAATATATATATACATATATATATATATATATGTATATATATATATATATATATATATATATACATATATATACACACACACACATATGAATGAATATGTATATATATTCATATATATGTCTTTAAATATATGCATATAAATGCATATAAAACAAGGTTATGTATTGATTAATTAATGAAAATGATCTGACCAAAGGCTCTCAGACACTTAACCCTATATTTCCCTAGAAGCAATTGTTCAGTATTTGCTAGTTCAGTATTCATGTTGACTTTATAGAACATAACTACAAATAACTGGAATTAACTCTCTCTATATCTATGTATCTAAATATATTTCTGTATTCTGTATTATTATTATTATTATTATTTGCATTATTTTTTGGATAAGATCATCAATATAATGCCCAAATATTTGTAGTTAAAGTGAGCACACTGAGCACACTTGCCTTGTTTCCTGATCTTAGGGAAAAGGCTTCTAATATTTCAACACTAAAACTAATATTTACTGTTCTTGGGAAGAGTGACACCAGTAAGAATCTCTGAACCTTCTGCGTAAAACCCTCCAAAAACTTCACCATAAAAGTAATGAGAACCTTGGCAAAGTATTTTCATATCAACTTTTTCAGATCTCTGGAAATTAACCAAAGGATTTCAAAAGCTGGGAAGAATTTGTTAAAGAAACATGGCTGAATCTTGGTAATAATGTTGTTCTTTATGACACTTTCATTCACATTTTCTTCCCCCTAGCTCTGTAGTAGCCTTGAAGGTCAACAATTCTGTAATCAAGGTGAAAGCCGGCATATTAATAGCCACTGAAAGTGGCAGAATGGCATTGGAGTACCTCCAAAGCTCATCCCTAGAGAATGATTGTATATATAGATTTGTCCTGTGTGCCAATTCCCTCGAAAACCCGACTCACAGGGTTTGGGGCCATATGAGAAATGTCTTTTTCTTCCACTCAATTTTGCTGAAAACATAAAACTGCTCCAAAAATCATCTATTAATTTAAAATAGAAAACATTTTTAAAAAATTGAAAAATGAATAGAGATTAAGACCTGTGGAGCACAATCAAAAGTGCCAACATATGCATAATTGGAGTCACAGAATGAAAGGGGAGAGAAAGAGACAGAAAGAATACTTGAAGAAATAATGTCCAAAAATTGCAATATCTGATAAAAAAAACATCTACACACTCAAGAAACTCAACAAATCATGAGAAGGATAAATTCAAATATATTCATTCCTAGACACATTATAACAAAATAGTTGAAAGACAAAACAAACAAAAAAAGAGATTCTTGAAAGCAGCAAATGAAAAGAAACTTATCATATACAAGGAATTCTCAATAGAATTAATTGCTGCTTCCTGATTAGAAGCCATGGAGTCAGAAAGCAATGGGATTACATATTCAAAGTACTAAAGAAAAAGGCTCATTCAAGAAGTCTATATCCAGTAAAACTATTCTTCAAAAATAAAAGACAAATTAAGATACTCCCTAATAAACAAAAATTGAGAGTTTTCTTTGCTGTCAGACTTGAGATACTAGAAATATTAATGGGATTCAGGCTGAAATAATTCAAAATAGTAACGATTTTAGAGGAAGAAATAAAGAACATCAATATGATAGATAGATAGATAGATAGATAGATAGATAGATAGATAGACAGAAGATAGATGTATATGTATAAAGATATATATATATATATTTTATAAAAATTATAAAAACTATATATATATACATATATATATACATATATATGTGTGTGTGTGTATATATATATATATATATATATATATATATATAATATTTGTGACACAAACTCAGATTCTCAGCCTCAAGTCCATACCCACAGTCTTTGAATACTTAGAGTAAAAAAAATGCAAAACAAAAAAATGGTATGGATTATTGGTGTATCTCTTTCACAAGAGAGAGAAATTTTATTTTATTTGTTATTTTTTTTTACTTTAAAAATATTTATTTTATTTATTTATTTGTCACTTTATTATTTGTTTGCACAAGTTTCTGATGCCATCAAACAGAATATTTTGGTAGTTTGTCTGGTGTTAATCTTTCTTGACAGGTCCACCACCTGCTTCAAACTTCTGCTTTATGCCTAGAAGTGTAGGTCTCCTCTGCAGATGTTTTAGTTTTCATTTTACTTTATATCTGAGATATTTCTCTTCTACATGGCATATATTTTTTTAAAGATACTGTGTGGCAATCTTTATGATTTAATTGTTGTTTAAGTCCATTTGTATTTAATATGACTGCTGATATTTGGAGATTTAATTACATCTTACTATTTCTTTTCTATTTGTATTACAGATGTCCTTTTCCTTTCTCTCTCTCTCTCTCTCTCTCTCTCTCTCTCTCTCTCTCTCTCTCTCTCTTTCTCTCTCTCTCTCTCTCTTTCTCTCTCTCTCTCTCTTATTTCATTTTGGGTTAATCAGTATTTTTTATTATACTATTTTAACTTGTATTAACTTATTACTTATGCAAACTTTTATTATTCTTTTAGTGTCTTAGAGATTTCAGCATGCAGCACTGATTAATAAAAATCTACCTTAAAATGGAATTTTAAGTACATGCCAGAAAATGCAAGAATATTAAAGTACTTTAACTCGATTTTCCTTCTGCATTTTATTGTATTTTTAAATATATTTTAATCCTGCTCATAGTTTGCATACTAACAATAGGAACTATATTGTTCTTGTCGCTTTAAACCAGGATTCAGTGAACTACAGCATTTGGGGACAAATGTAGCCCCCAGTGTGTTTATCTATGGCTTGATGGCTTGTGAATAAAGAATTTATATATGTGTGTGTGTGTGTGTGTGTATACATATATACACATATATATATATATGAAAATAATGGAAAATATGCAACAGAGGACATATGTTGCCTGCAAAGACTAAAGATTTTACCCTCTGACCCATAACATAAAATTTTTGCTGATCCCTGCTTTAAACAATCAATATTAATTTAGATTTATCAGCAGATTTACGTTTTCAGAGATCTTGTGTCCATTTTGCATGATCAGGTTTCACCTCAGATCATTTTATTTCTGCCTGGTGAAATCTCTTTACCATATCTGTTATTTCAGGTCCATTGGCAATACATATTCTCATTTCTGGTAGATAATTTTGCTTCGTATGAAATTTTAGTTTGTAAGTTATTTTCTTTTATCTATAGTCATCATTTCTTCTTTAAATTCAGCTTTGTCTTATTATTTCTCTTTTGAGGGAAAAGGATTTATTTTTCTTCCAGTTGCTTTCAAAATTTTTCTCTTTATCTTGGGTTTCTGATATTATAATATGTTCTAGCTAGTTTTTGTTTCTCTTTTGACTTGTATTTTCCTTGATATTTGTAACATTTCTTTTTTTAATTCTTTTTTTTAATTTTTAATTTATTTTTTTTTAATTAAAGTTTATTGGAGTGACAATTGTTAGTAAAGTTACATAGATTTCAGGTGTACAATTCTGTATTACATCATCTATAAATCCCATTGTGTGTTCACCAGAATCAGTTTTCCTTCCATCACCATATATTTGATCCCCCTTACCCTCATCTCCCTCCCCCCACCCCTTTACCCTCTGGTAACCACTAAACTATTGTCTGTGTCTATGAGTTTTTGTTTCTCATTTGTTTGTCTTGTTCTTTTCTTGTTTTTGGTTCATATACCACATATCAGTGAAATCATATGGTTCTCTGCTTTTTCTGTCTGACTTATTTTGCTTAGCATTATACTCTCAAGATCCATCCATGTTGTCACAAATGGTCCTATATCATCTTTTCTTACCACCAAATAGTATTCCATTGTGTATATATACCACATCTTCTTTATCCATTCATCTATTGAAGGACATTTTGGTTGTTTCCATGTCTTGGCCACCGTAAATAAAGCTGCAATGAACATTGGAGCACACCTGCCTTTATGGATAAATGTTTTCAGATTTTTTGGGTAGATACCCAGGAGAGGGATTGCCTGGTCATATGGTAATTCTATTTTTAATTTTTTGAGGAACCTCCACACTGCCTTTCATAATGGCTGCACCAGTCTGCATTCCCACAAACAGTGTATGAGGGTTCTTTTTTCTCCACAGTCTCTCCAACACTTGTTGCTATTTGTCTTGTTGATGATAGCCATTCTGACTGGGGTGAGGTGATATCTCATGGTGGTTTTTATTTGCATTTCTCTGATGATTTGTGATGTGGAGCATTTTGTTCATATGTCTATTTGCCATTTGTATGTCCTCTTTGGAGAAATGTCTTTTCAGGGCCTCTGCCCATTTTTCAATTAGGTTGTTTGTTTTTTTGTTGTTGAGTTGCATGAATTCCTTGTATATTTTGGATAGTAGCCCCTTATCGGAGGCACTGTTTGCAAAAACCTTCTCCTGTTCACTTTGTTGCCTCTTTATACACTTCTTGAATCAGCAATTTAATGTATTGAAACAGTTTTTTTTTAATTCTCAGCCAGATTATCTCAAAATGTTCTAACTGATTCTCTCTCTACCTTTTTCTGAGACTCCAATTATTTATATGTTAGAGTGTTTCACCAAGTTTCACATTCCTCTTATGTATTTTTTACATTTTTATTTATCTTCTTTAACTTCAATATTTTATAATGATCAATCTTATAATCCTTTTTTTCTCCTATATCTAATCTACTATTAAGTTTATCTATTTTTTTTTTATTTCTAGAATTTCCATTTACATGTATGTAAGTATGTATGTATGTATATTCCAGTTTTCTGATAAAATTGTCCGTTTTTCATGTATAGAATTCCCTTTTTGTTCACATGTATAGCTTTTTGGTTTTCTGAAATAATTTTCTACTTTTTTCTTGGATATTTTAAGCCTACTTATTTTACAGTCCATGACCATTAACTCTGTTGTGTATATTCTATGAGTTCGTCTCTAAAGTCTTACTTCTCTTGATTTATAAATTATACTATCTTATCTTTTTGTTTTCCTGAACATTTTTGATTGAATACTAGTCTTGTACATAGATATTTTGAGGTAAAGGAAAATGTTATTTTCCTCCAGAAAATATTTATCTTTAATTTCTATGTTTAGATGGGAACTAGCAATTCCAAGTGACTTTAATTTGATTGGAGATTATGATCATCTGAGTCTGGGATTTAATTCCTGTGAGGCCAGTTCTTGCTGAAAACTGGTCTCATCTCTCTGGGTTTCCTTCTCATAGGTTTTGGGTTCAAACTCTTCACTGATTTTTTTTTTTTTCTTTCAGATTTTCAAGGCCACCAAACCATTTTTATTTTTATATTTGGGCCAATTTTCTAGTTGTTGTCTGTGTGACAGTCTTATTTTTTTTCTATTAGTGTTGATTATCCTGTTATTTCAGAAATAGAACACCTATAAAGAGATTTTTACTTTTATTTATTTATTTATTTATTTATTTATTTATTTATTTATTTATTTATTTATTAGTTTCAGGTGTACAAGACAAGGTAATACTTAGACGTTCATCATTTATATCCCTCACACTGTGAACCCCCCTCCCCCATCCACTATCCCTCTGACCTCGCACCGAGCCATCACATTATATATATAAAATTATAGTTGGCATTCATTAATGTTTAGCTTCTGGTGTACAATGCCATGATCAGGCATCCACAGTATCCCTGAGGTGGTCTCCCAAATAGGACACATGTCCATCCGATACCCAACAAAATCTTTACAACATTATTGAATACGTTCCCCAAATTAATTTTCAAAAAACCCTGAGGCCGTCTTGTGGTTACCAGCTGCTTCCTAATCCCTTCACCTTTCCCCTTATCCCCACCCCCCCCGCCCATCTAACAACTCTCATTTTTTTCTTTTTGTGCCCAAAACTGTTTCTGATTGGTTCATTCACATATTCTTTAGATTCCGCATATAAGTGAGATCATATGGTACTTGTCTTTCTCTTTCTGACTTATTTCACTTAACCTAATGTTCTCTAGATCCATCCATGTTGTTGCAAATGATAAGATTTCTTTCTTCTTTATGGCTGCGTAATACTCCATTGTATAAATGTACCAAGCTTCTTAATCCAGTCATCTACCGATGGGCATTTTGGTTGTTTCCATATCTTGGCTATTGTGTAAAGTGCTGCAATAAACATAGGAGTGCATACAGATTTTTGAATTGGAGTTTTGGATTTATCCAGGTAGATGTCTAGGAGTGGAATTACTGGATCATAGGGTAGTTCCATTTTCAGATTCCTGAGATACCGCCATACTGTTTTCCATAGTGGCTGCACTAATCTGCAATCCCACCAACAGTGCACTAGCGTTAAACTTTCTCCACATCTGCGCCAGCATTTGTTGTTTGTTGATTTATTGATGATAGCCATTTTGACTGGAGTGAGGTGGTATCCCATTGTGGTTTTTATTTGCATTTCTCTGATGGTTAGTGAGGTTGAGCATTTCTTCATATGTCTTCTTGCCTTCTGTATGTCCTTTTTAGAAAAATGTCTCCTCAAGTCCTCTGCCCATTTTTTAATTGGGTTGTTTGTTTTTTTGGAGTTGAGTTGTAAGTTTTTTACAGATTTGTGATATTAATCCCTTATCAGATATGTCATTGGCAAATATCTTTTCCCATTCAGTAGGATCCCTTTTTGTCATTGATGGTTTCCTTTGCTGTGAAAAAACTTCCTATAAAGACATTTTTAAAATAATCTTCTAATATTTGGAAAAAGAAAATAAAGATCATTGAAAATTAAAAGTGTTTAGAATGGTATATAGTCTGGATTTTAAAAAGACTACAAACATGCACACTTAGCCTATAATTTTGTCTTTTTGGTTATTGTGTGTGTGTGTGTATATATATATATAGTATATATATACATATATATACATATATACATATGTATATACATATATATGTACAATATATATGTATTGTGTGTGTGTGTGTGTGTGTGTGTATATATATATATATATATATATATATATATATATATATATATATATATATATATATTTGCCTCTACTTGCAAGATAAAGCATATTAGCCAGTGAATTATTCCACTCCTTTGGAGAGTTGTTCTGTGAAAGAATATTATTCTGATTTTACAAATTTAGGGATGAGGATATCTCAACTTCTTATAATACTAGATAAGATATAATTAATAAATAAGAGGAAACAGAAAAGAGAACAAAGATTAAATTTTGAATTTTGGAACCTAACCGGAATTTATGTGGTGAACAACTGGTCTGCTCATGAGATGTTTTGAGATTTGATTCAGCAACTAGACATACCTCTTTAACAAGTTATTGTAGATAGCAGTCCAGTAGTGATCAAAATTTATTTAAGAGAGTCATTGTTTTTATGGCCAGTAAATCCTCCTCCAATAGGACATTTAGGGGGTCAGAGGGCATCTACTGGTACTATTACTTCCCTTTTAATACATTGTTCCCCAGAAAATAAGTTGCTCCAAAAAACTGTATGTTATGAACATTATGGAATGTGTTAGTTTGTGAATGAATAAGTTCTTTATATTGTTGAAATAGAACTTCCCATGAGCTATGTAGCCCTGAGCCCTGGCACTTACACTATGGTAAAATAATACATGGATGTCAAACACAATGGTGATTGTGAGCTTTATCTAAAGCAAGTATACATAATAGAGCCCAGAGATACATAGGAAATCAAGACATTTATATGATATTGGATATGGCCATTGAGAGTAGATCACAGGGAGGAAATGCATATAGAAGGATTTTTTAAATAACTCTCACAACTTTCCCATACCTCTTGGATGTGACTCCCCAAAACTCATTTGTGAGTCATTTGTACTGTATCGGTAAATTTTTCTTTTCTTTCTCTTGTCAATTCTCAGTCATCTGGGAAGAGAATAAAAGGATGGGTAGATGAAGGAACATTCACCAGATAATGATTCAACATCCCACAAGTGATTTTAACAAGAAGTTTTACCTTATTAGTGTCCATTATGTTGATTTATCCAGTTATAATATAGCTAAATAGATGATACAGAATACCAGATATAGTATCATGAAGGAGAAAATGACTTGTAATCTCGGTGTTGAAACAATGGGATAACATATGGTTAATAGCACTGTCCGTCTATATATGTACCAAAAAACAGACCACAGAATGGTCAATATAATCAGAATGATACAGTAAAGATAATATTTGTTGCTATTCACTATCACTAATGCTAATAGCAATAACAATTGGATGTGAGCATTTTGCTGAAATTCTGGACAGAGGGTGGGGTAGTGGATGAAGTGATTCAACTATCTTCCATTAAGTGTACGTAGAAAGTACCATATTTAACATGAAAATCCATTCACAGAGAAAAACTGAAGAAAATTTGTATGTTATAGAATGGTAAGTGTTAAATAATGGAAATATGTGAACCTCAGTATAGAGCCACTGAAAGACTAAGTAGAAGGGAGGGAATAAAAATGGAATGGTTTCCCACAACTGTAGAGTCAAGTTTTGAAAAAACATGATAGAGAACTTGGTACAATGGAAGGCAAAAATGATCAAGAAAAAATAAACAATGACTCGAAGTTTGAAACGATATCAATAATGTTAACAAATGACTAAATTAGTTCAGCTAAAGAAAGGGAATTAAGACACGTGATTATTAATTCCTATGAGGTTGGAGGGTGGGATTTGGATGGACAGCCACGTTTACTGTTATGTAATATGAATATATGCATGTATACAGATAATGTGATATGTCTGCCTTCTGATACACTTAAGTTAAGCATATATATATATACACATATATATGTATGTATATATGTATATATATATATATGTATATATATATATCTTACTTGAATTATGAGAAAACCCTATTTTATTAAAGCAGTGCATCTGGTAGGCTGGTACTCCCACTTGATTTCAAATCTGCAGAAAGTCTAGTGAAGATTATTGCACCATGATTTAAAGAGAATGTCCTTAAATTAGTAATTAATGGTAGCACAGGGGTCCATGTGGATCGAACGCTTCCCCCCCATTTTTTTTCTCACCTGGATTGTGAAATAAATTTACATATAGATTTATAATAAATTTCATGGCTTTGTTTTTGTTTCTATGTTTCATTACTTAGTAATACATTTCAGTGAATTTTTCTCCCTATCTCAGTCTGAGTCTTTTATGTGTCCCATGAAATGTCTGTGCCATTCCATGAAAGGCAAAGCAGCTGTTGGAGGCACTTGATATTGCTCAAACAATGTCCCAGGGTACTCTGTAATTTCATAAAACGTCAGTCAGGAGAGGGTGGAGCTCTTAGATGTGCATAATGGGAACTTTTCTCTGTAAAGAAAAATGGGCACCATTGCTTTACCATTTGCATATGATTCCCCCCTTCTGCTACCTGAGAAAATTAAGAGCTTCCACCCTATCAGTTTCTTAAACAAGTTCTTGAGAATGTCCACATTTATGTCAGCACTTTTTCGACATCCTAATGATGCTTTTGCGAGGACTATGGCATCTGTATGGCTTGTTACCAGCCTAATGAAAAGTTGCTTTAGGTGTCAAAATAAATCTAAGAATGTTCCACACTTTAGCTGACTGTAATATATCATCATGGCCTGCTTAAGTAGTACAAACTGCAACATGATAAAGCAGCTAACAGAAACCTATGAGAACCAGTAGCTGGGATAATGGCCATTCAGTGTAAGGATAATATAGCAGCAATAAAAATTTCAATAACCAAAGGTTATATACCATACTTTTTAATGGAGTTCTTGGCTAGCGGAGTTTCCTTCAACTGTAGACACCTGCATAGGCTGATTCATTACGAGCATTCCTCTGACTTTCTTCCAACTTGGAATAATATTAGTGAGCTCCTTCCTCAGGTCTTAAGATTTTCTTTCATTTAAATTGTACTTTTTGGGAATTGGGTTAAGTTTTAACTGTACTTATAGGTAAAGTTCCAAATTGTTGTGTTTTTTTTTCTCCTAAAGACATAGTGCATTCAATGGTTTTGTGATTTTTCTAAATGAACATACTATTTCCTGCAAATTGAAAGACAGAACTCTTACTAGCAGGAGGACACATGCCATTGTTTGATGATTATTTACTGACTTTTTTCTCTTAGACTGGAGTCTCACCACTTTGAAACCCAGATTGTCCTATCTACCATTGCACATATGCCCTTTCTTGGGACTTGCCTTCACATCAAGACCCACTGAAACCCTGCCCATTTGTTTTTTCCTATCTACTGTACATATCAAAGGTTTTCATTTCTGTGAAAACTTCTGTAGTGGTCTTAGCTAGATTTTCTTTTTTTCCTTTCTCAAGAATGTTTATCCTATAGTCATTAATTAGGCCAAAGTCTTCTCCTTATTGTAGAAAAATAAAATAAAATAAACTTTTATCTAACACAGTCAATACGTGTGGTTGGTTTGCTAATTGAAAGAGTTAAGGAGAACTGACTCCAGGTGGTGAACACACAATGTGATATTAGATGATGTATTACAGAATTGTACACCTGAAACCTATGTAACTTTACTAACAATTGTCACCCCAATAAACTTTAAAAAAAAGAGTTAAAGTATGAAATGATTATTTAAAAGGTATGCCTTTTAAGTTTGTTATTCTAACTTAAAAGATACATAAAATAATTATTTAAGCTGTTGGTGTTGCCCAAGACTTTAATTTGAATATAAATCTTGTGATGGTAATTTATCACTATTTTTCCTATATATACTGTTCTCTAATGCATCATTTATTATTTCTGTATTAACTTCTTTATAATAGAGGAACATCAAATAAATGAGCATACAAAACAAAACAAAACATGGAGCAACATCCTAAATATACTTTTGTGAAAATCTAAAGGAAGAATACTTATCAACTTCTAAATTTTTTCCTCAAATATGTATTGTTATCCTGCCTGGACTGAATTTCACAGTAGTATTACGTGGTGGCTCTTTTTGCAACTAACAAATTCACTTTAATAAACCTTTCTAAGGCACCATATTAGCTTCCTATTGCTGCATAACAAATTACCCAAAAGTTACCAGCTTAATCCAACACACATTTGTTATATTGCAGATTTTGAAGGTCAAGTTGCCTCCCACAGCTTAGTTGACTCCTCCGTTTAGAGGCTATCAGCCAGACTATGGGTATCAAGGTATCAGCCAGACTATATTCTCATCTAAAGCTCAACAAGGGAAGAATCCTCTCAGGAGGTCTTTCAGGTTGTTGGCAAAACTCATATCCTAGTGGCCTTGTGACAGAGTCCTAGCTTCTTACTGGACGACCTCAAGTCCCTGAGGCTGCCTGCAGTTACCTGCCTCATGGATCTCTCCATAGGTTGTTTTACAACATGGCTCTTGGCCAGCATAAATATCTCTATCTCTAGAGTGCTAAGATGGAGTCTTATGTAATGTAATATAATCACAGCAGAAATATGCCTTCACCTTTTCCATGTTCTTTTGGTTAGAAGCAAGTCACAGTTTCCACCTGCATGTAACATGAGGAATTATACAAAACTATGACTCATTGGGGTCACCCTAGGGTATGCACATCACAGGCATTCAAATTAAATTACTTGTCTTAGAAATAATAATTATTTCTATATTCATCTCCCAGCAACTTATATGCAATAAAATTATATACTTAGAATATTACATAAAATGAATATGAGCCTCCTTGGGGATGAACAGAACTGAGTCTTAGGAAGTATACAACTCAGTTGATTAGAGTAAGTTTTCAGTCTCTTATAGGACTCTGCAACTATGTTTTACAGAAAGAATTGACAATGCCCATAAAGCTATTGAGTCCATGTATATGGGGGAATTCAGAGAATTTCATTGAATTGGTTATAATCTGCCTGAGTTTATGGCTCTTGATTTTACACACACACACACACACACACACACACACACACACACACACACTACACATACCGTGATTTGTATATAGCAAGCTCTCAATAAATAGGAAGCTGGTCATGCATTGAAATGCAAGTGCCATACACACTATTTAGAGGCAGTAATTGGTAAATACAAAATGATGAATATTTTATATCATACTAGTAAATCATAGCACATTTGAGCTAATAGGAATGTTAGGTGGTGTCTGTTCTAGTTCTCTCTTTTTATAAGCATGGGAACTTAGACCAAAGGAGGTTATCACTGAATTGATATTATGTGCTGGCTTTATTTATAAATCCACCATCATAAGGAAAGAGAGAGATATAAGCCAAGTGCTACGAAGGCATGAAGCGCATGCATGGTTAGAATACAAGCAGAGATCTTAGAAAGTTAAATGTGGGGTACTGGAGCTGGGCCCAAAAGAATTAGGATAGAGAAGGAAAGAAAAATGAATAAAAGCTTAGTCTTAACAGCAGAAATAATTTGCTAAGGCATGGAGACATGAAATTTCCATAGTTTACTCAGAGAGCATAAAGTGAACTATCTCATTTCTAAAAAAAAAAAACAAAAAACAAGACTGCTTTCAAAGTTGATATGGAAGGTCTAAGTAAAATTGTGATGGGTCTTAGATTCCATGCTAAGGGGTATAAATAATATTTTCTAATGGATAGTCAAGACCTATAAGATGTTTTCGGACAATGATATGATCAAGGGTGTTAGGAATACACTTGTAGAGGTAGTTTATGAGATAAACTGAAGAGGCAATGTATGACTTAAATATACTCCAAGCCCAAGTTTGGCCCTCATTTTGGACCACCATAGTAGGAGTGGATGGAAAATCCAAAAGAATCAAACTCAAAGCCCGAAGTTCTTAAATGAGCATAGTTGTGAATGTTGAATTCTCACAAGATAAATACAAGAATACAAATGTGATCAAGAAAGTTATCAAAACCTTCACTGACTATGGGTGTTATTTGGACATCAATCAGTGATGGCGGCATGTGACAAGAGTGATAGAGAGATGGGCTTCCAAGAAAGGGGAGTCAGGGGAAGTAGCTACCCAGGGAATAGTCATGTGGACCTAAGAGAATTTCTAGCTCATGTTTGGCCCTAGGAGAATGCTTGTGGAAGGATGAAAAGCTACCAATTAGAAGTTATAAAAAAAGGAGTTTTCCAAAGAAAAGTTAATATTTTGGAGTCATTGAAGAAACACAAATAAGATCTGAAAGACAGGAAATTTTCTATGTAATAAAAGAGGAGTTCCTGAGTGTGTAGCACATGGTTAGAAGTTGGGGCAGACAAAAGGAGGTTAAGAGAAAGTCACGATCGATTTCCAAGCTCAAACTAGAAATTAGTATGTAAACATCATATCAAATAGTTGCATGGCCTATTGTTAAAGGTATATGTCCATAATGTGTCTTCTTACCATAAGACGTAAAACTTTTTTTAAACTTCAGCTGGATGACATCACTAAACAAGCATTATTATTACATCATTGCTATTGTCATGTTTCTGAAAACGTCTTCTTATTTGGAGTCAGCAAAGATACTGTACACTAAAATACTTTATGTGGAAGATTTGCATATACATTGCTTACTTCAAACTGTCTCTTCTTTGTAAGTCTACCGTGTCTTTATGTAAATCCATGCAATACTCTCAACAAAGATAGTGTGAATTTCTTTCATGAGACATTGAAGCCATCTGATGGCAGAAAGGGAGAGAGCTCTACCACAAAACCTTTTTCTCCACTTTATCTGTTTCTCCTTCCCAATCCAACCTATCCTTTTTTGTATTTCCATTAAAGTTTATTGCTCAACCTC
Organism: Rhinolophus hipposideros; assembly: GCF_964194185.1. Classification (NCBI taxonomy): domain Eukaryota; kingdom Metazoa; phylum Chordata; class Mammalia; order Chiroptera; family Rhinolophidae; genus Rhinolophus; species Rhinolophus hipposideros. The sequence goes on along the minus strand of NC_138063.1, from coordinate 27,758,557 downwards.
ATCTTTGTCTGGTGGCTCTCTACTACTCTTTTAGGACTTTGTTTCTTTAATTATGGCCTCTGCTACTTGTTTTATCATTTCTCTTTCAAGTTGACATCTTCCTGCCAAAGAAAACACAAATCAGTTCTCCCTATTCTAGAAAATTCCACTATTAAACATATTGTGCTTCTTTTGACTCCATTTTATCTATTTTAATATTCTGTCATACTTCTTGAAAGAACTATCTACACTTTATCACCAAAAAAATTACTTTATTTTTTGTCTGAATTTGGTCCTTTCAGTGATATGGTAAGAGGAATTATAATGGAAAAATCTAAGTCTTCCCTTGAGAGCTCTCCACAACCATTCATTTTAATGATTTTCCTTTATTTTCTGTAAATTATTTTCTCTCCTATTGCTCTGTAGTGTTTTAAGACTAATACTGAGTTTTAAAACTTTCCCACAGTTTCTTTCTCCTTTGTTGACCTTTTTTTTTCTAATAGACCTGAACACAAGACAACTACATTTATTTTATACAAATGAACAATTGTTTGCTCATATTCTGCCTTGATACAAGTCAACAGGAAGCTCCTACAAGAACAGAAGAACACATTCTATTAGGCTTATTAGGTAGAAAGTGAGAGTGGATTCTCAAACTGTAGCCAAGGTATTGCCATTTTTAGATGCATCTCATTAAAGCATGATCACATAATCATTGTCTCTTTGTTCATCCACTTCCATTAATGCTTCATGGATTTTGTCTGTTTTCTTTACTGCCATTTCTCCAGTTTCCAGAGTAACAACCAGCATAGATTATCTGTCTGATAAATATCTGTTGAATAATGGAATAAACAACAGACTTATTCTCCTACTACTCTCTTCTCCCTCTTAGCTTAATGTAGAGCTTTCAAAACTTAAAAAAAAAAAAAAAAGAACAGTTTCAGCTACTTTATTTTATTATAGTTTCACTTTTAGGTTTTTCTTTCATTATGGTTGATTAGACATTTATTAGCTTTAATGTCTCTGATTGCTTCGTAATTTTCCAGGTTGGTTCTTTCATAGAAATAGGGTCAACATTTAGGTCTCTCAAAGCTACTTCTCAGGTTATGATACTCCCTCCCCATCCTGATAACCATTGATTATAGTCTCTTTTGTTGAAGAATTTAGGTATTGAGGTACTCAAAGCTATATAAATAATTAATGGAATGAACACACGTGGATGCATAATTCAAATGTACTAGACAAATATCAGATACGTTAGAGTGACAGCACTGGCAATAGATGGGAGAGTTCCTCAACACTACTAAAGTACAGAGCGGAGAGAGTTACTGGTGTTACAACTAGGATGAATTACTGCGACCAGCCAAGATATAATAACGATATGAATTATTGAATTGGCATCTTCCTGAGACAGCTTTGGTCACAGCCTTGCTATGTTCTGGAGATGATAGAAGGAGATTTGTGTGATGTAAATTTATAATCAAAGGGTGTTCAGGATGAAAGATGACCTCTAAGGTTATGAACCTGAGCAGGAGACTGCATCATCACATGAAAAAGTAAAACATGAAGCATTCTTCAGTTAGTAGTTGGAAGCCAAAGAAACTCTACTCTCTTACAAATTTATCTCTAGAAAAGTTTCAGATAGGCAGAGATAGAATGTAAGATACCAAGCTAATCTAGCTTTGGGCGACCAAGGTGAAGAAAGTAGATGTGTGCAATATCAGCTTAAACATTTCCTGAAATTATGCCTGAGGAAGGATTAACAACTAATTAAAACATCTGAGCTTAGAGGAGCACAGAAATCTAAGTCTGTGTGTGTGTGTGTGTGTGTGTGTGTGCACGCGCCAGCACACACACACACTACATCACATTTATCTGGCAAATAATTAGGTAATTCAGACCCTGTATATAGTGAGAAGCAGGATATTTTGTTAATGTACTGATAGTTTCATTATAACTAGATCAAAGGGATAACATTACTTTGGACAGTGATCTGAATAATATGCTTCTAACCCTGCTGACCAGAAGAGTTCTTTTTCTTCTTCTGAGTTCAGCCAGTTGTGCAAGAGGAACCCACATACACTGGGAAGACATTCCTTTGCCACCATTTCTTGACATGCTGAGGGATGGAGATGGATCTGGGAGGCAGCATCTCCTGCCTGAAAACAAAGTAGCCTTTATAAAGGGCTGTTGAACTGCTGTCTCATGTTGTCCTCAGTAAAGTTCTTTATTTTTTACTACTAAATGGCCCTTTTTATGGATGGCATTATTTTAGTCCAATGACTGTTTCTAGAAACAATAGGTCAAAAGCAACAAACTATAGACCAGGACTAGAATTATGAAAACACTTACTCCAAATAATAGACCATGGTCAGTTCAATCTAAGAGAAAGTCCTCCAGGATATTGTGTCAGATATTCAGAGAAATATTAGTGTAAATCTCTCATAGACATGGTTTTAATTTAATGTAATGAAATAGTAATGCATAGATTTATACCATGCAATAGACATTTTTACGTCTGTTCATAATTTCAAATTACATGTGAAAAATACGATAACTCAAATTAATGTATTTCTAACATATGATCAATTGAATTGCATTTCCTAGCTATTAAAATTGTGTTTTATAGCATCAATAACAAATGTAATAAAATGCATTTCCTTATTAGGTCTCAGATCTTTTTTTTTTTTTTTCTTTTTAAGAAAGGCAGTAACCTAAAATTGTTATCTTCAAAGTACTTTCTCTTTAAAAATGACTTAATTGTTCTTATATTGTGCAATAAAGAGAACAGACGGTATTGACAAAATTAATTCAGGAAAAAAACCCACACAATTTTGCTTTTTTTATTTTTCTCTAAGACAACAAAGATACATCAAAAGAACTGAAAAACAGTCCCAGAAAAAGGAATTATTATTACTTATAGAGTGTCAGAATCAATAAAATATAACTTCCTTGGTTTGTTGACATGAAGATATTTAAATTACTGCTATTTTATTTTTGAATAATTAATTATTTTTAGAATTTTATTTACTTAAACAATAATTGCTTAAAACTTATACTCAGAAGAATTAATATATAGTTTGTCTGTATTCTTTCTTCTCCAATGTTGGTTATGCTTTCTTTTCCATAGAAGCTTCCAGCTGTCCTTTCCTTGCCCCCTTACTGTGCTTTTCTCCTACGCAGTGAGAAAATAAAACTTTTTTACTCAGGGAGAGGATAAATAATTTAATAAAAGAACTTATGGAGGGGTTTAGCATTCTCACTCCTAACCAATTGGAGAATTCATTTTTATGTGGATTTAGAATAACACTATTTTTTTTTTCATTCTGTTTCTGAGACTCTGCATGCTATTCTATGCGACCCTAGACTGGCTTGCATCATCGTGTCATCTAGCGGAATAGCGTATATGGTTGTGACAGTTTGAATAACTATTCTATGTGGTAGTATGACACCTATGAAGTACGTAAGCATCCGCAAAAGCCTCTTGATTCCAAAAGTTCAGGGTAGAAAAACACATTTGGCAAAACGACACAGAATTCACTGTTTCGTATTATAGTTCACTAAACATTAATTTATACACTTTAAAAGCAAATGAACCTGCTATTAAAGTCCACTAAGATTGACATGAAATGACCTTTCCTAGCCTGCACATCTATACAACCTTAGGGATTGCTCTCATCATAAATATCAGTGAGCTTGTGTCCTGCACCCACTTTGGGCAATGTCCACTGCTTCATGCTGAAATCCCTACCTTTGTGGAGTGGGAAATGCACTCAGAGAAACAAAAATCTTACACATGGAAACACAAATAACAGTGCATGGTAATAGATTCAAAAAGTTACAATGAAGACCCAGGATAGGATTCATAATATCGAATGTTTTAAACTGTATTCACTGCAAAGCTATTTTCCTTTTCACTCTTATTTTTGTTCCCAATATATAGATTCATGATTGGAGTGTTTTCTTTTACAGGTGCATGCAGTAGTTTTGAATTGTAGAGTTATATAAGGGCACTTTTTCTCTATGCACTTATTAAGGGTGGCTGACGTGCTCACCTTCGAGGAGCAAACATTTTCTAGATTCTCTGATTTTTCGGAAACCCATGGATGAGCCTGGCAATTGACATCTTTAAATTACTAATGACCTGTAGTATTAATCCTTTCACCTTGCAAAGGCATGCCTGCTCGGCCATGGTAATCAGGCTTTTTTGGCTCATCATAATCCCATTAACAAATTGAAAGATAGAACAAGATTTTTTTTTTACCAATCCCTCTGACAGGAAGCAGTGCAAAGGGGTTATAATTATGGATTATGTCTTTTATTATACATTGGAGCAAGCACACATTAGCCTAATTAAAAACACAGTGTGAATATTCAACTGCATCGAGCTACAAATGTTTAAGGGATGTCTGTAACAGCTGAAAATATATTTTGGTCTCATAGAAATCTCGTCAAGTTGTATGGAAAACTGAGTTCAAGAATTGAGGATTGCACATTTTTGTGTTGGCAGATTTACTGAGACCTCATCATGTAAAATACTTGCTAATCTGAGACTCAGAAAGACAAAGCATACCTGAATGAACCAAAGGATTTAGACTATGAAGCTGTACTAAAGTCTGCTAATGCGGGGAAGTCAGATATTCAGCTTCACTACACCTCCCAGTCTGCTTTGGATACCTTCAGAAGAACCCATGAGTGAATCAAAATTTCCCCCAGACCTAGGCAGAAAATACCACTTTAACACCTTAAGAAGCTGCTATCAACTTCAGAAATATTGACTTAAAATCATAGAGTTATAGAGCTATGTTAGTATGTACAGGCAGTACAGTCCAACTCTTTGAAATTAGTCAGAAGATCCAACAGATGAAGTGACTGGTCCAAAGTCATAGAGCAGGCAAGTGGCGGAGGTAGGACAAGATAGTGACAAAAATTTGGTGAGTTTGCTCATTGTGTAACTCCATGAAGTGCCAATCATGAAAACTATAATGAAGAATCTGCAGAACCCCATACCCTAGGTGTTTCCATGGTTCACATTCCATTTCATGGCTCAATACCTTCTTAACTTACCTCCTTTAAGTATCAAATTTTTTTCAACTTCTCCTCAGGGTACACTTCTACCTCTGATTTAAATTCTTTTTATTGAAATTCAAACTGTATTTTCTTTGTTTTATGGAAGATTCTTACCATTAGATACAATATTTCTATAAAATGTGCTATTGTACTGTGGAGCTTTACTGATAAAAGCTTTTTCCTATTTCAGATAGGCATTGATCTCTTGCCCAGAAAATGCACCGTTCTGACTTAGCTTTAGTGCACTGATATAAATATGTTCAGTAGTACAACTTACATCCAGAACAAAGCTAAATATAAGATCACTGAGCTATGATTGGTAGAGATATAACCCTGTTGTGTAATGCTATGAGAAGGAGAGCTCCATGAGTATGACACATGCTGTCATCCGCTCATTTTGGCAGCAAGGTAACACGGTCTAGGTCATGGCATCAAAATCGATTTTGGATCTTTCCTAAATATGATTCCTAAACATAGATATGATTCCTAAATACGATTCCTAATCAAATTTAATCTTGCTTTCCCTCTCTATTTTGAACTGCCATCATCTTTCACCTGGATAACTCCAGTCGACTCCACATTGATCACCTAGTTCCACCATTGCCTACTTTTAACCCATTCGCCACAAAGCGGTCATCAAATATTCTTAAAACACAATCTTATTATATCTTCTTCCTTTTAAACTATTGCAGTAACTGCCTAGTGCCACTAAAATAGAGACCAGTCCCTTGTAAACGCCTCCCAAGGTCAGCCCAGCTCTCCTAATCTTCTCCTCTGCCTGCTCTTCTCCAACTTCCTTGCCATCTTTCTTTTCCACTTATGCACCAAGGTAGTTCATGTGTAAGCAACTTTGAATCAATAATTTCCTCTTCCTGGAAAGCTTTTCGTCTTTTTTTGGAGTATTCAACACTTCTCTATATGTTGCAAGCTTCAGCTTAAATGTCATTTCATCAAGGAATTCTCCCAGTTCCCATCTGACAACTGTGCCCTATACCTGAGCCAACACATTGTTTAATATGCTTTCTGGGATTTCTTATAACTGTAATTTAAATAATTTTCTTACTAGTATTAATTTAATATTTACCTCTTCTCCTAGACTAAAATTTCTATTAGGTCCCAGACCTGGTCTTTTTTTTTTCATCACCCTGTTCCCAGCATAGAGTACAGTGCCTCCATACAGACATAGTAGACGTATCATAAGCAATGTGGAATGAGTGAATGAGCGGATGCTGAGTATCACCGAAGGTCAGCCACACACATTGGGTAGGGAGTTGATTAAATCAAATCACTCAGATGCTTGGACATCCTGTTTCATCCACTTGGAATAATCTTTTCACTTCACTTGAACTACTGTTTAGTCTTCAGAGCCTAGTGCAAACACTGTTTCATGATGATTCACACCCCGAAGCAAGTTCCCTCCAATGGACTCTTGTGGCATCCTCTGTTTCTACTTGTAGCATTTTTTATGATAATGTTACATTTAATTGTGCAAAAATGTGATCATTATCTTGCCTACATTGATGCTTCAAGATCATGATTAATATGTGTTTTTGCTTACCAATATATTGGGTTCTCAGGATAGTGCCTACTACATAATAGGCTCTAAGGAAATGTGTGTGAAATGGATAAAGGGATGAATATTCAGTAAGTTACTTTATGGGATCAAGGTGTCCACCATGAGAAGCGTTGTCACTGCCATAATAGCAGTTACATATGTGTGTGTGAGTGTTTGTGTGTTAACACTGGCTAAAGCAGTCCAAATCTCAGTGGCGTAATTCATTGTTTCGCCAATTAAAGATTTTTTGATGAATATATTAAAAAGCAAAACTATATTTCATGCGTCGAATTAAGGTTTTGCTTATTGGTTCAGGCATCTCAGGGAAATGAGGAAAGCAATCAGAATCCTCACATTCCGTTATTTACAAAGTCATCTGCTTGTCACTCAGATTCAGAGAAGGGTACAGTTCACAGGCAAGTATACCCAACAAACATTCTGACAGCCTCTGTAAGGCCAGTAGACAGAAAGAAAGCTGCCATCAGGTCATATTAATGACTTCATTTGCACATGGCCTAAACAAGAAAACTAAGAAAAGCCATCTGGCTTAGATGCTGAGAAAATGCCCCAGGAGATTGTAATAAACCCTCCCTCAGTATTCTTATCTCCAGGCTAAATGACCCAATTTCTTCCTGGATTTCTTAATAGAGTTTATTCAAGAGTACTACATCCACTGGCCACTGTTCCCAATTGTGGGAATAAGTAGTTCTTTTTAAGCCATGTATTTTTTTTTTTTTACCTCTTATCAAAAAGGAGGCTACATAAACACACAAAATCATGAACTAGCAGAGTTTTACTGCTATGTGGAGAACATGTAAGTGCATCTTCCCTTTACTAATGAAGAAACAGAGGCCCAGAGGGGCTGTCTAACTTGGGCAAAGTCTCCCTACTAGGTATAATGAATGATGGTGTCTCAAGTACTCATGAGTATGAATATAGTGTTTTCTATATATAAGCCCATGTTTCTATGAAGAGAAAAAAAAAAAAGTATTTTTTGAAATCCACCAGGATCTCTAGTTTCCTGACTGCCATTGCCTTGACAATGGTATTTCTAATGATATATGTATCATTCCATAATGACCAATTGGCTAAACAGTTATTTAAACTGGTGGTATCAAAATGTGTCTGTGATTCTATTAAATAGTAATTATTCTTCTCAGATACTTATCTTCCCTCACATATACATGCTGATAAGTCCTGGCTGTTGGAAAAAAAAAATATGTATAGCAGAATGTGGAGATATAATTTTTAAATGAACAGGTTTATGATGTTCGATTTTGGATATTTTAGCACTCGATAAGTGACCTTTTATATGTCAACTACTATCATCATTGTTTAATGTAACTCTTATTTTTTTGACTTCATTACCATTCTAAATAGTATTTAAATATGGAATTTAAGAACTTTAGGATGCTTCAAGACTGATAGCTCTTCATGTGTCACTAAAGCTAGTCCTTCAGGAGAATGGAAATGTGTGTAAAGATTCTTGTTGAGAGAATTTCTGAAGTTAATTATCCAGGCATAAATATAGGATAAACAGACTCCCAACTAGTAATCTAGGTTTACTCTCACATTCCCCAAGTTTTTCTCTTCATGTCAAATCATAAATAAGATAGATTTTTCATTGATAATATTAAATAAACATAACAATTGCACAAGCCATTTAATATGACTCTTGACATTATTTTATATAATTACCATATTTAAATTCATTACTCTATGAGATCAGTTGATATAAATACTATAATGTCCCCCCACAGAAATAATATATATTATAATCTTAAGATATTATGTAATAATAATAATAATAATAATAATATTAATAATAATAATGAAAATAAAACATCCCAAATATAGGACTCTTTAACTTCCTTTAATTATTATTTCAAAAGGAAATCACAGAATACTTGGGATACATCAAAACATACAAAATTTCATATAAATTGAAACTATAATGAGATACCACTATGTATCTATTAAAATGGCAAAAGTTGTGAAGACGGAGCATACCAAATATTGGTAACTATGTGGAGGAATTAAAACTTTTGTACACTGCTGAGGGAGGTTTAAATAATTAAATCACTTTGGTAAAGACTTTGGCAATTTCTTAAAATTTAAACACACACCTATCAAAAAAGTCCTGCCATTTCACTTCAAAAAGAAAAGAAAAGAAAAAAGAAGTAAAATGAAAACTTGTATCTATAAGGATGGGTTCATGGATGGTCCTAGAATTTTTATTTGTAATAGACCCAACGTACAAAAAGCACAGACCAAAAGAAAAAAAAAAAAAAAAAAAAGGACATCCTGTATGATTCTATTTATATAAAATTCTACAAACTGCAAGATAATTTACAGTGAACTTAAGTATATCAGTGGTGTTCTGGGGATAGATGGGGAGGGTATGGTATGCGGCAGAAAGGAGGAATAACAATGGAGCACAGAGGCTTTTTGGAGTGATAGAGACATTTGCTATTTCGATTGTGGTAATCATTTCACAGTATATCCACTTGTACAATTTAAATATTTGTTGTCTGTCAATTATGCATCCACAAACCTGGTAAAATAAACTAAAGAATTTTATAAAAGTATATTTATCATTAAACAAAGCATAGGCGAATTAATCCATGAGATCAAAAGATTAGAAAATGAAGCAGTAATTTAGTGCTATTAAATCAAAAGAAAATGTATGAAAATGAGAGATGAAATGAAAGAATTATAATTTTTTAAATTAAAGTTCATAAACCAGAAAGAGCGTCTTTGTATAAAGAAAAACTTCCAAAGTGCATAACAAAGAAAATGTTAAAAGCTAAAAATACACAAATTTAAGAGTTAACAAAATGGAAGATGGCATTGCTTTAATAAACTAGTCATAAGAGAGAAATTTGTCAAGTGCTGTGAAAATAATGTTGGAAATGTAAGTCACTAAAATAGTGTTGTAGAGAAATGAAAATAACAAAATTAACTCCAAAAGTGATTTTAACAGTAAAAGGATAAAACTCAATCATGGAGGAAATGTAGAAATTTTTAATAAATTAAAGAGTCTTTTTTTTTTTTTTTTTTTAATGAGGTCTACTTAGTTTGTTTTATTGGTGATTCCTTTAAGGCCTGTACAAAACATGCATTTCCTGTGACATTTATACTATTTATAAACGCATGGCAAAGCAATAATAATTTAAACATTGTAAGATTGGTCAGGATCAAATACATCAGTAGAAACATATACTTAAGGTAAACTTTTAGAAAGAGATAAAGTAAGGCAAAAATGGACAAAGTACAATTAAAAGATTAAATAAATATCTCTACTCTTTGAAAAAAGTATACATTATTTTTTTTTCATATTCACTGAATTTGTAAACAATAATAAAAAAAATGTCCAAGTCTTGAGTTGCGTTATGACAGTACAAGGACTCGGTGTGTTCTTATTGTATGTACACTTCATGGAACAATGAGTTGATTTAACATTGCTAGAGTAAAATTTGGCAAAATGAATACATTATTAAAGCCTATGTACATCTTTTGACTTAAATTTCATGATTAGAAATTAGTCTTAAAGATATTGTTAAGAAGGGAGCAAATATGAGTATACACATTTGTTCCTTGCATCATAGTGTATATTTGCAAAAGTTTACCTTCTAATAGGCATTGGTTAAATAAATTATAGCATATCCACACGTTAGTATGCTATGTAGCCATTAAATCATGATATAGATATGTATTTATTGACAGATGTTTTTTAAATTACTGAGTGGGAAAAGGTTATACGATAAAAATTAGGGTATGTTCACATTTTTCTTAGTAGTTGGTATGTACATAGACTCACATACCTACTTCTCTTTTTAAAATATCTAATATGTTGTACAGAGACAAGGGGATAGTTGTAAACTATTCTCAAAAAATGTTAACAGCATTATAATAGCTGATACGTTTGAGGTAAGAGTTTTATATTTTTAACACTTTTTAATCTTAAAAAAAAAAAGCAATAGCTTAAGATATTATCAGGGGAACAGCACAATAGCTTAACATATTATCAAAAAAAAAACACACAAAAAAAACCTGTTTTATTTTGGGAACCTAAATGGTATAGTACAGTAATCTACTACTCTCTAACTGGAAAAGTTATCAATGAGTTCTGCCCTCTGGGGGAAAGGATTCTGATTTTGATTTTGTGCCTCTTGTTAACCCACCCACAGAACCAGCAAGAGAGCATTGAGGAAAGGGAGCTGCCATGTGTGGGGGCGGCATGCCATGCAGGGGGGTTAGTGGAGACTGCTATGTGCTGATGTTACACAGCAAAATTCTCCAAATGCATTTGTGAGAAAACCAGAAAAAGAAACTTAAAAAATTTCCCCCAAACCATGAATTTATCTGAGTTTGTGAGTACATAGTGTTTACTGAAATTAAGGTTTGGAAGCCATTACTGATTGTAACTTATTTTTCCTCCTTCCTTTAAAATCCAATGAATGGAAGAGTATGGGAATTGGTAGAGACAAGTAAGAAGTCAGGGTAGCATGAAAACAAAAGAGTCTTACTTGGAGTTCAATTGGGAAAGACCTTAAAAGCTACTTCCAGATTCTGATCCCAATGTTAAAAGGTTGCCTTTTTTGTAACCAATAATCACACATTCTGAACTCAAGCCCGAAGCTGAAATCAGACAAAGGTTTAATATGATTATGGTGCTCCAATTATAAAAACAGCTGTGCAGGTAATCACAAAGTAGAGGATTCTTCTCTGTGATCCTCTTGATGTGGAGACATGACCAACAATTCAAAAATAACACAAAATAATGTGTGGTAGGTGTTCGTGATATGATTTCGTTAAGATATGAATTCAAAAGTATAATAATCTTAAGCACAGAAGACTTCATCCAAAAAGTGAATCTAAAAGGCCTGTGGCCTCATATTTCCAAGAGAATAGCACCATCAGTCACCCAGAGAATGGACTGATCCTCAATCTAGGGCTTCACTGCTGACTGTCTACCTCTCACCGATGCCCCGGAGTTCATCATTAACAACCAAAGGCTCTTCTCTCTCAGAACCTTTACTTATCTTCACCACCACTGCTGTTACGTGAATTCAGTTGTCTGCAAAATTTTCTTTGGATTATTGAAGTAGTTGCCTAACTGCTATCCCTGCCTCTTGCTTTGTCTTCTTCTAATCAATGTAGCCAATGAGATCTGTCTAAAACGCAGCTCTGACCCAACCAGTCTCCTCCCTACAATACTTAAATGACTCCACATTTCCAACAGCATAATATCCAAATCCCTTAGGATGATGCATGCATTTCTTTGTAATCAATCCTCTCTGCTTGTCTCTCCAGGCTCATCTCTGCTGACCCCTGATACTTCATCTCTTAGTCCTGAATGACTTGTGATTCCCAGCATGTAGCAAACTCTTGTCACCTTGGGGCCTTTCACATGGTTGACCCATAATCAGATGTCCTCATGTTCCCTTTATTATCTGGCTAACTTCAATTCATCCTTTAGGATTCAGTCCAGATGCCACCTCCTCCTGGAAGATGTTTTGTCTGATCTCACCTAGCGTTCCATATCTCCTATAACACCCCATTTGCACCTCTGTTTAGAGTCTGTCTATGTAAGTTTACTTGTTTCCCCTGGTGCACTATCAACTCCATGAGGTCACGAATTGCATCTTACTCATTGTAGTGTACTAAAGCAATTTTCATCCTATCTTTAGTATATGAGGGGTGCCCGAAATATTTGTTGAATTCAAACCTGAATGAATGAATACATGAATGAGTGGTGAAGAGTGTGCTGTACAAGTAAAATTATTAACATGTGTATGCCATCATGAATGTAGAATGAAATGGCTATGTAAGGGAATATTGAGTGATTAGAAGACAAATAGAGTACGAAACAAAACTTTTTCAGAATCATGTTTTACTTCATGTTTAAACCACACAAATTAACTCAGTCATATATTGTTTATATAAATATGTATTTATATACATATAATAATATATACATGTATGTATTTATATACATATAATAATATATACATGTATGTATATATACAAATATATATACATATATGGTTGAACTTTGAACAACACGAGTTTGAACTGCACAGGTCCACCTATAGATGGATTTTGTCAATAAATATATACAGCATTGTAAATGAATTTTCTCTTCTTTATAATTCTCCTAATAACATTTTCTGTTCTCTAGCTGATTTTATTGTAAGAATATAGTATACAATGCATCCATCATACAAAATGTGTATTAATTGGCTATGTTATCGGTAAGGCTATTAGTGGTTAGGTTTGGGGAGAGTCAAAAGTTATATGCAGGTTTTTGACTGCATGTGGTTCAGCACCCCAACCCCCACATTGTTCAAGGTCTAATTGTATACATTTTGCATATACACATGCAAATATATATACATATGCATTTCCCATATTCTTAATGTAAATTAGACTGAGCTCCCACCACTGCGCTATCTCAATATACCAACCAAAACTGCAGCTTATAAAATAGTCAAATTGCTCATTACATGTTTTTCTGTTTAAATCATTGTAAGATTCTTGAGGTCAAAATCTGTTATTATTTTATATTCTGTATTGTGCCAAGCATTGTGTCAAGCCCTCAGTAGTTACAGTCATGTCAGGAGATGAACTTGATTCCTTGGATAAAAGCAGTAATTTGTTCTTGAGAAGCAGAAGTATGGGGTCCAGGAATATAAAGCAGGCCCAAAGCACCAATCCCTGTGTTTCATGAATTTAGGAAAGGGTTTCAAAAGAAGCTTAATGCACAGGAGTTGACGTTTTATTAATAATTCCTTTCTTGAGAGACTCATCCAGTCTGGGCTGTTTTCAGCTCTTTCAAGTTCTCTCTTCCGCTGATGTAGTGAGAAGAAGCAAATTCAAAGTAAAGTTAAAAGAAGCCTGGAAGCTCAGCCTCTGGGCAGTCATTTTCAGTATTTATGATTGCCTGTAAATGGCTGGTGAGCTGGTGGTAGCACCATTGATTCTATTTTTAACAGTTGACTTCCTCACAATCAATGGGATTGACCAAACCGTCAAGTCAGCAGCAACAAGAGGACGGCCACATCGAAGTACATTATTGTGGCCTGTGGCTCCAGGCGGCCATACACTTCCAACAAAATCTTGGGCCACGGAACAAACACATCCCCCAGCACTAAACACACCCAAACTCCGTTTTCAGTGCCAGCTGACCACATTACCATAGAAACTTGGTAGAGAAAGACCCAACAGTAAATTATGCAGCTCTTTAGCACCCTCTGGTGTCCAGTCTTCCAAAAGCCCAAAATTCACGGTTTTTAAAAATTTAACAATGATCATTCCTGCCCAAAGCTATGTACTTCCTTATGATGTTCAGGAATCACATGGAAGAGAATTTCTTTAACCTGACTTTACCATCCATGTTGATTAAAGAAGACTACTAATGGGAAAAACTTTCCCTCTATCATCTAATTAAGGGGATTTGATGTCACCTAGGCAGTACATTTTTGCATCTTGTTAATATGAAAACTGCCTGCTATAAAACCTGAAATACATTTTAGGTTACACAAAGTTAAATTTTCTAGAAAGTAGTTTGTTTATAATGGAGTCATTAACTATTTGACATACTCCAATAAGAGGATGGCCGATGAAGATATGATTAACCAACCTAACATACTGATTTTTTTCTTAAGACTTCTGCTCCTCAGCCTTACATATTGACAAGTGTCATAAAAGAGAAATGCTGGGGAGTGGGCATTGCATATGGGTCCTGGGCTTAATTCTTCTCTAGGTTGAAGTGTGACTCTCAATCCCTCACAATCTCTATGAAACTGTTTTCTCAACTGTAAAACGAGTATAAGTATAGGTCTTCTTTATCATCTTGTGGAGGAAACATGGAAATCTAAGATCCCATGAGGTTGTCAAAGTTTCAGTTTCCATGTTACCTGAAAAAGATTTTGGGTTTCCATATAACTTGAAGAAGATTGAGAGAAACATGGATTTCATTATGTACTCATACTTGTACATAAGTTTGAATCTTTTCATAATGAAATAAAAGTTAAACGACTTGCAGTTGGAATCAATTTTCCATGTTCTCCTGAATATCAAATTAATGAGACTCTATGGCAATGCTGAAAACATAGGAAGAATGGTGGATTCTCATTTTAGACTCTCTTGTGATCACACATTGTAAAATAAGCATTGGTAGTTCAATAAAATTTCCCCTTTTTTTAGAGTGGCCTTAAGCAATGTATGAGAAGAAGTGAATTAAAGAGAGATTTCTGTAGAAAAGTGCCAAGTGTTCTTCATATGTTTTTATTATAACCGTGCTCACTTATTAAGATCCTACTAGGTACCGAGAGTTTTAGATACCTCATTTTATTTAATCCTCCTAACATTCTTGCAAGGTAGAATTTATTATTCTCATTTTGTAGGAAAGGAAACTAAGCCTCAGAGATACAAAGCAATTTGTCCCAGTTAACACACAACCTGTAGAACTCATATTCAGGCTGAGTTTTGTCTGAACCCAAGCAGCTTTTTTTTTTCCATAGAAATAACCTCTTTTCATTTCGAGAGCAAAGGGAAGACGAGAAGGAACTCCTGAACTTGTTGCTCTAACAGAGCAGGTCAAAATATCTTTTTTTGAAAAATAAATGGTTATAAGACATCCCAGAGACAGTCAATCCAGTGTTCCTGCCTTGTCTCCCAGGCAGTGAGAGGCTTGCAGACTGATCAACCCCCATTTAGCAAGGCACAGTCTACAAGGAAGTAGCTCCACTCACTCATTCACTTTTCCACAGATTTCAGTTGAGCATCTACTGTATTCCAGGTTCTTTCAGGACAGTAAAACGAAACTAGAGTTGTTTCTTCAAAATTTTTTATATGTCACAAGAAATACCACAGATGCCTCTAACTGGGAAATAAGGAAGGCCTTGCTAATCTCCCTCTTAGAAGAACTCACCACATTGTGGGATCTGGAGGAGATCAATGCAGTGACAGGAATTTGTGCCCACATCTACCTGCTTTTTGGCCGCTATACCCAAGTAAGCTCTTTGGTCCCAGACTGCCAGGAACCGAGCTCCAGGTAGAAAAAAGGAAGAGGTGCAATGTTTCCATGTCTTATAGAGAATTAAGGAAATTATGTTGCCGAAAGTATATGTAATCACGGTTCAGTCAGTGATGCATTACTGAGAAGTCTAAACGTCTGCCTGGGCTTCAAATTGTCTCTCTACTTTACCAGTACACCTCCCTCTAGCTCATTGGAGAGACCTAAATAGCAGGACTAATGTTATAAGGCCAACGAGGGCTTCATCTATACGTAATCTCTGTGGTCTTCATTGGTAAGGAGAGAATGAAACAGGTGTCTATTCCCCAATATTGCTCTTTGTATTAGCATGCATTTCCCTTTCTGGATGTTGAAAAGATTTGTCCCAACATCCGGGACAATAGGAGTTCAAAGAGATTCTCTTCCTGCCAGGGACGCTGACATGCTTTACTGGACATTTGAAAAAAGAAGGCACTTTGTTGTCAAGAGCACTAATAACCGTGGGAGAAGGAGAAAGTGGCAGCATGTAGACAGAAAGAGCCACTCTCCCTGGACAATGGGTTGGAAATTCTTGGTACTATGGGGGCTTCAGCATTTTCAGAATTGGAAATTCTCTTGTGACTTACAGACCTAGAAATCAGAGATGAAAACAGAGAGAGAAGGAGAAAAAAACAACAGGAGAGAGAGAGAGAGAGAGAGAGAGAGAGACAGAGACAGAGACAGAGACAGAGACAGAGACAGAGACAGAGAGACAGAGAGAGACAGAGAGACAGAGAGACAGAGACAGAAAGAGAGAAAAAAAAGCAACACAATCCAACAGGGCAAACATAAACATAGCCAGGAAGTTTAGAATGGAATGTACAAATGCAAACGTAAGGGCAGTCTCCTCCTGCAAAACTCCAGAGACATTGAAAATCCAATCTTTTCAAAAAGCAAACAATGTTATCATATATATCTTTTTAATTTCCTTTGTATTTTTCCTTAGTTTATACTAAGTCCCCCTTTTTCTGCTAATTCTTTATTTTAGGATCACTGGATTCTACTGCGTTTGAGGGGGAAATAAAGGAACTATAAACCTAAATTATAGCCAATCAGATTGTACTCACAGCTCAACTACTAGACAAATTGCAGCTCATGAAATTTGCTATGGGTCAGGAGACTGAGTAATTTTATTTTAATCAGCCTTATTTGAAGTTGGAATACCACTGCAGCAAATCCTCTGAACAGGATTTCAGAGGGGATATAGACTGATCTTTTTTCCTCCCCCCTCCACCCCTTTTTTCTCTTCCTAGTAAACCGTTTCAGGTCTCTGGGAGATAATAAGAAATAAAAGTTGACATGGTCAAAATTTTTTCCCGTTTTAAATGACAGTTTGTCTGGAGCTTACATTAGCTCCAGCCTTTCTTACAATGCAGGATTAAGCTGTCCGAGTCCTGTCCCCAGTGTTCATTTACCTAGCAATTTCCCAGGTGGACCTCAAGACCCCAAGAACCACAACTGTTCCACTGAACTGCGGGCCTTGCGGCTGGTTCGGATTTCTGGAACATTAGTCCATGTCATAGGAGGCCTCCAGGCTGCTGCAAAGAAAGATGGACCCATATCACCACAATACAGCTGCATCCTCAGCAAGGGGGAGCAAATAAGGCCTTTCACAGTCACTGGAATATGGGATAGAGACAGCATTGCACTTCTTAGCAATCTCAAGGATTTGCCACAGCTTAGATCACAGAGTCAGACCTCAAGAGAGGGGCAGGCAACAGGTCAAGTTTGTTAGGTCAAGAGACAGGGTAGGCTATCACCCACTCCTCTAATTTTGAAACCCAGTTTGTAGAAGAATCCATACAATAGTGAAATGTGTGAACAGGGACAGTCTGCTTTCCAAGGAAAATAATTTAGTTGCCATACGTCCGCTCAATTTTTTTGTGGAGTCCTGCATAGGCTACTTTTTAAGAGACAGCGCCTTCCCATGTCCATGTATACCACATACACATAAAAATACTTCTGTGTGAGTGGCTAAAGGTCTGGAGAAGTCTATGCCATTCCTCTTCTTGGTAATGCTCTGTCTTTTTTATAGTTTTCATCTCAAGTTTCTTCACTTTCCTTTTTAGGCTAAAAGAATTGATAACACTAGACAATTCATAAGAGTACAATAACTGGCAAATTCACAAATGAAGAAACACACACACACACACAAAAACTGAAAAATACAGTCTGGCATTTTAGGAAGCTTATCCATTTACTCATGTATTAAGTTAATAAAGAATTATAGTCTCCTTTTCAGACCAAATGCAAAGGGTAGAAAAATAAGAAGACGTTGTTAATGATCTCAATTAGTTGAAGCCTCAAGTGGCCAATTGTCTGAGGTGGTGTGGGGCAGACCAGGAGTGGCTGTGCCATTCTGCTAGGGTGAGACAGAAAAGGACAAGAGGTCTAGCTGGAGAGAGTCCATTCTACCCCAAGATGATAATCGCGTGGTCCAGTAAGGTCATCCCTTTGATAACTGTGTTAGCTAACACTTATTTAGTGCTTAGTATGTGCCAGGCACTGTGGTAAGTGCTTTATGTATATTACATTTAATTCTCACGGTAGTGCTATGGGGTTGTCACTGATGTTGCCATTCCCATCATGCACAAAAGAAACTGAGTCACAGAGTCTAACATACTCAAGGTCAGCCAGCTAGTGTCAGCCAGCTAGTGAGAGACAGAATCAAGATTTCAACTCAGGTGCTCTGACTTTAATGCATGTGACAACTACTGCACTATTCTGCTTCTAATACAAAGGACCCAGCATGAAAGCAGGGAAGGAAAGACTCGGGAGGCAACCATGTGTAGAGACTTGTATGCACAAAGTCTTTCAGCAGCTACCAAGTTCTCAGCAAGAACTTCAAGTCCTCAGAGAGACTGACAGACAAGAGTCCTGGCCCCAGAGGTAACTTGGGCAGGACTCAGCAAAACACATGCTACCCCATTAGCAGAAGTGAGAGTCAAGATGACTGCTGCTCTTGAGAACAGCCCTGCATTACAGTTTTTAGAATTAGGGCATCACAATAAAGCCGCATGTGTAGAAAGTGAAACTTGTTACTGAGTCAAGACTTGTGCTGGATAAAATACCTTAATCCACCTACACCTACCTGTGATCAAGATAAACGCAGAATACTGGAGAATACTAAATCAATGTTCTCCAGCCACCTACATCAGGGAACCTGAGGTGTTTGTTCAAGTAAATATTTATAGGCCTCTAGTGAATTAAAATCGCTGAAGAGGAATTCAGGAACCCACGTCTTGTGATAAATTATCTAAAAGTATCATGTGGACACTGAATGGTTTGAGAATCACTGAGCTCAACTTTCAGGAAGGACTCAAAAGACGTTGGCAGGGGGATGGGATGGCTGCAAAGGCTGAAAAGAGGGAGATTCTAGCACAAGGGGTGGTGAGGTGGCCTGAAATGGATAATCCATTATGGTGATTGTCAAATATGTTCGCAAAAGTTTAATTATTATTTTTGTCTTTTGAAGGCTCAGAGCCTTTTTTAATAATTTGAAAAGCAAATATGTTTTTAATAAAAATATAACCTGGCTTACAAATTAGCCTTGAGTTCAATTTCTAAGAAGCATTAGAACATGATTACCTTTCTGGACATGAATCTAAAAAACTCCCTTACTTACTTTAAAGGAGCTCTACATGGGAATTTGTCTAAATCTTCAAAGGTAAAGTCTAAATATTTACTCCTTAATGAGTAAATTAGAATAGCCATCTCTACATTAAACCCACTAATAATTTTGCATCTAATAAGCTCTCATAATTTTCACTTAATACTTTCGCTCCTTTATCTACAGCCTCTTCTAATAAAGTGAACAGATAAACAAACAAGAAAAAAAAATTATCTTATCCAAGAAACATTTCTTCTGATTCATTCATGTATTCATTTATTTTTAACCAGGGAAAATATATAGTTTGTGCTAAGAAGTTTGTTTAAAAAAAATTTTTAAAATCCAGTTATTTAAGAAATTAATTTTATCACAAAGCAAGTAATTATCACAAGTATTTAGCAGTAAGTTAAATGATTTCTCTACTTCATTGTAAACTACGGAAGGGAACATTTGTTTGCTGTAGCCTGAGACAGACATTATAAAATGTATGATCCTCAATTTGTATTTCCCCCAGCATCCCTAAACTCAGCCTTCGTTCTAAAACTTTACTCACTGCTCTGACACGTTTTGTTGACTGAAAACATTCTCTACATAAACTTCATGGAGTTAATGTTAAATTTCTGCAGTGAATGCATTTTTCATCATTAAAAGTCACAGCATGCTTCTTGTCTGGGGAACACGGTTCTAGGAGAGCAGTCATTCTTAGTTATGAGTCCCTAAGTCACAAGCAGTTTTAAACTTTGATTCATTTCAAAGCACATAGTTTTAGCAACAAAATTGTGGCACTATGAATTTTGGACAAAGTATTTACCTTGTGATTGTATTTTGATGCAACTTTTGTATACATTCCAAATATACCTGTTTCAGTCAGGGCGTCAGTAGGAAATAAATGGCACACTCACATTATAGTATTTCTAACCCACAGGTGTGGGCTCGTCTAGAGGAAACACAAGTAGTACAGGAACCTGGGAATGGCACTTGAGAGCTGTTATCACCCAAGGCCTGTAGGACACAGAAAGGAAGAAGTTACCAGGATCCAGAAGCCCAGTAGTGTGTTAAACAAACCACCTTAAGGAAAGCAGTGATTTTCTGTTAAAGAACACAGATATCCCAAGGACACCAGACAAGGAAGGAATCACGTAATAATAAAATCTTTCTCCCTCTTCTTTCCTTCCCATCTCCTCCAGAGCTCCTATCAATTAAACCCCAGAAGAAACCAGAGGGCATGGAAGCTCTTTAATGTGGTTCATCACAGATCAGTCTTGCAGGGCTGAAAGAGGAAGAAGGTAGAAAGAGGTTACAGAGGCAAACTGAAAATATCTGTCATAACCTGCAAAACCGTGGTACTCCAGTAAGTGTCTGACACACTGGTTTCAATCCCTACGCTGGCACTTACCACATGGGTTACCTTAGGCAAATTACCTGGGCTCACTAAGCCCTCATTTCTTTCCTCAGGAGTATGAAGACTCATTCCTCCCTTGCAGGGATTAAATGAGAAAATGTGTGCATATCACCAAGCCTAGTGCCTACAGTAAAGGAAGAACTCAGGGAGGATAAGTTTCTTCCTCTGCATTCCCTTTTCAAGTAGTAACCGGTCTTCCATAACTATTCTTACTTTCTCCCTGGTTCTTCCTTTGACAGAGATCAGATGTACACAGAAGAAATGTCTTACTTCCTGAGAAAATATTAAGGCATTTGTTCAATAATTAAACCCACACCTTTAGCTTCTTTAAATCAGGGCTAAACCAAATGACCAAACCAGCAATGGGACAGTAATTTTCTAATGATACATTTCATAACACTACATCCAGTCAGACACAAGTTGATAAATCTTGATTTTTTTAAAAACTGCATATTTTCTATAGTAATCGATAAGGAATGTTTCTCAGAAACTTCTGTATAATGGTCAACTCATATTCATAGATTATTGAAATGGAAGTTCCTTGGTTTCAATGATGGATTCCCGTGGAAAGGGCCAAATCTGTCCTAGCAGTAAAGCATCTCCATTCATTTGACCTCTATAAGCTGTATCTTGGCTCTTTTAATTAGTATTTACAAAGTAAGGCTGTCATACCATCTTAAGAAATTATTCAATATAGACACCTCTTAACTGAAAAAATGACAAGGCATGAAAAGAATAGTTTCAGAGGCAAAGCTGGAAAAGGGTAAATTCCTCTTATTCTCGATCCTCTTAATATATAATGATAACTTTCTTATTTTCACCCTGAAAATTGATATTGCTTATAGGAAGAACTAATACATTTACTTCAATCCATCAATAAGAGTTATAGCTCACACTTTTTAAGGACTTTAATGTTTATACAGTCTTTAAAAACATATTATCTCTGATAATTTTCAGAACAGTAAAAGTGAGTAGATATATATTTGTTCTTCACAGATGGGGAAACTGGGGCTCACAAACATTACAGAACTCTAAGTAACAAAACCAGGGTTCAGTCAACAAGTATAAAGTGTGGAATATTTTTTTTTATTAAATTTATTGGGGTGACACTTATTAGTAAATTTACATAGATTTCAGGTGTACAATTCTGTATTACATCATCTATAAATCCCATTGTATGTTCACCACCCAGAGTCAGTTCTCCTTCCATCACCATATATTTTATCCACCTTACCCTCATCACCCACCCCCCACCCCCTTACCCTGTGGTAATCACTAAATTATTGTCTGTCTATGAGTTTTTCTGTCTCATTTGTTTGTCTTGTTCTTTTGTTGTTTTTGGCTTATATACCACATATCAGTGAAATCATAGGGTTCTCTTCTTTTTTTGTCTGACTAATTTCACTTAGCATTATACTCTCAAGATCCATCCATTTTGTCACAAATGCTCCTATATTATCTTTCCTTAATGCCAAATAGTATTCCATTGTGTATGTATACCACAACTTCTTTATCCATTCATCTATCGAAGGACATTTTGGTTGTTTCCATGTCTTGGCCACCGTAAACAAAGCTGCAATGAACATTGGAGTACACGTGTCTCTATAGAGAAATGCTTTCAGATTTTTTGGGTAGATACCCAGGAGAGCGATTGCTGGGTCATATGGTAATTCTATTCCTAATTTCTTGAGGAACCTCCACACTGCCTTCCATAGCAGCTGCACCAGTCTGCATTCCCACCAACAGTGTATGAGGGTTCCTTTTTCTCCACAGCCTCTCCAACACTTGTTACTATTTGTCTTGTTGATGAAAGCCATTCTGACTGGGGTGAGGTGATATCTCATTGTGGTTTTAATTTGCATTTCTCTGATGATTAGCGATGTTGAGCATTTTTTCATATGTCTATTTGCTATTTGTATATCCTCTTTGGAGAAATGTCTCTTCAGGTCCTCTGTCCATTTTTCAATTGGGTTGTTTGTTTTTTTGTTGTTGAGTTTCATGAGTTCCTTGTATATTTTGGATATTAGTCCCTTATCAGAGGCACTGTTTGCAAAAATCTCCCATTCAGTTGGTTGCCTCATTATTTTGTCAATAGGTTATTTTGCTGTGCAGAAGCTTTTCAGTTTCATATAATCCCATTCGTTTATTTTAGTTTTTACTTCCATTGTTTTTGGAGTCAAATTCATAAAATGCTCTTTGAACCCAAGGTCCATAAGTTTAGTACCTATGTTTTCTTCAATGCAGTTTATTGTATCAGGTCTTATACTTAAGTCTTTGATCCATTTTGAATTAATTTTGGTACATGGTGACAGACAGCAGTCCAATTTCATTCTTTTGCACGTAGCTATTCAATTCTGCCACCACCATTTATTGAAGAGGCTGTCTTTCCTCCATTGTATGTTTTTAGCTTCTTTGTCAAAAATTATCTGTCCATATTTATGTGGTTTTATTTCTGGGTTCTCAATTCTATTCCATTGGTCTATGTGTCTGTTTTTCTGCCAATACCAAGTTGTTTTGATTATTGTAGTCCTGTAGTACAAGCGAAAATCAGGGAGTGTGATACCTCCAGTATTGTTCTTTTTTTTTTTTTAATATTGCTTTGGCTATTTGGGGTCTTTTGTGGTTCCAAACAAATCTGATGATTTTTTTGTTCTATTTCTTTAAAAAATGCCATTGGAATTTTGATGGGGATTACATTAAATCTGTATATGGCTTTGGGTAATATGGCCATTTTAACAATGTGAATATTGTTTTAACATTTACCCAAATTTTGACTATAAAATTACTATGAGCTAGACACTGTGCTATGCAGAGGTTAAAACATATAATGAGTAAACCATCATCTCTTCCCTTAAGTAACATGTTCCCAACCCATTGCTAGGCACTGGATGGCAGACAGCTAAGAGTAATAATGCTTTCAATCTAACCAATGATCAAATTCTACTTGAATTTGCATTCTTATTTACTTATTCAGTATTTATATATCATTGATATGCTCAATGATCCACATGTTTCTGTAGATTTTTTCTTGGTTGGTAGAACAGGTATAATATGGATAACTAACTGGTCTACATGTTGAGATAACATCACTTTTTAATCAACCACAAGTTGAGACAGTAGAAATCCCAGAACAAACAATCATAACTACTTGTAGATTTAATTTGCTCACATGTAAATGCTTCTTCCACCTCCTTCTTCCATTCTTTTACCCTTCCTTTTTTCAATATTTTCTCCTGAAAATATTTATAAAGCAGTGCCTGGTCTTTTATAGGTTGAAAATCAAATCTATGTTGAAAATCAAATTGCCATCTGTGAGAAATTTCCAGTTTAGAGGAGAAATGTGTGATCAGTAAGTTCAACAATAGTCATAAAATATAATTGTTCTGGGATGTTTAAGCACAGGATTCTGTGATAGCATAAATAGGGTGAGTTACTGCAGGAGGTTGTCCTCAATATTTGAAAATTAAGCAGGAGTATTCCAGGAGAAGAAAGGAATTCACGCAGATAGGGAAGAAAAGACAAACAGCTGTCTGAGTAGTATGAACGATTTATGCCTATTAATGAATGGTAGGAAGATGGAGGGTAAAAGGTAAACACTAGCAAACTACGGAACAGCCTCACTTGCTGTGCTGGGAAAATAGCAACAGCAAAATGTAAATTCCAGGAACTTCTACAACACTTAGGTTAACTAATATTAGATTTACTAATGAAGATACTGAATTGTGAAGTGCTGAATTGTGAAGAGAAACACACACGATGTAGTAGCAGATAGCTTTGAAGGATGGTTTAGATTCATTTTGATATACAAAGAAGTTATTTGCAAAATTGGAATATCTGCTGTGGTATGGGTACCTCCAACAGAACAGATGTGTGACCAATCAGAACAGTAAGTGCATGCTGAAAATCAAGACTGGCTGTGCCAGAAGGAAAAATGCCTCTGAGGACTTGGGATCACTTTTCAAATCACCCTGCCAGAATAGCTCTGAGTGTTGTAAGGAAATAAGAGGGAGGGACAAGAAATCAAACACTTATTATTGGTTTCCATGTCTTCATCA
Source organism: Rhinolophus hipposideros (assembly GCF_964194185.1). Classification (NCBI taxonomy): domain Eukaryota; kingdom Metazoa; phylum Chordata; class Mammalia; order Chiroptera; family Rhinolophidae; genus Rhinolophus; species Rhinolophus hipposideros. The sequence continues at coordinate 27,733,825 of NC_138063.1, read as the reverse complement.
ATCTTCCAACTGGTTGATCATATGGCCTGCACTACCTAAGTCCCTTTTCTGAAGCACCAGTTTTCAAATATGCCTCTATTAGAATCCCTGTTAAAATCCTTAGTCATTAGTCCAGCATAAACAATCTCCCATGATCATTTGAACCTACCCTTCATGTGCTTCCATTATGTGAATTCTCTGGTCAGATCAAACATGGCCCCTACACCTTTAGTATTACCTTGGGAAAATTTGGCTTAGGAAAAAGAATGTGAGCTCAGTGTGAATCTCATTTCTAACTGTGACCTTAGGCTAGTTAATTATCTTTGCTGAACTTATTTCTTCATTTAGAAAATAAAATGAATAATATCTACCATGTAGAGCTGTTGTGAACATTTGAGATCAGTTTATAAAATGTCAAGCAATGTGCCTTACACATAATAGTTTCTCAATAAATGGTGGCTGTTACTGTAATTTCTTTCTCTAGGTTCCTACTTAGCAGTTCCCAGCATTTCTGTACTCCCCAAGGTGCTGTCCCAGTTCCTGCTGTATGTTCAGGTGATGTCAATTAATTCCTTCTAAATTGTTACCTGGTGGGGAATCAAGGGCCGTGGCTCTGACTCTGCCATTGGCACACTTAAAAACCTTGAACAAGTCACCTACATTTTCTGGGCTTCTGTTTGCACAGCCGTAAAGTGAAGGTTTGATTAGATGATTTCTAATATTGATTCCAGTCCTATGATTATAGATTCTATGGCATTAATTGGCCAGGAAAGCACCTCTTCCCCATGCCTTGTGAGTTCCATGAGCTCTATAAAAATTTACTGTACTTCATTGAATCCTAAGAGTCTCCTCGATGTCTAGTTCTGATTAATTGATTACTTTTATGACAATTTTGGTAGTCAATGAAACAAACCATTGGCTTTTCCTAAGGTCATACTGATAACAGAGAAGTAATGGAAATGGCCACAGATACATGACCTTAGGATTTGATTTTGATCTTTCCATATTGGTCGACAAATACTGTCAAAGCCATGGTGATGATGTGTAGATGTAGCCAAGGAAATAAAGGGGAGAAATTTGGTGTGTTTTCTTGATTAAATTTCAGGTCTTTTCCTTTTTACCTCAATTTTTTATACACAGAACTAAAAACATCCAAACTACTGCCAAATACATGGGTTGTAGCAATTGGTTACCCAGTTAGGATATAACAATAAGACCATTTTGGCAAGAATCCCACGTAGGTAGCTATTTAACAACTGGCGGCAGTAATAGAATGTGCATGAAATGGAAACAATTATGCTTGTTAACTACATTGGGAGAAAACAAAAAAGGACAGTTACAGTTATCTTCAATGTCAAGATGGTTGACAATGAAGAAATAGACTACACAATCTGAAATGAAGGCAATGATCTGATTAGAACCACTTCTAATATCACCTTTTCTCATTTGTCAAATGGTACTTTCCTGGATTCCCAGACTGCAAGCCATTCTTAACTACCCAGATTCTTGTGTACCCTACATCAGTGTGTTCCATGGAACTCAATAGACACATCACCTCTAGTGAACATCATATTTTATGTCCAAACTCACCAAAAACAACTTACTTTTCTATCTTCTTTAAATATACTAATTGTTCCTAGCAAAATTTTGCTTTTTAATTTAAAATTTAAATTATTTTTCTTAAATTTTGCTTTTAAAGGGAATCAAAAGCCTATTTAGATGAACTACAATGTTATATATCAGAATTGTACACTTGAAACCTATGTAATTTTACTAACCATTGTCACCTCAAAAATTTTTAATTAAAAAAGAAATCTTATTTAGAGTTAATGTATTTATATATATGAGATTTCTCCAAAGGTTTATTTCTGTCATCATCATCATCATCGTCATCATCATCTTCACCATCATTTTGAGAATCCAGATGAATGAATGATACATAGTTCAATAAATAAATACTTATTTTTAAATATTTATCTATTCATATTTGAAACATGAAAAATTCAAGTAAATAATAATGAATGTGCTAGGAAGTGAGGTAAACTCTGGTTGTACATACAGTAGGAAACAAAATCAACAAAGCCCATTTTTTCACAGATATTTTTGTCTAGTAGGAAAAACAGAAAATAAAGAAGCACATAAAATAAAGGATCGCAACAGAGTTGCTATGAAGCAAACAAATGGGACATTGCAGAGTAGACTAACTTCTTGGCAATGTTGACCAATATTTTAGCTAGGCTTCCCTGGAAAGCCTCATTGACATTTGAATTGAGACCTTAAGTCTGAAAAGTGGCCAGTCTTGTAGCAACCTGAAGAAGAGAACATTCCTGAATCCTTTGGGTGGGGGTTTTGTGCCAAGAGTGAAGAATACCAGGAGGTGGAAGTCTAGATCCCTAATCTCAGAAATTTCACCATATAAGTAGGGAGGCAAGGTATGTACACAATAGTAAATATTAACCCTGGGAAGTCCATAAAATGTTTCATCAAATTAGATGTGAGAGGTGAGCAGAGAGAGACTGGCATTCATTAGAAGAGCAGAGAAGTGACTGTGACCTGAGGGAAAATCATCTCAGTAAGAAGAGGGGATCAACTCTCAGAAGACGATTTTTTAACTAGAGCTCTGATTATGATTTAGAATAGGATGTGTGTATTCACTCTACTTATAACATCGTCCTCTGTTTCAAATTTAGAACCAGGAAATATTTTTTTGTTTGTTTGTTTATTATTTAATTGCTTTGTTTATAAGTTCAGATTCTATTGAAGTACACTATTCACAGTGGGTAGTCAGCAAATGTCCTCATTTGCTTACCCTAGGAGTTTAAAACAAAGATGCACGGTCCAACCATCTTTGTTCATTGCAATTAATAAAAATAACCTGTGTTAAGGGCAAAATATTGAAGAAGTAAGTTCAACTGAGACCAGAATTCCAAGGAGTCCCAGAGCTGTCTCACAGAGACTTACCTTGGAATGGCTGGGGGAGCAAATGATTAGAGATGAGTCCATTCATCAAGGCAACTTAACCACATTATTGAGCACTTCATACATGAAGAGTAATATTGAAGAGACTTCAATTAGTGTGGTCACAGGATGAGAGAACTCTGAGAGATTGATCTGAAACCAAATATAGATTGGCAAAAAATGTATTACCAACTATGTTGGAAGGGACGTCCTATCTATACTAACTCTTTTTCTTTAGAAATTGAGACCGAAAACAAGAGTGACATTATTTTCCTGCATTGAATTAGAACTCGGCAGAAGGCTCCTTAAATATTTGTGGAAGTGGTGGCCAACCCTGTGCTTCAAGGTCCCTGAGCTCACAAGTAGTCAGGGATGCTCTTAAGACTAAAAGTGGATCTTGAGAGCAAGTGTTTGACTATAAAACATTTCTGGGTTTAGAATTTTTTTTCAAACACAGTTAGAATGTAGTCATATGGGAGCTGCTTCTAATTCTGCACAGTGGTCCATATGATTTAGGACGACAGAAGTGTGGTTGATAGGTGGTCAGGGTTCATTTTATTATGTCAGCATTGAATATGTTGGCATTTATTATGTTGGCATTGGTATTTCATCAAGCTGCCTATAAGCACCTCTTAGTTACTCATGAATCAGTTTTTGTCTTTATTTTGAATACCATGTCTTATCATGAGATAAGACAGATTCCTTTTATTAAATATAAAACCAATTGTTTCAATTTTAGTGAGTACCTCTTGATTACAGTACCTATAATTTGTTGAGCAACACTACACATGTCTTTGCAATTTTAGACACCTGTGCATTGATTTGATGAGCATCAGGATGATCTTTCTGACCAATGGTCCCCCCACTCCATAGCACCAGAGACTGATTTTGCCATCCATTGTTTTAAGGTACCTCAGTCTCTACCAAGTTTCACTTAGATATAAACATCTCACTGAGATCTACGATTCTATGTCACTGTTATCTAGTCACCTTTTTCAGGTTATTAAAGACCTTCTCATACAATGTGATGTAGCTGAGGGTCGGAATTAAAGTGCTGGAACATTGGACCTGGGGTGAAAGTGAAGTCACAGGGTTGGTCTGCAGCCTGAAGAAAGCATGTCTGGTCTGACTGTGATACTAAAGGAGAAAAAACAGTTGGGAACTGGGAATGTAGATAGAGTACAAGGGTATGGTAAGAGTAAAGGAAGGTGGAAGAATAAAAATATTAATCTCAAAATTTCCATAAAGTTGTGTCACTCCATCAGTCCATGTTCCCAAACCCTCCCTCCTCCTTCCCAACAGGAGTGAATCTGAGGCTCTCTTTTCCCTTGCCCACAATCTCTGGCATCTCTGCCCTTTCTCTCCTTGTCCTCAGTTTTTGTGTATACCCTTCCCTATTTCAATGTCCAGGGAACATTCAATCAATACAAAAGATATTTCAAAATAAATGTGAGATCATTCAAAACATAAAATCTCTAAAGGATAATATTATTCTGGATGATGATCTTGCCTCAGAATATGCCACAGTCTGTGTGAGTAAGAGTAAAATATGCAAATGTATGCAATCTCTTTTCAGTTGCTCACAGAGACCTAAAAGACACTTATACCTGCAGTGGGCACTCAGGAAGAGGAGTGAGTATGTGGATTTTACCCTCCTGTGTAATTCCTACCCCAATTTTGAAATAATAGGTCAATCCTGCAATTCCATGTCCTGAGAGAGAGGCCGCATGCAAATTTCCTTTTGTGCTGCAGAACTTTTCCAGAAATGGGCAGTTTGCTTAACCACCTGAGAAAGAAGCACGAGCCAGATGCAGACACGTGCCAGCAAGAACCCAGGAACACCATTGCTGGCTGCTGGAATTCAGACTTCAAATCTGCAAAGGAAAGCAATGTTAGTCCATCCAGCTGTGCTGACAACAATGTTAACAAAATTTCCTTTACACAATGGTTTTGCTGAGGTCAGGTGATTACCTCACTAGGCCCTGCTTGTGAAATTGCAGTGGTCAGGAAAATGTGGGGTGGCTATAAGCTCATCAGCTGGATAACTGGGAAAGCCAGCTTCAGAAAGCTGTCAGTTGAGAGATGTTTTCAACATATCAGCGGTATGATGTCCAGATAGCAGATTGCATAACAACTAGTGCAGCAAATAGATTGATTTTCTCCCCCTAGAGAAAATGTTTGACACAAGGAGATGATCCAGCACTTGAGCAGACTTTCTCCACAAGGGTCCTGCTGGACTTACCACACTTGAGTGCCAAATGGAAGGCATAAGCTAAAGTGCCGGGCAGTCTCATTTTTAGCTGGAAATCAAAAACAAGCCCCAAAATATAAGAATATATTTCCCAACAAATCTTCCTTTAAACCATCCAATCATCTAGCATCCTTCAGAATCTATATAATTTCAAACACCTTAAAGTACTTGTTACATATCTTACAATGCATGTTTAGCTTGGAAATTTATTTATTTTTTCTCTTAATTTCCTAATTTCATCTTATTTTGCCATTTCCAGATGATAAGTTAATAACATCAAACCTCTAATAATGACATCTTTAATTCATTTTAAAGCTATTTTTCACTGCGTAGTTTCATATTCAAGTTATGGTGTAGCAGAGTTGATAGAATTCTAACAAATTAATTAATCAAATTAATCAAACTGTCAGATGATTCAATATAAAGTACTGTAAATTAGATATTGTTTTTGACAACCACCAAAATAGAATGTAATGATCAAATGGAAAATATGTTAGTTATTTTTCTTCCCCACCTTGTTTTTTTTTGTGTTTTTTTTTGTTGTTGTTGTTGTTGTTGTTTTTTAGTGTGTTGAGTTTGGATTGAGTTAAGCCAGGAATAAATTATTGTATTTAATTATGGAAATAGTTACTTTCAGCCAAGAAAACTATATGGTGTTAAAAATGCCAGCTGTCTGTCTATTGGTTGAGTTGATAAAAACTGAATCAGCAATGTTTTTTAAAGACACTTAAAATCATGTATTTTAGAGCTGTAATTTCAAGATTTCTTCTATTAATAGTTCAGAGTGCTGCTTTCAGGAAGTTAAAATAATATTTCTGTTTTATTGCACCTGAGATTCAGGATGGTTAGATTAGCACCTTGAGATGGTAGAATTATGCTGGAGAGAGCTAGAATTCAGGCTTCTGCTTCACAGTACCACATATTTTTGGTACTCCAATATCACAAATAGGTATGATGTTTGTTACCGTTCTCCTCCTCCAAGTGCATGGCAGTCATTGTTAATCTGTGATGACCTGCTTTCCCGCTGCATATGGAGGCAGCTTCAAAAAACATTGCATCTCCTCAAAATAGTTAAGCAATCCACTTGGCAAATGAGATTAATTCTATTTCCTGACATTGTGTTAGACCATGCTTCCTTTAAGAACAAACTTGGGAGGCTTAGATTCCAGACTTGTGCCAGGAAATATAATAGCTTCTAACTGAGTGGCAAAAGTCCATTGGGCTCATCAGTTGTAACAAATCACCCACACTGAATGCAAGATGTTAATATTGGGGGAAACTGTGGATGTGGGTGAAGGTGGAAAAGGGCTCTTTGGGAACTGTCTGAACTTTCAGCTCAATATTTCTGCAAACCTAAAACTGCTCTAAAGAATAGTCTATTTTTTAAGTCACTCAGTTGACTGGCCTAATCCTATTATTGGCCCAAATGGAGCATTGCCTGGTACATTTGAGTATGGCTATTACTAGGGACCATAAAGGCAACTGTGATGGAGAAGTCAACCATAATTCTCATTATTTGGTGAGCATATTTTGAGAATGTGTTTGGAACAGGAGATCTAAATGTACATTCTTTAAGTTAAACTGTCTTTGATGTATGTCCATGGTGCAAGTATTTTTTGTCTGTAATGGGATAATTAACACAGCATAATGGTTGTCATCACAATACTTTTTTTATTTTTTATTTTTTCAGTTTCCCTAAAATTAGCAGGCTTAAGCCTTGGGTCATGGAAGGCAATATACTTCAAATGTGTGTACTACAATTCAAGGGAAAATAGGCCCCATAAGACAAGTTTAAGGAACTGATGTTGCACTCTTATGATCAAGGTGGCAGAGCAGGTAAACGCTGTGCTTATTTCCTCTCACAACCACATCAAAATTACAACTAAACTACAGAACAACCATCACTGAGAATCACCTGAAGTCTAGCTGAACTGAAGCCCTACAACTAAGGACATAAAGAAGAAGACAACTCGAGATTGATAGGGAGGGGCGGCTAGAAACCAAACAGGCTCGTCCCACACTGGAGTGTAACCATTGAAAATCAGGAGGGAAATCTTGACTGCAGTGATCACCTCAGGAGGAGTGAGGGGCCCCAGGCCCACACCGGGCTCCCCAGCCCAGGGTTCCAGTGATGAGGAGAGAAGTCCCCATAACTTCTGGTTATGAAAATCAATGGAGATTGTGGCTGAGTAAGACTAGGGCAGCTGCAGTCACAGGTGATACTCTTAAAAGGCACATACACAGACTTACTTGCTGATGGACTCTCTCACTCTGATTGCCAGTACTGGGGCAACACCTTGAAAGACACCATGGACATATGGGGAGGAACTATATTATCTGACTGCAAGGGCCAGAGGGGCAGCTTTCTCCTGGATGGAGGACCTGGCAGAGAAGCCATTGTTTCTTTGTTGACCCTCCCCACATCTGGCATGCAGATGTAGACAGCTGCCATATCTGAGTTTCCATCAACCTAGCTAACACCATTCCTTTGCCCTGATTTCCTGAGGTCCCACCCAACCCATATTGTGGGGACACCAAATCATTTCCAGTGGCTTATCCCTACAAACAGCCTGTCTTGGGTTATGTGTCAGACTTTCCTAAAATCTCTCAAAGACTCACAAAATTAAATAAGTAGCATAGGCTTCAGCATGCCCTATATCTCTGGCTAAGCATCCCTAGGACTGGCACTAGTGACAGTGGGCTTTGGTTCATGGTTTGGCCTATTGAGGTACTCCCAAGCCCAGTGAAGGTGGTATCCATCTGCAGATTGCTGTGTAGCTTATGTCAGGTGGCCCCAGGCTGGGCACAGGCTACAGCTGAAATTAGTCTACAGCATGTCCCTCACAGGAGGCCCCAGGGCTGGCATGTCCAGTGGCCAGCTTTGGACCAAGCTGGAATATCACTCAGCCACCTCCAAGGAGAACATCCCAAAGGGCAGACTGGGCAGGCACCAGAGACCTGCTAAAGCAAATCATGCTCTGTGGGGTCAGCCTCTACATAACAGCTCCTCCTCTGTAGGCAAAGCCAGTCTTCACAACCAATCAGCCCAAAGGTCAATCCCCCCCACTGATGTGAAAACAGAAACCAAGGCTCTACTACAATAGGAGGGCACACACAACCCACACAAGGGACACACCTGGAGCATTCAGTTCTGATGACAAGGGAGACTGTGCCACTGGGCTCTAAAGGACACGTACTGCATAAGGCCACTGTACTAAGACTGGGAGACATGGCAGGTCTACCTAATACATAGAAGCAAACACAGAGAGGTAACCAAAATGGGGAGACAAAGAAATATATCCCAAATGAAAGAATAGAACAAAGTTCCAGAAAAATAAATAAACAAAATGGAGACAAGCAATCTACTAGACAAAGAGTTCCAAACACTGAGGACAAGTATGCTCAATTATCTCATGGAGAGCTTCAACACACAGATAGGAAACATAAAAATGAAGATGGAAAACATGAAAAGAAGCCAGTCAGAAATAAAGAATATAATAACTGAAATAAAGAATACATTAGAAGGAAGCAAAAGCAGATTAGGTGAAGCAGAGGATTTAATCAGTGATTTAGAAGATAAGAAAGCACAAAGCACCCAACCAGAATAGCAAAAAGAAGAAAGAATAAATAAAAAAAAATAGTTTAAGGTACCTCTGGGAAAAACATTAAGGACACCAATGTTCACATCATAGGGGTACCAGAAGGAGAAGAGACAGACCAGAGAATTGAAACCTATTTGAAGAAATAACGATGGAAAACTTTCCTAATATGGTGAAGAAAAGAGAGATACAAGCCCAGGAAGGGCACAGTATCCCAAACAAGATGAACTCTAGGCCCACACTAAGACACATTATAATTAAACCACTAAAGCTTAAAGACAAAGAGAGAATCTTAAAAGCAGCAAAGAAAAGCAATTACCTAAAAGGGAGCTCCCATAGGACTGTCACCTAATTTTCAACAGGAATTTATTAGGCCTGAAAATATTCAAAGTGATGAAAAGCAAGGACCTACAACCAAAATTACTCTACCCAGCAATGCTATAATTTAGAATTGAAGGACAGATAAAGAGCTTCTCAGACAATAAAAGCCAAAGCAGTGCATTACCACCAAATCAGTATTACAAGGGATGTTAGAGGGACACTTTTAAGATGAATTTTTAAAAAGATAAAAAAAAAAAATGAATAAAATGTCTAACTACATATCTATCAGCAATTACTTTAAATGTAAGTGGATTAAGTGCTCTGATCAAAAGATAGGGTGGCTGAATGGATAAGAAACAAGACCCTTACATATGCTGCCTACAAGAGACTCACTTCAGATCAAAAGACACACACAGACTGAAAGTAAGGGGCTAGGGAAAAAGATAGTTCATGAAAATGAAAACAAACAAACAAACAAACAAGCAAACTGTGGTAGCAATACTTACATCAGACAAAATAGACTTTAAAATAAAGGCTATAACAAATGACAAAGTCCCACAATCCCACTTCTGGGTATTTATCTGAAGAAACCCCAAATGCTACTTCTAGGGGATGGATACATCCATATATTCATTGTAGCATTGTTTAAAATGGCCAAGATGTGGAGGCAGCTTGGGTATAGGCCCCGCAGAGAGCTCTCGCCATTTCTTGAGTCCTAAGCTATCACCACATTTATCAGCCATGTACCACATCCCAAGGTCAAGTATTTCCAAAAGACAGAAGAGAAAACTGGAATATCATATCAAGCTTTGTGGAATATTAATTACACCTAAATCATGTCATTGAGTGAATATACAGTAAGTCTGTTATGTGTGATATAATGATAGAATACAACATATTTTATAAAATATAAAATAAAATATAGACACAACAAAAGACATGATGTCTTCTTTTTAAGAACTTACCCTTCAGAGGGGAAAGAAGAACCTCTCAAGTAGGAATATCCCAGTCTAAGGCAGAGGCTGGGTAGACAATGAAGTTTCTCTGAAAATATAATTCATCTTTGGAAAAAAAGGGAACATTATTGATTTCAACATTAGCAGCAAAAGTGAGGAAATGAGGCCTTCAATAATAAGAAGTTCACATTGCTTCTACCAAATGCAAGTCAGGAGATAGGGAATTTGGTAATTCCCACACTTAAGAATGAAATCCCATGGCAGAAGCCCATCTCTTTACAACCAGTCAGAAGAAAAGTAGAGTGAGCATATGGGCATGATTAAAAGAGCTTTAGAAATTAGGATAAGCTTGTCCTTCTATGTATTTCTTATTTTTTGTTTCCCCATCTGTGTTCCTATTAAAAAAACAAAAACAAAAACAAAAACAAAAAAAACTCTAGTGTGAAAATTGTTGGTATCAAAAGCCACAAGACACAGAACCTAAGTACAATGTGTCCAATGCAAATATCAGGCCTAGAAGAAAAGAAAACCATGGGAGAGAAAAGGGATTAGTGTAGAAGCCAAGAAAGAAGGAACATTGCCTGAGTTCCATGGCCTTTCATGAATAGAGGGTGTCAGAGAGTGGGCGACTCATGGCTCTGTGCTGAGATGTGGAAAGTCCCCTATGGCGGAGGTGCATAGGAAAATACAGGTAGCTCTAAGATTGGGGGTGAGTTACTTTAAAGATAAGCAAACTACGATATGACCATAAGGAGTGGGGAAATTTTTGAATACTCCTTGTAAGAAGCGGCCTTTGACCAAAGGTAGAGAAGGACGTTTGGTAAATAGATAGATGTAGGAAGTGGACAATTTTAAGAAAATTCTGGAGAGTGTTTTATTCCAGAAGAATGAGTTAAGACTTTGTGTAGTACATCAGGCTCAAATGTTAGCTTTTAAAAATTTCAGCCTCATAATTGCCCTCCAGCCCTGACTGAAAATCTCTGAATAAATTAAGACTAAAGAAGTGATGGAAATGGTGGTGGATCATTTGAATAGGAGACACACTAAAGAATAACACCTTTCTGTGTTATTGCTTGAGAATACTCCAGTCCTAAAGCTGGGAAGTATAGTAGGTAAGTGAATTTTTTAAGATCCCAGTGTTAGAAATCTGTCCATCCTATCATTAAGCCTTACCCACAGTCAACCTGTGATAGCACAAGCAGGGATGTCCCACATGTATTGTTCCACCATCAAACAACCCATAGGAACAGGTGGCAGATAATCTCAAACAACTTAATCACTTTTAAAACAAATCTATTCTTTTTTTCCCCCATGACACTGGACTGGCTTTCTAATTTAATTGAAAACTGGTTGATTTCTTTACTACTTTGCTTTTTCTCTTTAACATTTCAGTGCATTATAAGAGAATGTTTAACTAACTGTTAAGTATATGAAATTGAGTACTGAGCAGTTTTTAATCTGATTCTCATCCGGAAAGTTTAAACACACACACACACACACACACACACACACACACATTATGCAAGGTCATAATGAAGAACTGAAATAACTTTTACTTTATTTTTTATCTTAGAAATATCTTCTCCCAAAATATTGTAGAGATTGTGTAAAAAATATTTATCATTCTCTAGATATGAGCAGAGATTTTAGAAATTCTAAAATCTTATTCTAAGTATCCACCTTCATCGAAACATTTGATTTAGACTCAAACTACATTTCTCCCAAAAGAATTAAGATATATTAATTAAATCAAGTTTGTTTTATTTACACAGATTGACATTTGACAGAATACCCTTTCTTATCCTCAACCTCCATCAAGGTTGTTGTTTTTGTTTTTTTTTTTCAATGACTGATTTTAGGATGTGAGTCAATAGCTGAGATCAAGTGCATTCCAGGTTCTCCTTCCAGCTCCCTGGCCCCAGGGTCTTGAGCAGGATCTTGTTAGCACCTGTAAAGATTGGCACACAGGAAGGCAATTAGCTTCCTTCTACACCTAAATTTACCTCCACCCCATACAAACTTGCAGCTGTTCTTTAGCATTTGTTACTCAAATGATCTCACTGCTAAACACTGAATCATGAGGCTGAGGCCACATAATCTTTTTGGACTCTTGGGTATCTAGTCCTATCTCCTTATAATATTCCCTTCACTACCTTTACTTGGGGAGTAAATTTCCACATTTAATACTGGGGCCTTTCCACATAATTATAGTGGGGGAAAAATGAACCCCTTTGAACTGTTGAGTTCTTAGTATTAGATTATTCACCAATTTTTAACTGATGATTAGCAAGTATTCATTTAATCAAAGTATTTATTTAATGGTTAATGTGTTAAATACTTACTGTGTACAACGTGCTACATCTTTGACTATAAGGAATCAAAAGTAGTTGATACCATATTTTTACCTGATAGATACATCGGTATACACATTGTCCTATGTAAGTAGGACAACAATTTCTATTGTAGTATTTGAGAAGTACTGTAGGGTCCTCAAATAGATCCTAGAAGTGCCAGATTAAGTAATATTTTTAAGGACTGAGTGAGTCATCGAGGTTGGTCAAAAACAAGCTGAAGAGGAAAGGTGAGGGCCAGACCTTGACATTTGAAAGTATTTGCACATTCTTTAGAGGTTCGAATTCAGTTTCCGTTAGTCAGGTGCCTACATACCATGAGTGAAATGTAGAGAAGTGGAGTATTCTACTCGTAAGTGGCAGGTTGGTTTGAGCAGCTTCATTTAGGTGAAAATCTAGATTGGTGTAATGATAAGCGAACAAGACTTAACAACAAGCGTCACCTCATATTCAGTACAAGGAAGGATTTCCTGCTGGTAAATGTTCAAGGGTGAGATAATACAGGAGTCAGAGCATTTTGCACATGGAAAACCAAAATAGGAAACCTTGGTTATCCAAGAAAAGCATGAGGGGCTCTGAATGTCCGAGGAGGGAACCACAGGGTACAAGCCTTCCATGGATTGAACAAGAGTAATAAGCTACAGAATCAGTGATGGAATGCTATTCTTCCTGAGAAATCACCACCTAAGTTTTGTCAAAGTTTTTAATTCTTTCCCTGAAGGCCTTGAAGATAAGTGGCCTAGTATATTGTCAGAGTTTCTAAATGGATCCTTCCTGTTTAATTATCTGCATTAAGGGAACAGAGTTCATCATGGCTTATTAAGAAAGATAGGCACCTCTCTTGGAAGTAGCCAGTTATAGGACAAGGAAGGATTTGGGAGTCTGTAGGTATTGAATCTAAAAGACAACATTCAAAGCGGGTGGCTGGTAATACCAACTCTACAGGCAGTGGAAGATAAGCTGAAACTCGAAACTTGAGCAGGATCTATGAGTTGTGAACATTATGTTCAAAATTCTGTGACAATAAGTCATTAATTTTTAGTATTTTAAAGAAGTTTATAATAATTTAGATGTGTGATAATGTCCATAACATAAACTAAAGCATGTCTATTATTTAAATATTTGTTTTATGTGAATCATTCTATGTTCACATAAAGTAAAAATAACTAATTTGCTACAGTGGTTTATAAACAATTGTATTTTATGTATTTTCTGAAAAGGGTTATTATTATCTTGTGTGAATCCTCTTCTTCCTTTCTCTTTGTTTTCTCCTTTTCTTCCTTCTTTCCCCTCCCCCTTTCTTTCTTGTTTTTTTTTTTCTTCATTCTCTTCTACCTTCTGTCCTCTCTTTTTTTGTTTTTAAGTTATTCCCATGCATTAAATATAAATAACTCTTGTTTTCATTATCTTGTTTTAAGGAAACACCTATCATAGGTTAATATGCATTGTATGAATTTAAAAGTTATTTTAAGACTGATAATGAAACCATAGCTCCTTTACAATGCCAAAAATTATATCAACATTTCTGTGTTAGGCTCAGACCCTCTTCCTACATTTCTACCTGTCCAGAGTAAATTCTTGAAGAGTATAGGAGAGGGGAATAAAATTACATCTGCACAATTTAGTCTTAATCCTGATTTTATGTCATGTCTTCTTACAGTGAGATATCACTAGGTTAAAGCTTAAAAAAAATCCTTATCATCATCCTCATAGTTCTGAATTATGGTCCCTTTATTGAGATTATTGGGAAAATTTCTTTATTATAGTCAACATACTCACTTTTCTCATCTGCCAAAGGGCACATTAATTTCATATGCTATGTAAAAAATTACCACACACTTAGCAGCTTAAAATAACACACACTTATTATCTCATAGTCTTTGTGAGTTAAAAGTCTGGGCATGGTGTAGCTAGGTTCTTTGTTTTGGTATTACAAAGTTTCAATCAAGGTATCTTTTGGCCAGATTGCATTATTGTCTGGTGGTTCAACTGGGGAAAATCCATTTCCAAGCTCAGTCAGTCACTGGCAGAGTTCATTTCCTAGTGGTTGTATAATACTGAGAGCCCCAGCTTCTTGCTAGATGTCACCTAGAGGCCATCCTCAACTCCCCCATTCCCTGCCATGTGGCCATCTCTATAAGCAGTAACCAGAATAGCAGCTTGCTTCTTTAAGCTAGTAGGAGAGCAAGAACAAGCCCATTAACAAGACAGAGTGTATATAACAATATAATCACGGGAGTGATATCCCATCACCTTTGCTGTATTCAACTGGTTATAAATAAGTGACAGTTTGCATCCACACACAAGGGAAAGAGATAATACAACAACATGAACACCAAAAGATTGGTGTCATGGAGCTGCCTTCAAGTCTGTCCACCACAGAGTAGGTTTAACATTCAGAGAGTCTTCAGTCTTAGAAAACAAGCAATCAACATGGCTGTCTCCATCATAGCCCAGCCAATCATCCCATCCATTTCACATAGATTCCCAGAGGTAAGAAATATACTGCTATAAAATAAAGATGATATTGGAGGGCAACCTGTCAGGTGACTGGTGAGTGATGAAGTTGCTGTTCATCTCATTATTATTTGGTATGAACTTCTGATTTCTAATCCTAGCCATGATTCAGGGTCTATTAATGATGATGGGCCTAATTCTTCTTTAGCTTCCTCCTCAACTTTCAAATAGTAGATGATGATATACATCAATCTGAGAAGGGCAGTATGAGCTTTAGCATATAAAGAATTCAGCCCAATTTTGTATGGAAATAGTTTTGAGTAAGAATTCAGCAGGAAGTAGCATAAATCTTTAAAGAGCTAGCACAAAACAGTGCTGGGGAGGAGATAAAGTTCCAACTTATTATACAGAAGTGAAGGCAAAGGGGTGATTTAATTGCAAACTACAAAAATAGGAGAAATGTTTATAAGAATCAAATTATTTTGCATATTCAAGGAAGCCAAAATTAGATAAAATTAAGGAAATAGGGGATTTTTTTTTCCAACATGTTTTTCTGTTTGTTTTAAAGGCTTTGAAGAGATTCTACAATCTTCTCTAGGTGGGCTTTAAAACTAAAATTGGCATTTGTTTTAGGATGAATTGGAAATGTGCTTGACATTTCTTTTCTTGGATTTTATTTATTGAGTATATGTCACTTAAAAGTGTAAACTTCCTTCTAAAATTAAAAATTAAGCAATTTTAATGCTTTATTTAGGAAAAAAATGAGGTAAACTATTCTGAATTTTGATAATATAAGCCATTTAGCTTAAAGAGTAGCATCACACTAACCATGGGAGATAGTTTAACATAGAAGGGTACAAGGTATCCTTTGGTATCAAATTAGGTCTGAATTATTTTGTTTGAATCAGTGGAACATTTGCAGCTGCCACTATGCTTGTATATAAGAGTTAAATAATCATCATTAAAAGGTTTACATTTAACTGAAAAAAAATCAACAAATAGAAAGGAAAAGAGCTAAGGAGGAAATGAAGAGAGGAGAGAAGAGGAAAGAAGGGAGAAAAACAACCAAACTGGTTATTTCACCAGATTGATTGGTTAATAAATAATAAGACTGTTAGATGTCAAATAATGTTTAACATCAGGGATTCTAACTGGGGAGGTCATCAAGGCCAATCTCACAGCAAATGCATAATTTACTTTAATACCCCCAACATATCTTCATCCAGATTCTTCTGGAATCATTTCACTGACAAAAATTGCAATGTTTCTTCCATTAATTTGTTTCACTGTTGCATGCTGAGGAATTTATTTCTTATCTTCACCCTTATTCTTTTTCATAGGACTATTGTATTTTTTCTGGAGCAATATATGCCATGTTTCCCCGAAAATAAGACATAGCTGGACCATCAGTTCTAATGTGTCTTTTGGAGCATAAATTAATATAAGACCTGGTATTATATTAAATTATGCATATTATATTATATTATATTATATTATATTATATTATATTATACTATATTATATAATAAAGTGGTCTTATATTACAGTAAAATAAGACCGGGTCTTATATTAATTTTTGCTCCAAAAGACACATTACAGCTGATGGTCTGGCTAAGTCTTATTTTCAGGGAAACACGATAGTAACTTTATGTTTTTTACTTTAATGTAGATAAGCATTCACATGTGTTAAGATGGTCACCAAGATATTAACTTAATATCCTGTTTTGTCAGTCACCATCTAGAGTTTTTCAACTTCTTAATTTATTAAGTAGCCTCAAATTCTTCCAGAAGCTTTGAAACTATAATGGTCCAAAGTCCTTAGGTAGATATGGATGGAGTGTTGACTCGCCTATGACTTTAACTTCAAAACCAGTTGCTTAATCAGTTCATCACAAAGACACAGACTGACTCATAAAACAGCAGATGAGTGAGCACACAACAAAATCCAAGTTGCAAAGACCATTAAACACTAAAGATATATTGTAGAGTAGAACTTGCTTAGGTAAGAACTTCCTGCCCAGTTCCATGTCATGATGATTAATGTGTGCAAATGTGAACTTTATGAAAAAAGATAATGAATTGATTGTGTTCTTAAATGATGCTGTTTTAGACCTATTTGACTTCCTCTCCTCCCCCAGGAATAAACTGACCACACTCTGCTAGTTTAAACAAATTAACATTTATCGTTGCCCATACTGCCAACTATGTTGGGGGGCGGGGGATGGAATCATTTATCAAGAGAAAAAGAAAATAATGCAGTAGCTTCTATGCTGGGAAGGAGGCGAAGACCAGTAGTGAGAAAGAGAGGCTGTCACAGTTTCTGCTTAAAAATACAGCAGAGGCAGGGTCTTAAGGTCTCTTTCATGCTTTGGTTTCTGCCTATTTTGGTAGCTGATTATAATCACACCATGAGTCTGCCTCTCTTGTTCCTCAAAGACAATGTTCTTTGGCAACTTAAATTTTGTACGAGTCCCTGTAAACACATCTGCTGCTTTTTGGTGGTCATCCAATGCATTGTGAATTGTATTAAAATAATTAGGGAATCTGTAAGTAGAATGTGCAATTGGAGGGTCATTTATGATGATAAACTAAATACTACCTTAGTCATATATCTAACTTTTACATTAATTCATCAATCAGCTGACACTTATTGTACTTAGTACTATTCTAATAACTAAGTGAATACATAGGACAAACAAGTCACAACCTCTGTACTAAGTTAAGAGAACGAAAGGAATCATCATTCTTGGATAAAGTATTGAAAAGTATTGGATAAAGTGTTTTCTAAAAAAGAAAAAAATAGTCCTGTTTTTTTTTTCCTGTGTGATTTTATTATTTATTGTTTATGTTTATGTTCTCTTAAAGCCAGCATGATTATATGTACATCACACATACACACACATACACACACACACACACACTCAGACAATTGAATACACACACACACAAATCTTTTCAGCATAAAGATATCCTGTTAGAAGTTTTCACTCTAAACCAGTCATTATACTCATACTCTGAGTATATTAAGGAGGACCAGGTTAATGAATGGGGGAGGGAATGTTGAGAGATGAATGAAGCTTACAGGCTTTTTTCATGATAGGTGATGGTGTAGCACCTTCAGCTGAGCAAAAATGGTAGGTAACAAAATTCCTTTGGAAAAATTTCTGAGATTTATTATCTACTGAACGCTTATTACATGTCATTTCCTGGGACATTTCCTGGGAATTTGCGCATTTCATGGGAATAAGACAATTTGAATGCCAACTCTAAAGCCAGATTTAAGTACTTTAACTATTGAACTCATCTATGGTCTTGTTCCACTGCAGCTGGCTATAGGAAAGATGGAACTAAGGTCTGGGTGAAGTGGGGAAAAGGTGTTTTGCAAATCTGATACATTTAAAGTCTATATTACAATATGAAAAGTATTTGTACCTAGTATAAGAAATTGTTAAAATATGTTCTTCTGCTTTTCTTCCTTAGATTACATCTTAAATGAATAAAGTAATAATTAACATATCATAGTTACTGTAGATGAATATTTTTTCCCATATAAAATTTGAACTTTTTTGTTGGAAGAGAGGGGTAATGTCTTAGTCATCTTTCTGTCCCTGTTATAGGGCTGACTCTTATGTGTGTGATATACTGAACTAAATTTAAAAATAGAAACTGCAGGGAATGAAAAGTGTTGGGTTACAGCAGTGGGATTCTTATTTTTACTTCTAAATTTTATTTTATTCGTATTATATTCTGTTAAAAGCTGTATGGCTATATTTCTTAACTGGTATCTCTAATTGCATTCACACCAGAAGTCAGAGTCGTAAGTTTTTTCCAGAGATATAATCAATCTTTTATTGGCCTATAGGAGATTAAGGTTGCTCAAGGATTGATCATCTTTTGTTTCTTTGGACGACCCATTGGCTAGCATTTTCACAGGTATGCTCATGAGACAGAGTTTGAAGGGTGGGTGATAAGATCCAAAAACACTGGAAAGGTTTTCTGTTGGGCATGAGGAGAATTGGAGAATAATAAAGCTGCTTAAATTTCTAATATGAGGTGGATGTCTTGGAGACACTTCTCGATCTGGTGATCCTTCCAGGCTTTCCCATTTCCCAGAACCACTTTGTCAAGTTTATTACTAGGCCTGCTGCCCCCGATCCCCAGCCCCATCTCTATCACATCTCCCTGACCCAGGATGGCTGCTCAATAGCAACTGCAGTCTTCCGGTGGTCACATTTTACTTTCTGAGTTCGAGGATTGCCTCAGTTGTCAGTGCTGAGACTGTTTCTACTCGCTCAGTTTTCTTTGATTTCTCAAATGACTTCAAGGAAAGTTCAGAATTTTGTCATTTCACTTCTATATCCCAATATACCTTAGATATATAATACCAATGCTTATCCCTCTATCCTCCAAGGGAAGAAAATGGCTCTTCCAATACTGAAATTATAGAGGAAACACCCACCACACTGTACTGTCATATCAGATAATCATTTAATCACTGACTAAATCTAAGGCACTGAGATCAGAGGATTCAAGAACTCTGGGAGACTTTAAAAAAACCTTTCCAAATTAAGCATTTATTGTTACTTCATTGCTCTCTTGCTACTTAATTTTCCTGAGTCTCATTTTAGGAGAAATTTGCTCCTTTAGCCTTGCACACTTCATCTCAATCAATACACAATTCTCCCTAGAGGTCTCAAATTATTCTTTTCAAATGTCTTTTTTATCTATCCTTGGAAACAACACAAGCAAATGGAGTTTGACTTCCAGCTGTCAAATCAAGAGGCAAACCCTGTGAGCGTGAATCACTCGATCTTGCCTTGTTCAGTCTTGGTAATGTGGCACCGTCCCAAGAATCCTCCCCTACCACTGAGAGAGAAAGGAGTCAAAGACAAATGGCATAATTTCAAAAAGGTGGACTATTCATTTATTTATTTTAATCATACAGAGCTCATTCATACAGAAATCCATAGTGAATCTTCATTATATTCCTTGGACTTCTTTGATAAGTCAGGGTTAAGATTTGGAAATACAATATTTTAAGTGGGCCACCTTGTTACTGCAGTTAAGAATTGAGCTCGGACCACTCTATAATTCTATCCCTGGAAATCTATACCCTGGAAAATATGGTACCCAGATTTCTCTGTTTATTTTAGGGACTAAAACTTTCAGGTTGATACAGGTTAATATTCAAGGTGTAAACTATTGATCACATTGTTGGCTAAGATACAGAAAGGTCAGTTTTCATGGCAGCATTATTTGCAAATCTTGGGGATCATTTATATGTTAGCTTATATGTTGCCTCTGTTTAGGTCCAATTTCTCTACTTCCTGTGTAGCTTCCAGAGGATTGTTTACCTTCTAAGGTACAAAACAAACAAATAAAACAACAATAAAAAACCGGGTACTTTGCCCTGGTGCTAGTGACTGTGTAGATACAGTGATAACGTTGAAAATTTTTAAACCTTAAAATGCCTGGCCAAGTTCAGAGACACTGCCTACATGTGTTTTGTGTGCTTTCCATTCATTCCCCACCCCCAAACAAGATGGTAAAACAGAAACAAAGACTCTTTATTTTCAATCCTCTACTGTCCCAAATCCTCAGACTCCATCAAAGCACATCTGGAGCTCCACCTCCCACATTGTGTCCCCCACTGGTGCCAATCTTCCAGCTAACTCCATTTCCTTTTTGTAAACGCTTGATGTGCTGACCTATTTAAAAATATAACTCAGGTGCCTGGCGAACCATGATGCCTGCCAGCTCTTCAGATAAAGAGGATCCACTTATTAATCTGCTCTGTCTCCATCTGCCTGCTCAATTGGGATTGACTGCTTGCTGTCCAGACTGATACCAGAGAAATCTGATTGAGGACAAGAATCTCTTTGTACGTTTCCCCCACTGATACGGCACAACAGGTCTGTTGCAGCCAGGGAGTTAAGCTGATGTGACATGATGTCAGACGGCCTGCCATTGTACGTCAGAAATTAAAAAAAAATATTCTTTCAAACTGGAATTCCTTATGTGATCTTTATTTCCTTGGGCTTTGAGCAGATTGAGTATTGAATTGCTTGACTGGAGCCCATGGATAATTTAATACCTGCAACATTCGTTCCCGGGTGAATTTCAGCCACATTTGACTTGTTCAGCATGGCGTCTCAGTTCTAACCATTTCATGGAAATCTTGTAAATATTGATTGATGAAATCCCAAAGAAATACTTTTTCTAACTCTGATTCTGAAATGCTCCAAAAGGAAATACTTGATCTCTGTTTTTGTCCTCCCTACTCCACATCTAGTAGTGTGAGATCTAAATAAAAAATATCGACTGTCTTTTATACTTCTCAAGTTACAACACTCAATTCTTACAACTTATAAATACATACACATATACATACATACATAAAGGGATGTGATTTGATCCACTAATCTAGGACTGAATAAAAATAAACAAAGAAATAGGCAAGAATAGCAAACAAGTAAGCAAGCAACCAATAAACAAATAAGCAAAAACTCTGTCAGTGGAATCAAAAATTATTTCTTGGGAAGCTTTCTAAGTCTCCCAATTGGAGGTATTGGCTGCATAATGTTAATGATCCAGAAGAATGCAAACCTGGTGTATGTGTACATGGTTCTCAAGCACTAAATGGTTAGCATCCCATGGGCAAAGCGTTCATATATTAGTATGTGGTTGTGCTCTTATTGAAAACACAGGTAGAACTAGCCTAAGTCACACCTAAAATCAAAACTGAATGACATAAAATTTCTAAATAGCTTTTATTAATGAAAATCAAAAGAGAAAAGAGACACACAAGAGTTAAAAGATCTTACAGGAATTCATGTTCAGTAATAAGGAACAAAATATTATCACTTTCTTAATATTCAGCTTTTACTCTTTAGTCAAGGCTAATCATTTGTTAATTAGAATAAGCTCCATTGCTTAAAAATTCAAATGTAAATGAAATGTGTGGCTGATACTTACTCTTTATTATAAATTAAACAATATGAATGTAAATACTATTGGAGAAAATAAAATCTCATTCATTCAATGTAAATAACACTGAATAAATTAATAAATTCACTGGCTTCTCTTTGATAATCACTTGTGATAAGAGTGTATGTGTGTATTTGTGTATATGTTTGTGTGGGACTGTGTGTGTGAACCCATAAGGTATTCAAAGAACTAGGTAGAAAAATAATTTACTTAAACAGATAAAAGAGAGTACTTTGCTACAACATAAAAGACATGTGTAAAGAATATCTGTTTTTAAAATCTAGGAATTCTCTTAGCAAGTAATACCTGTACTATATAATATTTCTCAAGAAATATTATATAATGTACAGAAAGTTCTTTACCATAAGTATTTAAAGACTAAAATACAGGAAGATAAACAAATCCACAAAAAGATTAATACGAGAAAAACAATTCTGTTTTGTTTGTTTATTTTATCAAGATGTAACTGAAATATCACTGTATTAGGTTCAGCTGTACAATGCAATGATTCAGTATTTGTATATTTGCAGAATGTTCAACACAATAAGTCCAGTTAATATCCATCACCATACATAGTTACAAATGGTTTTTTTCTTGTGATGAAAACTTTCAGGATCCACTCTCCTAGCTACTTTAAAATATTCAATAAGACATTATTATCTATAGTCATACTGTACATTACATCCCCTTGACTTATTCATTTTATAACTGGAAATTTGTACTTTTTGACAGCCTTCACCCATTTTGGCCAACCCCCAACTCAGGCAATAACAAATCTGGTTTCTATATCCAGGAGCTTGTTTTTTATTTTTTTGTTTCTTTTTTGTTTTGTTTTGTTTTGTTTTGTTTTGTTTTCCACATATAAGGGAGATCATAAGGTATTTTTTTCTTTCTGTTTCTGACTTATTTCATTAGCATAATGCTGTCAAGTACTACCTATCTTGTTTCAAATTGAAAGATTTCATTCTTTTTAATGACTGAATTGCATATATATATATATATATATATACACATACATATATACACATATATGTGTGTGTGTATGTGTGTGTATATACATACACACACAATTTCTTTATCTATTCATCTATCAATGGACATTTAGGTGGTTTCCATGTCTTGCCTATTACAAATAATGCTGTAATGATAAGCTGCAATGAACATGGGGGTACATATGTCTTTTCAAATTAGAATTTTTGTTTCCTTTGAATAAATACCCAGAAGTGAAATTGCTTGATCATATGGTAGCTCTGTTTTTAATTTTTTAAGAAACCTCCATACTGTTTTCCATATTGGCTGAATGTACCAGTTTACATTCCCAGCAAGAGTGCCCAGGGTTTCCTTTTCTCCACATCCTTGCCAACACTTGTTATTTCTTATCTTTTTTATTATAACCTGCATTCTAGTGGTATGAGGTAATATCTCAATGTGGTTTTGATTTATATTTCCCTGTTTTAATTTTGCCATATGGATGGAAAATTTATTTGGATGCCGAGTGTTCTTTATCTCCATAGACTTCATTTCCATTTTTCCTGAATCTAGAGTAGAAAAAAATAGTTCATTCAATACATATTCTTTATACTATTCAGAAGTTAGCTTGTGCTTTTCTGGACCTTTCCTGATTAACTGAGCTTAATAGAGGAAACATGGGAAGAAGTTATCTTTAGAGTGTACCCTAAAGCCACACATCCAAAGTCCATTCCAAGGATGCAGCTTAGAATGCAGCTTGTAGTTTATTCTCTTTGGGGACTTTTGTCAAAGGAATATCTCCAGTCAAAACAATCTTAAACCCAATGAGAAAAAAAAAAAAGAAAAAAAAAAGATAAGAATAAACTACTGAGAAAGGTCATATTACTGGAATCATGGAATCATACAAATACTTTGGGAAATAAGGATGTCCACTAGCAAAAAAAAAAAAAAAAAAAAATAGCATTCAGAATGATCTAGAACAAAAGCATTCTTACTACAAATTATGAAAATGAACAAAATCTTAGGGCACAAGAAAATTAACTTGTATTTTGTAGGATGAAGTTAAAGTATGATAGGTTGTTTAACTATAACATCAAAAGCAAAGAATCCTGTATGTTCCATCTTGTATACCACACACAATTATGTACTTTGATACTCAGTAAGTATCAGTCAAAGACTGGCATGAAGGACTCAAACTGCAAGTTTTGTTTTTGAAGGCAGTGACGTACCTATCTGAGCCAGGTAAATGAAACTTAATGTTTAAAAATACATCTAGAGAGAAAATTACTTTCCTGACGCCTGAAAATAAAACCACTGAAAACAAGCAAATGTTATTTCCTAGAGAGGGAGTGAAAGAGAG
The DNA here is from genome assembly GCF_964194185.1 of Rhinolophus hipposideros. NCBI lineage: Eukaryota > Metazoa > Chordata > Mammalia > Chiroptera > Rhinolophidae > Rhinolophus > Rhinolophus hipposideros. The sequence goes on along the minus strand of NC_138063.1, from coordinate 27,709,637 downwards.
ACATGAGAAAATAAAGTTTGCTAATAATTAATGTGCCATTTGGTTCAAAGAAAATGTTTGTAGGCAAAGTTCCTTGTATCTTAAATTGAATATTGTTCTCATCCATGTAATATTATTCTAACAGTCTTTTAAACAAAATTATGTTTTCTTCTTATCAAAATGATTTCTTGAAGTCAATCAACGTGGGAGGCCAGAAATTTGATAAGGAGGTCGTTATAACAACTCAAATGCAAAATATAAAACAATTCATTTCGAAGAGTAGGAACTATTTTCTATCAACATTTGCAATGTGATTGATTATGTAGCAATTCCTTTTCCCCTTTTCCTCTATTCCTAGCCCCCAAATGTTCTATGCTAGAAAAGTTTGACCTTGCTGAGAGAAACAATAACACCACATATCTGCACCATCCCCGTGATTAATACCGCCCTCTGAAAGGAGCACCTCGACTGGCAAAATACAACTAAAATGCATGAACACACTGAAGAACTCTTTGCCTTGTTCACCTTCTTTCTAAATAATTCATCAGTTTAATGATAATGACATTCAAATATCATAATTACAGCCGACTCTTTAAAAAACATCAATTCCAGGGCCAAATTGGAGTAACCAGCCCCCACTCCTTTTCTCACCATTAGCTGTTAATGCCAAAATATGATCTTTATTCATTTCACTGACATAATATAAAACCAATGTAGATTTCCCATTTTTCATAAAATTTTCATCTGCACTATTAGTTTCACTGATAGCAGACTGCAAAATGTTGTTAAGCTACAAGATGGAAGACACTGCAAAAACCTCAGCATGTTAAGAAGCCATAAAATTTTATTCAGTTCATTTATTGCTACAGTCCAGTAACCCTATAGTAAGAGTGTGCTATTTTTATTGTGTATTTATTTAAAGGTTGAATATTTTGTTCCCTGGACTAGACATCTAACTGAGTTAATCTGGATTCCTAATACATTGAGTTGTATTCTACTTTGGGGTTTATCATTTCCTTGAAAGTGTTTCTATAATTTGGTTGTTGTGGAAGAGATAAAAACAGAATATTGCAAACAAAAGCTTGGCTATGGATATGTGGCTCGTTTGTGCTCAGACATAAATCCCCAGTATATGGGCCTCACCTGATGCTGAGGAGAAAGATTCCTTTTTCCCTCCTCTTCTTCCATTTTATATCTCTTCCAAAGCAAATCTTGGTTTGATGAAACACAATGTAACAGCTCTTTTATTGGATGCCCTGGCGTTTGGCGGGAAGTGCCTGACTGCCCACACAATCCTGCAGAAGTCAGCCACATTTTGCGTTTATTGCTTTGTCAGTATGTCTTAGTATTTTCACATAAATAGGTAAGATTTTTTTTTTTCAGAATAACATGAAGCAGAACCTGTTTTAGGTCTACTCGTGAGATTATGGCCATCTAAAGCTAGCTTGTCTGTTTTCATACCAAGTTTTATAGTATAGTATAGTATAGTATAGTATAGTATAGTATAGTTTAGTATAGTTTAGTATGAAGGTTGTAGCATCAGCTTTGCCAATATATGGACTATATCTAAATATTCCAAAGTACTTCAACAGTCTGCCCTACCCATGGAGCAATGACAATTGCACAGTGGTAACTCTGTTATGGAAAAAAAAAAAAAAAAAAGTCAAGTAAACCCAGAAAAGCACAAAGAAGGAAAGTAGAAGGGGCAGTTGTTCTATTGGTATTGGAGCTCTCTCTCTTAGGGCCAGGGCATGGATTTTACTACACGTAGCAAACTCCCAGGCTGTGCATATTTCTTCGGCCCTGAGAATAACTGTTCCTTGTTCAGCCCCAATTAAAGGCCACATGGAAACTGCAGGTGCAGTAAAAAGATAAACTAGCAACAAAAACTACAATAGCAAACAGGCCAGACAAATGATCTACAACATCCATAATACATTCCTTCTGTGTCTGTGACTTGCTAGGAACCTAGAAGACAAGCCTGTCCCTACTTGGTCCCCTCATCTATAATACGGACTGATAAGAGAACCTATGCCATTTGCAGTGTTTTCTCTTAAAAGTGCAAAATATGGGGTTGATAAAAGCAAAGTGTGCATTTTTAAAGGCACGTGAGAGAGAGATTTAAATCACCAGAGATAGTCTGTATTTATTCATTCCAAAGAGGTACAAAGGCTCCGTCTGGGTAGCATTAAAGAGTAAAGGTTCAAAAGGAATATGTGAGATTCCCCAGGAGACAGGAAACATAAGAATGCATTAAAATGAGACAGAGAATGTGTCCCAAAATAGCCAAATGATGACTATTCGTAGTTACTATCTTGTTAGCATCGATTGTGGAATATTTGAGGGCCTGGGAGAATCAATGTATAACGGTAAACAATCACCACCTAAACTGAAATGTCAGAGATACAATACAGAATAATGAATATAAAATCTAGACAAAACTAACAAACAAACAAGATAAACAAATTAAAGCAGATAAGCCAGGAAGGGTGAATGACTAACGACTGAGTTAGGCATAATCCCAGTGAAGATCTGTCCATTTGAACAGCCTTTGCAGTGTGGTGTCAACACGGCTGACAGCTGAGCCCCACATGCCTCCCTTTTGCTTCTGTGATATAAAATCTGGGCTATGGATGTGAGATGCAGAAGCCAGGTATTCAGGCAGTGGTGGGGAAAACCATTTACAGATTTTACAATTTCACAATCATCCATTTATCATTCCCAGAGATGAAAGGTTATGTTTTTCGCTTACTGTGCACCTGGTACAGTGGTCTTGGGCTCAGAGACTCCCCCACCCCGCCCCAATTATTTCCAAACTTTTTTTTTCTTTATTTTAGGAGGGTTTGCTTTAATTTTTTTTAAAGGGTGCTAGAAGTCTTACATGATATCTCTTTCAATTCTCCATTATTTTGTGCACCTTTCCTGTGTTTCTATTTTGAATTGATTTGTGAACCTCTTTTTTGTGGTTAAATGAGTCAGCAGAGATAGGATGTTGATGGATCTCATTGGACTTGGGTCAACGTTGTTCTGAAATAAAAGGAGCCAGTATACTTTAATGGTACACTCCATCACAGAAAAAGACTTTGCTTCCAATCTCCAATCGTCTACAATTTCTTATGCCCTGAAAGAGCATTATTAGGCAAAACTGAGATTTTGACACAATCTGATTTCTACAGTGTGTTTTTTTTTTTTCTTCTTCTTTTTTTTTGGCCTGGTTGGGGGTGGGGGTAAGTTATCTTTTGATACCTTGTGTTCTTAAACTGATACTTTCACTATCCTCTTCCCCAACACATACCTTCCTCCAATTTCATATTTACCCCATGTTTCCTTTCTTTCTTTATTTGACTTATGCACTCTTCAAAACTGACCTCTTATTGTGGGTCTCATTTCATAAGAAGTTTCTTTTAAATAGGTGCTGTCTCAGTGGAAAAGATCTCATGTTAATTGAAACTCTGTGGATAATAAACACTGAGAGCATTTCTCTTACTAAGGATATTTGCTGTGAACAGGAATCCCCCCCTTATGTATAGATATAGATATAAACAAGCTATATTTCTATATTTTATATAGAGATATAAACACATTTATACCTAAAGGTGTGAATTTCAGACACAATGGCAGACAAGTGAAAGGGATTGATTTAGATAAGAACTGCTTATTTGCACACCATATGGGAAAATACCTATTCTGTCTGCAAATAGGGCTTGCCCAGTTTGATGTTTTGTGAACATTCATTCTCACTTTTTTCTTTTTTAATAAAAGGGCGTAGGCTTACAAAGAAGCAAGACTTTTACTTAGTATCCTCATCAGAAGAAAACTTTAAATTATAAAAATTAGACAGTAAATGAAATACATCATTTTATAATACTTTACTTTGGCACTGTTCTAGCAACTTCGTAATCAGATTATTAAGTCTTGAAATCTCTTATATTTGGTTATGAAATTGTCTCTAATAACTAGAGAGATAATTATCTTTTGTCTTGTTATTCATTTGCATCTGCTGGGTATTATCCCTCTGATGGGGATCATCTAATTAGAAAAGGGGGTGCAAAATTTGTCCCTCACTTTACCTGAATTGCTTTTACGTAGGTGTTGTCATAGTGGAAAAGATCATAGTGGAATAGATGACACCACTTTAGCCCTCTGAGACATTCAGATCAGCCTCAACTCATTGGCCATTTTTGTGGATGATAGAATCGCCACACATGTCCTCCTTGTAGACCAAGGTGGAATCTGTGCAATCACTAAAACAATCTGCAGGGCTTGTATTAACATCTTGGGCCAAGTGCAAAGATCAATACAGGAATGTAATGAGAAAGCCACCTGGCTTTCTAAGGTAGACTCTAATGTTTCGATCCTTACTCAGGTTGGGATCAAGAACCTGAGGGCATGGTTGAGATCCAATATTTCAGGTTGACACCATCCTGTTGCTTGGAATCCTGTTGGACTCCTTAATCAAATGCTGTGTGGGATAAACTGGAAATTTGGTTCCAGATTAATCAAAGTTGGTTATGGAGTGGCTTGCTCCTTGAGAAATTTTCCAGAAGCCATGATGAAGTAAAAACAATGGGTAATTATTTAAGGGAGACTTATTTTCTCCATGGGTTTCACATATTTCTGCATGTGTTAGGAGCAAACACACCGGTTATCTTTGTTCTGGATTATCTTTGCATATGTAGGGGTCACTTGGCTCTCTTTATATCCCTCTGTGGGAAATGGGGCTTAAGCACAAGCAATGTGGATATTCTCACTACTCTTACTGCTATGAGCCTTTTGTCTCTGATTCAGGAGTGTCATGTCTTCTGCCCATACCCATGAAACTGAGGAAGGCTAACTTGTTAGCTGGCAAATGCGGTAAAATCTCACCCCATTCACAACTCTTGACAGCCCCTGATGGAATAGACCAGAACTGTCTTCTAGACAACCACAGTCATTTTGAGGATCAAGTATTAGTATTCCTTGTAAGTTGTGACTCCTATGCATGCTACCAGGAGATATTCAATCTGGATATGATCATAGAGATCATCCTTCATTCTACAGATGAGAAAAATTGAGGCTCAGGTTTGTTTACCTAAAATAGTATTGCTATTCAGAGACAGAATCTAAGCAGGTGATTTTTTTTTTCTTATTTCTTGTTTGATATTCTTCCCAATATATTTCATTAATTGCAATAAAAATAACACTCCAAAGTCTACGTTAGTTTCAGATAGATATCGGATAATTTTTAATGAATAAAGTACAAAAAATGGTGAAAGAATGTTGCCTATCCCATATCATGAGAAAGTAATGGGTTCAATTACATCCTAGGTTGGCATTGGCCTTGGGTTGGATCTCGCAGTGATTTTCAAATCATGGATTGGAACACTTTTGAAAACGCACATTTTCCTCTTGGCTAGATGCAGCAACATTTGCAAGTGCTCTAAAGTATTTGTTGGACCTTAAATATGTCATGTGCGTGGACAACAGGAATTAGCGCTTACTGAATTTATCCAAAATACAGGATTAGTTTCAGCCATCTTTTATACTCTTGGGGAAATCTTCCTTGAAGTGACAATAATTTAACCTCATTTTTCATTTTCTTTTGAGCCTCTACACTCTTATCTCTGAAAGCCAATAGCTTATTTTATGTTTTTCTCCTCTTGGTTACTATACTCTTCAGAATAGACTATGTTATGTACTATGTAACAAACAACCTCCACAGCTCAGAGTCTTAAAACAAATTTTATTTTTTGCTCATTTTATATTTCCACCACAAGTCTTCCGGATGTTTTGTCCTTCTTTATCCTCACTCTGGGACCCAGGCTGACAGAGCCTCCACCACCTTGAACATTGTAAATTGCCACGGCATCAGCTCTTGAAACATTTGCCTTTAAATAATATTGCCGCCACTCTCATTTCCCCTGCCTACACATGCACTATGATACATCCAATTTAAGGTGAGAGGGATACACAGCATCATCATGTGCCCGGGAGAAGGAGCAGAACTAGCTAGTGAGCGGTACTAATGACAGCTACAGTTATATTGACTTTGACCTCACGGTTTACTTAAGATTTTGAACGAATGTTCCTTCTCCTTCCAGGATTTCAACTCTTATTTGGGCTCTTCTTATTATTTATGCTAATGATCATTTTTCTTGCTCCCAAACGTTTCAATGTATTGCCACGAGGAATTATTGCATGATGATATTATGCGGGAAAAGTCTGGGTGAAGATTTTTTTTTTTAAATGTGAAATCACAGGTGGAAGGAAAGTTATAAAGAGGACTGAAGAAAAGCAAAGGGAAAAGGTGATTGAAAGTAAAACTTAGAGAAGAGTAGGGATGAAAAAAAGGAAAAGGAGAGAAAGAGAAAAGGTTTTGAGAAGAGAAAATGTTGAAAGGAAAGAAAGCCAATGGGAAATGACTACTGAGAACAAAAGTTACACATTTCAACACGCTTAGAACTCTGGGAAAAAAAGGTATGAAAACCTATAAGACATTATTTAAATCTTATGATGTTGTGCCCCAGGGCTGAAACCAAGTCCTGGGCTCATCATCCCCAGTTCCCTGCTGACTTAAAGAGAAAAAAATATATATATTGTTTTTAACTGGCAATAGAACAGAAGTTCTGAATCTCAAAGCAACAAATGAAAACTCACACATAAACTCTTCAGATTTTTCCTCTTCCCCAGAGCTCACTTTTTCTTAGAAGGAAAAATTGTAAGAGCTCAGCTGAGATCTGAATTTTTTGCCCAACTCTACAGAAAAAGAGGTAGAACATCGCTGGCCCCAAACTTCAAATACCAGGAGACCAGAATGACACTTCAATAAGAGGAGAAATTCTTGAAATATTCTTTGATTTCAGGGTTTTCTTCTCTATTCACCTCTTTATCTTTCTGGTGAGTGGCTTTGTAGGGGTGTGTGTGGTGTGTGTGTGTGTGTGTGTGTGTGAGAGAGAGAGAGAGAGAGAGAGTTACTGAGTTGAGTGAATGGTACACTGGAGCCTGCTCACACATGCCAAATTAGCCATGATAGGGAGGGAGTATTTACACTACCAAAATCAGCAATGCCACAAACATAAATCGGGTTTGTTTTTTTGTTGTTGTTGTTTTGGTTTGTTTTCCAGAGAGTTGTTTTCTGTATTACCAGCACAAAGCTGGGAGAGATAGACTATTAGATAGAAACAGGAAAAGAAACAAAAGAACATATTTGAAGAAAGAGAAAAGGGAACTCTAAGAGGGAGGAAGAAAATGGAGTGGGTTTGGATTTGGAAGAAGAATAAAAATGTTGAGCTAAATGCCAGCCCATAAAAGTATTCCTTTCTATAAGTAAAGAGTTCTTGTTTATTTCTTGTTTATTGGTTTGGTTTTAAAGCTTGTTTTTTTGTTTGTTTGTTTGTTTGTTTGTTTTTTTGGTTTTTTTTTTACCAATCTTAGGCACATGAGAGTTAAAGAACTAAACAAGTGCCTCCCTGCTTCCTGGGAGGCAAACCCAGCCCCCCCCCCTTCCCCGCTAGTATAGAGTGAGTCTCTAAGGGTGAAAACCAGGCAGGCAGAAAACTGTGCTCCAGCTACATGCACCTGGTCTGACTGGCCATGAGGATCACTAAGGCGTCCACCTGAAAGACGAGCTGATTGCCCACTGAATCTGGTTTCAGATTCCCTGGAGCACAAACTCAGGGATATTTATAATGCCACATGGGAATTTCTATTCTTTGAGGATGATTTGATCTCTGTGTTGAAAATGCAAAATGTCTTACTCATTAATGCTTTAAACATGTATATCTGAGTTCGAACGAGCAGCCACTATTTTTTTAGATGGGGAAAAAAAGATGACTGAAACACCCAAATGCCAAATTTACTCATTTTATTTTTTTTCTCTAGGTCATTCAGATACACTCACTGAAAATATTGAAGGAAAGAGTTTGCCACCCCCAAATGGCATCTAAGCCTCAACTGCTCAATGTGTCCTTGGGTCTCATGCTCTTGGGGAATTCCCATATGTGACACATAATAAATTCACTCTTTTTCTCCAGTTAATCTGTCACATTTTAATTTGACTATTGGTCTAACTTGAAAAATCTTAGGAGGATAGAAGGGAAATTATATTTTAATCTCCCACAATATCAAAAGATAACAAAAGGAGAGAAAATACGATTTTGAGTTGCAGTTCCTTAGAATTATATGAAAACACCTTAAACGTTCCATTTTCTTGCCTCCAAGCTAAGCAGGTGAATATTAAACAAACTAACAAAAAAGAATAGACTTTATATCTTCCTCTGCTAACCCATATCAAAGTATAATGACTTCCATATACATTTTTACATTTTCCTTTCTGTGTCTTTCTTATTGGAAAAGCATAATGCTCATGTTTTCTTTGTTGTTGTTTACTGTTATGCAGGGATCTGAGAATTCTCAATGTACCTTTTGTGTGTGTGTGTGTGTGTGTTTCAGTGAATGGTTTTGGAGGAGTGGTACCCCACCCGAATCCCAGTATAATACTAGACCCATACTAAACAATCGATCCTGAACCCTTTGCTCCTGGCAGGCTGCTCGCCTTGCTTTGGTGGTTTCTTCATCATTCTAAGCTTGGCAGCAAGCTACAAGTCCCCTCCTTGTCCAGACTCCCTCTACATTACCTCCTTCCACGTAGGTACATGCAACATACTTGCCTCTCTCATTTTCAACCATTCCTAAAGGCCTCTTTTAATCCCCACTCCATAACTGAAGTCCCTATTCTTAAGTATTCTGTTTTCCCTTAAACCTCCCCGCAGTACGTTCTCTTCTTAGAACTAATTGACTACCTATATTCTACCTCAAGCTACAATTTGACTGCTTTCATGTCGGTCTTATTTCCTTACTTATATTTTGAGAACTACAAGAATATATACCACAGTTTGTTCATCTTTCTACCCCCATGGTACCTAGTACAAGCCTATGTATAAAATAAGTGTGTAATGAATGTTTGATCAAGAATGAAGGAAAGAATCAATTCATCACTCAGGTAACTGGGTCTTTAACTTAGTGGTAGAGGGTTACTATTTCAAAGATATAATAATTATCGTTCACCCGTTCTTTTGTGGAGCGAATATACAACCTCTGTGTGATTAGGGAAGTATTTCTCCCGCTAGATTACCTACTTTGAGTGAAATTTACATCAGTTCTTGAGGTTTCCTGCTCAGATTTACACACCCATTAGGCTATTCCTCAGTGCTAGATATTATGTATACAAAGAAGAATGCCAGACATTTTTGCCCTCAATGAAATCATAATGTGGAAAACAGGAAATAAATTATTGCTATACTACAAAGATGCTTTATAAAGACCTGTGAAACAAGAGGTCTGGAAAAGAAAGAGGAACACTCTCTAGTCACAAGGAAGTGACTCACAGAAAAGGGTTAATTGTTTAGTTTATATTCTCTCTTTGCATATAAATGTCAAAAAACAATCAATCAGTCAACATCTATCAAATAAGTGAATGTGTTATTTAATGAAAGAGCTAAAATTCTGTAGTCTGGACTGTTGATAATCTAATTTTTATTTTTCAAATATAAATTGTGTAAAAATTTATTTACACAAGTTTGTGAAATAGTCAAAGTGAGAATACTCTGGTTAGATTAGGAGGATAGGACTCATTCCCCTTCCTTACTCTTGTTTGCCTTGACCCTGGAAAGATATCTACAAGCACAACTTAAAATCCATTGATCAAATAAAGACGTAGAGTGGACATTTACAAATTCTGTTAATTCACAAAGACTGAGTATTTGAAATGAGACAATGTCCACGTAATAATGAAGTATACGATTTGGAAAAATAAAAATGCCCCATCTCAGTTATTATGAAATTAAAATAAAGTTTAAAATTAACAAAATATATGGCAATTTCTTTGATTATTAGAAGATACAGAGATGAATTTTGTAATCCCAAGAGATGATACAAAGTACATAACAAATATATAATAAATTTGAATACTTTAAAATAACACTAAAATGGATCATCAAGTAACATCTCTATAAGAACACCCCTCCAAGTATTGAGGTTGAAGCCAAGAATAATCATTTCCCAAACCAGGGATATGACACTCATGAGAGTCACAATGTAACACTGAATGAACCATGTAGCTAACTTGGGATCATTGTCTATGTTTCTGATTGTTCAGAAATTGAGAAATGAATGTTATCATGGGTATAAACATTCCCACAGTTTTTACTTCCCACTATTCTTTCCCCTTTTTCTGTGTGACACTAATTTTAAACCAAGTCGCCTTTTTTTGTTGAGGTCACTATGAACAGAGTGGATCAGAGTATGAGAGTATCTGTCATATATTTTAGGTCTTGTCCTCCCAAACTCGCCCTTAGATGAAGACTCCAAGTTGGATCCGGGGTGTACACAATTCATAAGGTAAGAAAACTGTGAAACTGGCATAGTCATCTGAAGGAGGTGTGTTTTTGAAATTTCTTCCATTATGCTGTAATTAATAACTCAGGGAAAAAGGCATGAAGATGTTGGTCTGAAACTGCAAATTATTGGAAACAACAGCCTTCTTTGTTTTCAGTGTTTGCAAATTGTGTGGAGTAAAAAAAAAAAAAAAAACAACCCAAAAACAGTAGCAACCTTTATGGAATCTTGAAAAACGAAAATGAATGACTGAGGAGAGCTTTGTTCCCTGTATTACAAAGCATCCAAAGACTCTGAAAGTGAAAGAACTTGGAATTTTTTTTTTTCTGTTTTGTTTGTTTTTGTGCTTTTCCCTTTGGGCCATCTGTAAGTGAACCAGTCTAAATTGGTTTAATCAATCAATAGGAATTTGCAATTCTATGCTAGGTGCAGTGAGAGATAGTAAAAGACTAAAATACAAAGAGGTATTCTGTGAAATTGGGTAGTACAAGAGGCAGGTTTCAGCGGATCCTTTGATCAAACTCTCAGACATATCCTAAGGGGGTGGTAACCAGGCACATCCCCACTTCCAAATACCCCTCCAACATTAACTGCCACAGAAGAAAGGTTACACCCTGGGTCAGTAATTATAAACTGGGTGCTTAGATTTATAGTGCTGTGAGATAAAGGTCCACATAAAATGATAAAGGTCCACAAAAGTCACGTATAATATGTGTTTTAAAAAAGCCCTTTTTTAGGTGATTAAGAAAAGGCTGCTCACATTTAGATCAAGTGTCAGTTTTCTTTGCCTTGTGTAAAATAACTTCAACTCATGAAACAACCCTGGTTGAATAAGTTATCTTGTGCTAATCAGAAACTTTGGCAACTATCTATCTATGATTAAGAAAAATGTCAAAAAGCACATTGTTCAGTGAAATTAAATTAAATTAAAATGTGGGAGCCTCTGAGGAACAGTGTATTGATGTGTGTGTGTGTGTGTGTGTGTGTGTGTCTGTGTGTACAACATAGCTATAACTGTAAGTGTATCATCCTCCATATTAAACTCTTCATATCACTTCTCCAAACACTCTAGCTCAGATATGAACTTCAGTTTTCTCCCATCCTGGATTTGGATTTGGAGACCATATTCCCAGATTTAGTATGACTGATCAATAAACGTCACTCAGACTCATATCACAGGATTTCATATCAGTGAATGGGAACATCCACCTGTGAAACCTTATTGAGGAAATGGCCTATTTTAAGAGATGATTGGTAAATATGGCAAATATCAGGATATCTCCATTCTTTTATCTGAGAGATCAAGGGTGTATCTGACAACTATGAATGTTACATTTAATATTAACCAACAATATTAAAACTGCAAGATGGGTTCTTCTCTACATCCCAGCAACTCATTTTGATGCATGGAATCCTGGGTGGTATTCTAGAGGCTGTGTAAAACCACAGAGACATTTTTTAAGGGTCAATATATTCCATTATTTGATGGAGACTATTTTTATATCAACATAGATTCCTATGGGGGAGAAATAAAAATACACAGTATTTTAAAATTCAACACAAGACTTCAAAAAAAACTAAGTGCTTCTATCCAATTGCTTCAGTCCAAATACTTGAATCCCTAAGAGTGTATGTTGCCTCTCCTCTAACTCTAAGCAAATAATCAACAGCATTTATTGATTACTGTGTGTCAGTCACCTGCTCCATCCCTCCACACATTCATTATTTTACTTAATTCTCACAATAATCTTAGGAGGTAGGTAGTATTACTCCCGTTTCCTAGGTATGGAAACTCATAAAAATGTTAAGTAACTTGCCTTAGGTCACTAGTAATGTACAGTATTGAGAGTCACAGCAGGTTTGTTTGAATTTAAGGTATTTTTCTTGGTAAAATAATTAGTTTAAGAACCAGAGAATTACTGCTTAATGCACCGCAACAAAAATTAGGTGGCTATATGCCTTGAAATCTAGATTTAGAGCTACCATTAACCAATTTTAACATCTTGATCAAGTTATGCCTTGGTGGACAACTAGTTGAGGATGTTGTACCAGGATAAATTCTCATTTCCAAGTAACAAACAGGAATTCTGGCTGTCAAAACATTTTCTTGTAATTTTGATTAATGTCAATCAATATGCCACGATAAGTTTAACTGTAAATTAAACAAAATGATTACTTTAAACCATGTAAACCTAGGGACCGAGAACAAGACCGGTACTCATGTTAACTCCAGTGAAAATAACAGAAAGTTAACTTTATGCTTGACTTAACCAACCTGTTTACATGTTCTCGGGTTGAAGGGTTTTGTTGCTTTTATAAGCGAATGTACATTATCATCCCTTCCATATATACACCTTCCTTCATCCCCTAATCTCATTTAGTCCCTTTGTTAAAAATCATCTATATACTGTGATTCCTAAATCCATATATTCTTTTTTCCCTCTTTCCAAAATACCAAATCTTACTGCATCCTTGCCTTCTCCACGTGTAAATCTAATAAACATCTGTTATTAACTGAATGTTCATGTCCCTTAAATTCCAATGTTGAATCCCTAACCCCCAATGTGATGGTTTTGGAGGTGGAGACTTCAGTAGGTAATTAAATATAAATGGGAGCATTCGGGTGGGGCCCCTATAATGGGATTAGTGTTCTTGTAAAATGAGCAAGAGGTTGGAGCTCTCTCTCTCTGTCCCATGATGATATGGTAAGAAAATGGCATCTGCAAGCCAAGAAGAGGGTTCTCACCAGAACCCAATTATGCTGGCACCCTTATCTCAAACTTCAAGCCTCGAGAACTGAGAGGAAGATTTTTTGTTGTTGTTTAAGCTCCCCACTCTGTGGTATTTTGTTATGGCAACTGAGTTGACTAATCCATGCTTAGTGTAGCCAAAACAAGACTCCTAATAACACCTCTCTCTACACCAACCAAATCTGTTCTCTCCCTTCTGTATCTCAATATAAAGCATTTTAACTTAAGACCCTTACCCACGATGTTCCATCTGTCCAGAATGTTCTCCCTCCTAAAATTTGCATGACTGATTTCTTCTTAGCACTGTCAAGGAATGACTGGGAGATGTTTAAAGTGTAGTTGAATATTTATTCATATTTGAGGGAGAGCAATTCTATATAGATTGCTTCTCCAAACAAAAATAAAGGTTAAGTTTATGAGAGTAAAACTGCAGACTCTCTGTGGAACAGAGTTCTATGTTTGTTGGTCTGTTTTTGTTTTTGTTTTCTTTCCCCCTTGGATAAGTTGATTGGATGAAGGTCACGAACAAGGCAATTTGCCCTTGAGTAGGCTTTACAGGGTTGTCAGGGAAGGCAGATTTCTTTTTCTTTCTTTTGTAAAAACAAAGTGTTCTGAGAAGCCTTGAAATATCAACTGTTCTGTTACATCTCTGTGTTTATATGACCTAACGTATTTTGATTGGTATTTGTACTTATTTAGATGATATCCACTCCATTTTCTTTCATGACAATTTATCATCATTAATATCCCAGTTTTTGTCACCTTCCCAGAAAGGCATTCCCTATCATCAATGGTAGCCTAGCATTTTGTCTTCTCTGCATCCCCTTATTTTATTTTCCTCATGGACCATAACTTTACCTGACTTAAAAATTGTATTTCATTATTAATTTACATACCATACCTTCTCCCCCACATGGAATGTGTGTTCCAAGATAGTTCAACTATTTTCTCCCAAGAAAAAGGCCTGTGATAAAGTCAATGTTCAAGAAATATTTGTTGAAAAAATGGTGAATCACTTTATGAATGAGTATCAGCCATCAGTTGATTTATTTTAGCCAATGAGTTTCCAAGCCTAATTTTATAACATTTCTTAAACTTGAGTGCGAATTCTGTCACCACACCATCCTACCACCACTCCCAATTGGATCCTCAGCCACCATGCTTTTTTCCTCCCTACTCCTATAATGCTATAGAGACATCTAGTCCCTGTTACTTAATTGAAACTGCCTACCTGGCCTCTAAGCTCTAACTTGTTATTTTTCTTATGACTATACCAGTAATATATAAATTGATAATTTATTGTAAAAATCTCAATAACTGAAAATGCATGTACAGCAAACTTTAAGTCAGTCTCTTCTCACTCAAACCCCATAATTGTACAGATCTTATCGGAAGAAAGCGCTATTAACAATCTGACTTTCATCCTTCCACACTTTTTCTTCAAATGAAAGGTTTATTTTCTCATCAATGTCTATCCCATGCAAGTCTCTTTTCCCCGGAAAACTCCTTTGATCCCCAGAGCTCAGGACAGTATCTCCTATACTTGATTGAATCCGTCTTTTCCTCTATGCTGTTCTTTTGTCACTAAATGGCATGGCATACAGCCTTGAACTAGAAATTTACTTTTCATGTAAAAAGGTCATTTCATCCCAGCAAGTGTGTGAACTCCACTACAGGTAAGACATTTTCTTCCACTTTGGTTCCCACTGTCCTAGGCACAGTGAATATATACATATACATACATACATACATACATACATACATACATACATACATATATATATATATATATATATATATATATATATATATATATATATATATATATATATATGATGTCTTGGAATGCTTGTGAGATTTTTACAGAGGAAAACTGAATGTGTAATAGAGCCTGGAAATCACAAACAACACATCATCTAAAGCCACACCTATAATTTTCTTTTATTATCAACAATTGCTTTAGACTCTGTGGGCCACTTTTATCTGAAAAGAGGTGGTAAAGAGTGTTTTGATATACCCTCCAATACATATTTAATCAAAAAATTCTTTTAAAAAATGGGACTGAAGTAAAAATGCATCTTTTGGAAGTTTAAAAATTTTGATAATCAAACAATCTCTATTCGAATTTTCAGACTAAAGCCTCTGAATAGCTACCTCAGTACAGCTTGTACTGTAGACATTGATTTTGTTAATTTCCTCTGTTAGAGAATATATGGTTAGTTTATTGTTTTGTCTTTGTGTTTTATTATTCTATTATTGGCTAAATCATAAGAGAAAATCCGTGAATGCATGAGAGTACTGGAGATTTATTCAATTTAATCAAAATC
Source organism: Rhinolophus hipposideros (assembly GCF_964194185.1). NCBI lineage: Eukaryota > Metazoa > Chordata > Mammalia > Chiroptera > Rhinolophidae > Rhinolophus > Rhinolophus hipposideros. The sequence continues at coordinate 27,694,207 of NC_138063.1, read as the reverse complement.
TAAACAACTTGGAAGTGTGGGAGGATACACATACACAAACATTTAAGACTTCATATGTATATATTTATTCATACATACAGGATACCATGTGTGGTAGGCTTTAGTGGGGGAAACAGGAACCGATATTTGGAAGTTCTGTTGTCTCATTCCAGTGCTTACGTTTTTACTGGTGTTGTGACCATGGACTGCACCTCTCTCTGGGTTCCTCACCTGTGTAATTGGAGAGATAGACTAGTTGTCTAGGTAGCTAAGCTTGCCTATACAAACATTCAGTGTAAGTGTATGCATATCTGTATGAATTACCCTGGTTTCTGAAATCACACTTATAGAGAACCGATTTTGACTGAATGTACTATTGTTACCTGACTTTACTGCAAAATCCTAGGCTTGCTACTTATTTTTACATCACTTCTTTCAAAGCTAGAAAAATAACCTTTTTTTTCCCTTCGACTCTTGGCATGACTGTTGGTGACAATCCACCCCTGAAGTTCGTGAGTAAATAGAGAATAGGAGATTGCTTGAACAAGTGAATTATTTAAATCTGCATATGCAATGAGACCTGTTAGGCAAAACTTCTGCTCAGTAAGACCCCCAGGCTCTTAGATAGATATTTGATATGTAATTTCCTAAACTGCTTACTGTAGTTTTTGCATCTTATTGTTTATTTTGCATGAAATTGTATTGTCAGTAGGAAGGTTCCCAGAGAGAGTTTTGATTGAAATATGCTTGGATGAGCATTAGGCTTTATTTTTTTGTGCATGTAATAATATTAAATCTTCAAGTTATTGCAAGTTGGATATTTGCCAAGATTTGAATCAAAATGGTTTCTTTTTTGTGGTTTCATTCTGTTTGTTTTCTTAAAATAATGCACATTTTCTCCTTAGTTAAGCAAAAAAAGATGTAAAGGTAAATGAAATGTGTTTAATTAGTGTGTACAAGGTTTTCTCACACATGCTTGCTCCATTTCTGGAGTGAGAGGGAGTCTCCTAATTTCCTTTGTCCTAACAGCTTCAGGCTTTTCCTTTCAAGTCTGTGGCTCCTGGCCTCAAAGTCAACTTATTTTAGTCCAAAGGAGAACTGATACGGACCTATGGATTCAGGTCAATAGGTTAGCAGGTACTAACGCATAGGCAATGGGTCCAGGATCATGTTTGTCAACATAGTGAAAACAAAAGACATGTAACCCTTCTCCTCCTGCTATAGTGAGCAGAAAAGTTTTTCCTACATGGTACCAATTTTCAAATACAACCAGCTTTTGGGGACGACTCATTTTCCATTTACCTTCCACTCTAGGTTCTTTGGCTGGTCTAATAATGACATTGACTTAAACAGATTAACAGGAGAAAACAAAATTTTTAATTTTGTGTGTACAGGAGCCGCATAAAAAGATGAGACGTGAGGTCAACTCAGGCCATCCTGAGCTAAGGAAAAAAATAAAGGCAAGGAGTTTCAAAGGGGAGGAGGATAATTCAAAGGGCAATAAGAAGAGCAGATGTTTGGTAATTAGTTGTTTATCCTGCAATACAGATAAGTCATTCAGATAAAAGTTATCTCTGGTGAAAGCTCTATCTCGGAACCAGGTCCCCATATCAATTCTTTGTTAGGTAGGTAAGGGAGAGGTAAAAGTTTTTCTTTGGTCCGCTGGGTCTTGATTGCTTTCAGCACAAAATAATCCACATGCCAAAGAGGCACATTTTGGAGTGGCATATTCTGACCCTCTCCACAGCCAATCACACTTATAAAACCAGTCACATAAGGTAAAAGATTAATTAGAGGACTTGCAACACATACATAACACACACACACACACACACACACACACAGAATGTGCTTCTGTAAGCTGAAATTTCATACAAAAGAAAACTGAAATATTTCAAATATCCTGAATTTTCTTTTGCTCAATTTTTTTTGTTTGTTTTAATTTCCTCCTCTCCTTTAATTCTCCTCCTTTCTTCTATGTCTCTTTTTCTTTCATTACTTCCCTGTTTCTCCATCTCTGTTTATCTGTGATTTTTCTTTTTTTTTTTTCCCTCTCTGCTTCTTGCTTTCTTCATTTAGAGAGATTTTCAAAATCTACAGTTTCTTAAGATTCCAACTATGTCTGGTGCCTTTTTTATGAGTGTCTCAATTGATAAAACCTGAAATTTAGATGATGTCCTGTGTATTCTATAACAGACTAATATCATAACATTCAGTCCCTGGTGAGATTATGGTCCCAATGATTTTCAAGTAGACTGAAAGCTGGGTGCCCATTTTTGTAGGTTTGCAGGGAACGTACAAGAAAGAAGGTTGACAGCAAGATCTTTGGTGTTTTGCAAAGAATTTCATTTCAAGTTCAGTTCCAGTATTTTCAGCTTCTCTGTCTACGTAACATCTCTCTATATGCTTCTCTGTTATTTGATAATCTGTAGCTCATAATTAGGCATTTAATTAGTCTGTAATTTGTCAAGTGTCTCAGTCTTAACCGACCCACCCCTACAATGGAATATGTATTCTTTAAAAAAAGGAATGATACCATGACCTATCTGGGTGATTACTAGGCCACATTTAGCAGCCTAGTAAAAATGTATTAAATATTTCCTCAGTGATTGAGTTGTTATATCACTAATGTCTTAATTATGAAGGTTTTTAAGATATGGGTAGTATAGCAACAAATAGACTCAGCCAAAGAATTACTTACTATGCTCTAGACTCCCTAGTCCACTAATAATTTCTTAAGAAAAAGTAAGCTCCTATCTCTCTGCACCCCCTTTTTTAATCTTTGACAGTACAATGGCCTCTTTGCTCCTCCACTAGGAAGAGATAAAAATCAATAACCATATTCATTTTAGTATGGACCTCCAAGTCCCTCAGAGTCACATTTCCTCTCTGAGACTAGGTTAGTTTTGCAGATGACTTATAGTAAGAAAAACCACTTAAACAACAAATCTGCCTCTACGCTGTGGTGGCTGGAGAGTTTTAGAAATCATTTGAGGAAAAGTATACTCTCAGTTGGCTGTTGGAATGAAAATCTTCATAAACAAAATGCATTGTGACTTAATTTAAATATTGTGCTGATTAGCTTTACGTTTGCATAATTCTTGTCAGGCTCTTCCCCATTACCCAAGTAACTGAACACTGGTTTCAGTAGCAAAGGTAGGCCCACTGTTCATCCAATAAGCTAGGTGGGAATTATGTTTTTGGCAATAATGATGCACCTTAGAAAGTAGAATCTTACCTTTTGGGAGAAAGGCTGATTTCTTGGCATTAGGAATCCATGGCAATTTGTGTTGTGTGTTTTTCTTTCGCTGTGAGTTTTAAGACTGCTCTAATGAGCTGTTCCAATATTCTCATCTCCCAATCCCTCATTACTCTGAGCCACAGATTTATTGTTCCCTACTTTGGAGGGTGTTGCTTTGTAGGCAATTATGTTGGCTTAATTGTAGCTCATTCTTCCTCATATATTGTTGTGTGACCTCGTGCTCACTTCATTGTGGGCTGTCGCTGTCAGGCCTAATCCCTGGAAAGATGTAAGTACATTAGAATTCATTCCAAAAAGAAAGAAAAACACAAGTTGGGGCAGAAGAAAGCTCACAAATTGGGAGGCAGCTTAACCTGCTGCTACTGCTTTTCAAAACAGAAAAACAAAAACCCAAGATGCAAATGGTCCCCAGTGCAGCCCTAATCCTGGTCTGCAACGCATTAGTCATCAGTGTGAAGTTTTATCATGGAAAAGACTGAAGTTACGCTAGAACCAAGCTAGAAAAAGTGGTCAAGTACTTGTCGTCCTACAATCTCATTGTTTTCTTTTCTTTTGTTTCTGGACTTTCACACCATCCACATCCTGCCTCCATCTCACCCCACTTCACCCTCTGAAACCCCCAATGCCTTAGCATTGGAAGCTTTTATTCTAGTCCTTCCTCCATGACATCAAAATCTGGTTTCAGGAAAGCATCAGAAATCCATTAACTGTTAGGTGGTTTCCTGAATCTACATATACAATGAACCCACAGAGGAACTGACAGGTAGGCCAGTGTTTCTTAAACTTGAACATGCATTAGAATCACCTGGAGGACTTGTTGAATCATACTGTTGGGCCCCAATCCCAGGGTTTCTCATTGAACATTTGTGAGGTAGTGCCTAAGAATTTGCATCTCTACCATTCCGAAGTAATGCAAATGCCTCTGGTCTGGGAGCTACACTTTGAGAACTGGTGAGCTAATGCTCTGCCTGCCATCTTCAAATGTTAGCCTAGTGGGAAGCATACTGACCTCACAGCAGATTCTCATCCAAACCTGGCCTTTCCTCCGTCTGTCCCTTACTCTATGGTTGTGAGCTTGCCATGCAGGAGGATAGCTCTTTGATAACCTAATCCACAGCCCCAAAATGACTTCCAGCAGCTTGCTGCTCCTTCTAGAAATCTCTGTGTTCCCAAGGCAAGTGACCAGGGTGGGTGTTGATATAGGAAAAGAACGAACGTCTTGCACTACAAAGTCATTGACAGTTGAAGACAGGAGATATTTCTGGACAAAGAAGTTCTGACAGGCGACCTTTCCATCCTGAGCCTGGACTCACATACGACAATGCCTGTCTTTCTAAGGCTCTTGCACCCCACTGCCCTATCGCAGAGGAGAATAGACACATACCTCTATGATTCAGGAAAGGATTGGAGTGTCATGGGATATTGTTGTGTCTAACATTTTATGTGATTGTCACTCGTACATAACAGAATACACTTAATATAGATATGCTCTTTACAAATATAAAATAACCTTTTGAATTTATCTCCATTGCATAAAACTACATTTCAGGAATGTGTTTATCCCTGTGGACAATCTCTTGGAAAGTTTATTCTCATTCTAAAGCTTTGACTTATTCCTTGTGATCTATGTGGACGTGGTCATCCTGCATTTGCATAAACATGTTGCTGCACTGACCCCTCAAACGTTTGTGTGTCTCTGCTACACTCTTCTCCCTTCAGAGTTTATGTTTGTGCTGTTTCTCCCATTGTTTCAGGTATAGTCAACCTATATTGGTCAATTGTTGTTAAACTACCAGTGTTTCTGGACAGGTAGTCAAGATAGGGGAAATTGAGGAAATAATGCACTGTGGGCTGATTTTAGAGAAGACTGAAGGCTTTGATATCTCCATCCTCTAAACGCACATTTCTTAACTAATATCTGGAATTCCGGTGGACCATTTATAGCTTCTATTCACATGTAACAATAAAGCCTAGCCTGCTTCTTGACATGTAGAAGGTATTCAATACATGACTGAATAATACATAAATGAATGGATTTATTTATCACAAAGCTTTGATTCAAAGGAAATGGCCTGGTGTTCTCAGACTGCTGGCACCTAAAGCTGGTTTCACTTTCATGTCAATGTGATGAAGGCTTTAAGAGCCAGTTTTCAAATGTGATGACTTCTTGGTATTCAAGGTAGGAGACCTGGGAAAGGCAGAGATACAGATACAGAGACCCTGGCATTTGCCCTCAGGCTTAGCTATCCAGTGGTCTCCATCTGTTATGATTCTACTCTGGTTTTCTGCCTCCTCTGACTTGAACCTGTGACTGCCGGTTAGTCCTCTGTTTCCTGTCTGTGGTTGCTGAGACTATGATCACTAAAAGGCTGATTAAATGCTAAATAGACATTATATCTAAAATTGAAATTATATGTGAAATAGAAATTGTGAAATTTCGTAGCACAGCATCTGATCCATAAGTAGACATTCAATACACACTTGATTCACTTGAATCGAAGCAGTGTCCACCGTGGATCGCTGCCAGTCTTGTCTCTCCTTGGCTCTATTTTTGTTAATAGTCCTACGTCTAATCTCATGTGTCATCGACTCTGGGGAGATTCCCAGGATTCAGCCTAAAGAGGGTGTGGGGATAATGCAGGAGGGAAGGGAAGGAGGAGGCCTAATGCAATGAAGTCCAGCAAATTTAACTACCCAGAAGGTTGCCAGACATCACTGGTCAACAAATGAAAAGCAGATATATATTCTGGGCTAGGCTCAGATATCTGCAATATCTGTGGGAACACCGACCTCATCTTTAGGAAGCTTAACTGGGGAGATGACACCCTATGTCATTTTTAAATACTAGAGTAAATATATTTTATGCACCTTCTCAGATCATTTCTCTGTCTATTTTATCTTCCCACCCCTATTCCCGTCATCCCACATGCTCAGGTCCCACTCAAACTCATTACATTAAAAATCAAGCAAGCAACTTTATTCTCCCCTTTTCTCCCCTTTTCTCTTTAGATTATGTAAGTTGTCTGACTCAAATATTTCTGTACCACACTACCAACTTTATTTTTCTCTCAAATGAATCATGAACAGATATCATTCTCCCTTTCTCCTCTGTAGTTTACCAGTAACAACTCAGGTATTCCCCCTGAGACAACCCTTCACAACATAAACACATTCACCTCAGTATTATTTTTCCCTGCTCTATTTATTAAAATTCTTCCCCAGTTAACACAGTATATCTTCTCTCTCCTTTTTTCTTACTCATTTTTTTTTAATTTGCACCCTTATTATTGCAATCAAGATTGGAACAATGAACTAATCATAGCTTGAAATATTAAAGTGTTATTAGTGATACACCTGTATTAAGGCAAGGACGTCATACAGTTTGAAGTGGCAATTAGGAATCATTGATATCTACTGCCAATAACATATAAACCCATGAAAATATGCATAAGTACTCCAGAATAACTGCAAAATCTCAACCTACCTTTTCATTCTTCTCTAATTACAAAGGTTTTTCTCAGTATTAGCTTAAAATATACATGACAAACATATGGTTTGGATTTCAACATTTTTTTTTTGTTCTAGCATTGTAAAAGTGTTGTATTATATTTTATACTGTTTCATGTTGTTTCATTTTGAACATACAGCCTAATGAGTTAATTAGGCGTTCAAATGTTCTCCCAGAAATCTCAATCACTGTAATATTGTCCCGATGGAGAAATATAAAAGATTTTTAAGCATCTGATTTATAGAGAAATTTTTAGAACATAATCTATCAATAGTTGTGTTCTGCTGAACAGGTAAAGGTAACTTCCTTGATATTTCTTTTGCCCTAATTTGATTGCTGAAAGATTTTTTTCTTAAAAATAAGATTATATCAGATGTTCTAGATACATTAAATGCTTTTTGAACAAGTTGCCTATTTAAAAATACAATAAAAGCAAATAAATTATTGAGCAGAAAATGCCTTTTGACTTCTTAGTTCCAGAAGATAAAACTATTGTTTGAATTTCTGTGGTACCTAGAAACAGGAATGACAAATTGAGCATAGTAAAGGATATCCAAATGTACAGAGGAAATCTGAAGGCAGGTTTTGAAACTTAATAGACAAGTTAACTTAGAATAAAAAATGTAGTACTTGTGTCTCCAAATGAAGTCCTCAGAATATCTGCAAAAATCCCATCAATCAAATAGTTCTTTATCATCTTGAGGTTAAATATGGCCACAATACTTGTTTTATCCAATGAAGTATAAACAGAAGAGATGGGTGTGAATTCTGGATAGAAGGTTTAAGAGCCAGTGAGAAGTTAAACACATTCTCTCTTTTTCTTTTTTAATTAAAGTTTATTAGGGTGACAATTGTTAGTAAAGTTACATAGATTTCAGGTGTACAATTCTGTATTACATCATCTATAAATCACATTGTGTGTTCACCACCCAGAGTCAGTTCTCCTTTCATCACCATATATTTGATCCCCCTTACCCTCATCTACTACCCTCTACCCCCTTACCGTCTGGTAACCACTAAACTATTGTCTGTGTCTATGAGTTTTTTTTCTTCATTTGTCTTGTTCTTTTGTTATTTTCAGTTTTATATTCCATATAACAGTGAAATCATATGATTCTCTACTTTTTCTGTCTGACTCATTTTGCTTAGCATTATAATCTCAAGATCCATCTATGTTGAAAATGGTACTATTTCATCTTTTCTTTTTTTTTTTTGAAAAGCTAATGCCATAGCTTATTTATTTATTTATTTATTTATTTATTTATTTATTTATTTATTCATTTATTTATTTTTATTTTAATTTATTAGTTTCAGGTGTACAAGACAAGGTAATACTTAGACGTTCATCATTTATATCCCTCACACTGTGAACCCCCCTCCCCCATCCACTATCCCTCCGACCTCGCACCGAGCCATCACATTATATATATATAAAATTATAGTTGGCATTCATTATTGTTTAGCTTCTGGTGTACAATGCCATGATCAGGCATCCACAGTATCCCTGAGGTGGTCTCCCAAATAGGACACATATCCATCGGATACCCAACAAAATGTTTACAACATTATTGAATACGTTCCCCAAATTAATTTTCAAAAACCCTGAGGCCATCTTGTGGTTACCAGCTGCTTCCTAATCCCTTCACCTTTCCCCTTATCCCCGCCCCCCCCGCCCATCTAACAACTCTCGTTTTTTTTCCTTTTTGTCCCCAAAACTGTTTCTGATTAGTTCATTCCCTTATTCTTTTCTTTAGATTCCGCATATAAGTGAGATCATATGGTACTTGTCTTTTCTTATGGCGGAATAATATTCCATTGTGTATATATACCACAACTTCTTTATCCATTCATCTATCGAAGGACACTTGTGTTGTTTTTGTGTCTTGGCCACTGTAAATAAAGCTGCAATGAACATTGGAGCACATATGTCTTTATGGATAAATGTTTTCAGATTTTTTGGGGGTAGATGCCCAGGAGAGGGATTGCTGAGTTGTATGGTAATTCTACTCTTAATTTTTTGAGAAACCTCCACACTGCCTTCCATAGTGGTTGCACCAATCGGCATTCCCACAAATAGTGTATGAGGGTTCCTTTTTTTCCACAGCCTCTCTAACACTTGTTACTGTTTGTCTTGTTGATGATAGCCATTCTAATAAGTGTGAGGTGATAACTCATTGTGGTTTTTAATTCACAGTTCTCTGATGATTAGTGATGTGCAGCATTTTTTCATATGTCCTCTTTGGAGAAATGTTTCTTCAGGTCCTCTGCCCATTTTTTAATTGGATTGATTTTTGTTGTTGTTGAGTTGTATGAGTTTCTTATATATTTTAGATATTAGACCCTTATCAAAGGAATCGTTTTCAAAAATCTTCTCTCCTTCTGTTTGTTGCCTCTTTATTTTCTTGATGGCTTCTTTTGCTGTGCCAAACGTTTTTTAGTTTGATATAGTCACATTCATTTATTTTAGTTTTACTTCCCTTGCCTTTGGAGTCAAATTCATAAAATGCTCTTTGAACCCAAGGTTCATAAGTTCAGTACCTATGTTTTCTTCCATGCAGTTTATAGTTTCAGATCTTATGTTTAGGTCTTTGATCCATTTTGAGTTAATGTTGGTACACAGTGACAGATAGCTATCTAGTTTTATTCTTTTGCATGTGGCTTTCCAATTTTCCCAGCACCATTTATTGAAGAGACTATCTTTTCTCCATTGTATGTTTTTGGCTTCTTTGTCAAAAATTAACTGTCCATATTTATGTAGGTTTATTTCTGGGTTCTCAATTCTATTCCATTTGTCTGTGTGTCTGTTTTTCTGCCAATACCATGCTGTTTTAATTATTGTTGCCCTGTAGTACAAGCGGAAGTCAGAGAATGTAATGCTTTCGGCATTGTTCTTTTTTTCTTAGGATTGCTTTGGCTATTCGGGATCTTTTGTGGTTCCATACAAATCTCATGATTTTTTGTTCTAATTCTTTTAAAAAATGCCATTGGGATTTTGATGGGTTTGCATTAAATCTATATATTGCTTTGGGTACTATGGCCATTTTAACTATGTTGATCCTTGCAATCCATGACCATGGAATGTCTTTCTATTTCTTTTTGTTTTCTTCAATTTATTTTTAAAATGTATTACAGTTTTCAGTATATAGGTCTTTCACATCCTTGGGTAAGTTGATTCCTTAGGTATTTTATTCTTTTTGTTGCAATTATAAAATGAATTTGTTTTCTGTTGTGTTTTTTTTTTTTTTTTAATTTCTTTTTCTGAGATTTCATTGTTAGTATATAGGAATGCAATGGACTTTTGTACATTGATTTTGTAGCTGGCAACTTTACTGTATTTGTTTATTGTTTCTAATAGCTTTTTGGTGGACTCTTTAGGTTTTCTATATATAGCATTATGTCATCTGCAAAAAGTGACAATTTAACTTCGTCATTCCCAATTTGGATGCCTTTTATTTCTTTCCCTTGCCTGATTGCTCTGGCTAGGACTTCCAATACTACGTTAAAAAGTAGAGGAGATAGAGGACAGCCCTCTTGTCTTCCTAAACCTAGAGTAAAGGGCTTCAGTTTTTTACCATTAATTATGATACTAGCTGAGGGTTGGTTATATATGGCCTTTATTATGTTAAGGTATTTTCCTTCTATACCTATTTTATTAAGTTAAACATATATATATATATATTTTTTTTATCTCAGTTAAGGTGAATGGTAATGTTTCTGTCTTGGTCCTGAAGAAGACCCTCTAGCTGACTCATGATGTATATTTTGTCAAGAAGGAAATCATCTTTGATTGTTCAAAGCCCCCAAAATTTGAAGATTTGTTTGTTGTCGCAATGGAACCTAACCTGTCCTGACTAACAAAAATGTTCATTTAAAACATAGGTTTCTCTGTTATACCTCTTGAATCAGAATCTGGAATAGGTGAAGCCTGGAATTTTGAACTTTAGCAAGGTCCTAATATAATAGGCTTCCTAAATTTTTGGAACTAATAGTGTATGGAGATGTTATATTTTAAAAAAGGGAAATATATGTCAGGTCCAGATTATGAAACATCTTAAATGCTAGACTCAGGTCTTTGGCTTCTGTCCTGACGATAGTAGAAAGACTGCATATAATCGAGCAACAGATATCTGTGTTCATGTGGTGCTATAGGAGAGAGAATTTAGGTATAAAAACAAACAAGCAAAAAAACAAACAAACAAACGACAACTCATCACCACAATTTGAAGCTATTGCCACTATTCAGGATAGAATATCACTCTGTCCATGATTATGAGACTTTGAATACAGAAGAATAACATCTTAAATATGCATGTATGTTGAAGGTGTGTGATAATTTACTTGGCAATTAAAGTGAAAAGTTAAGGAATAAGTATTTTAAAATCTCATATACTAAAACCTATTGAAAATTGCTTAAATAACTAATCACTAGAATCTGGGACAATTGATACTCAGAAGTATTTAACTTTTAGTGATTGACTTTTTTTTTTTTTTTTACTTTTTCTTTAGTCTAAGAACTGTATTTCCTTAGTATCATAAAGGCCAAGTTTCTGGGATACAAAGGGATAGATAGATCGACAGATAGATGATAGATAGATAGATAGATAGATAGATAGATAGATAGATAATAGATACTTAGATAGATACATAAATAGACATATATATCTTGGTTTATATATTTCTGTATCTTGGTTTTTCCAGTATGCAGAGTGATAGATAGATAGATAGATAATAGATACTTAGATAGATACATAAATAGACATATATATCTTGGTTTATATATTTCTGTATCTTGGTTTTTCCAGTATGTAGAGTGAAATTAACTTAGATTAATTGTAAAATGAGGCATTTCCCTGTAGCTGTTATGCAGACTATGTTTAACTATGTACAATCTGTAACAAATCTCTTCTTTCTAAACTTTCCTCTCTGAAACTGTTTATGTTTGAATGGAGTCAACCCAATTTCTATCTCATCCCAACCTTCTCAATCACATTAACATTTGACTCAGGTCTGGCTCATTAGGGCATTCCATTTCTTTTCCAAAGCAATGGGTTCAGATTGGATACAGAACCCACATGGGATCACCATGAGTCATGCTCACAACTTGAGTAAAGCCATCAGGGAAGAGGAACTCTTCGCTACACTACAGGGTTCAATGATGTATGGTTCCTTCTTCTTAATGTGGTTTCTTTCTTTGCTGCATTTCTGCATTTCTGTGTCCCAGGAAAGGAGTAGGTATTATATAAAAGAAATTCATCTTAGAAAAGAAAGGAGAACGAGAAAAGGCCTTAGATTCTGGGAGGAGGACATGAAATGAAAAATGCACAGGCATTGCTTTCTACCACTCAAGTATTATTTGAAGGAAAGAAGGAAGTACTTTTTAAAATAGCATGTAGGTTGAGTGGAAAATCCAAATCAGAGAAGGTTTGAGTCCTGCCTCCTATTTGGAATTGGTGGAGGAGATTGACCCAGTGAAGCCAACACTGAGTGGAACAAGCAGTAGCACAGTGGAATGTCTCTGGTGAAAAGAGGCTGTCCCAGAACCGCATGTGTCCATTCTCCCAGCCTATACATAATGTGGAGTAAGCTTTGGGAGCTGGGAGTGGAGCACCAACATCCTTGGCCAAGCCAACAGCCAAAGGCCAATGGAGGTGGCAAGCAAACCTACCACCTCTACCAATCTCCATAAGGATGTGTGAGCTTTCTCTACACCCTGTCACCATTTGGGACGGGAGGAAATAAATGGGTGAATCTCTGAGTTGAGAAAAATATTTGAACTTTGACTGCTAAAATATTTTCCTGAAACAACTTGAAATATCCTAAAATACATTGGTTTCGAGAGGCAGAGGCAGCTTTTCTTAATGTGTTGATAAGGTGGGAGAAAGTGCCCCCTTCAGCCTTACTAGAGACTCCAGAGCAAAATTAGAGCAGTCACGCATGCAGCGTACTTTTATTTCTTTGCGTCTCTGAGAGTATGTAATGTCGACCTCTACAGACGTAACCGAGGATGCTAATGACTGTCTTTGCTATCATGTGGGAATCTTCCCCTGAGAATGAGGACCACAGCGATGGAGAAAAGAGACTGAATCCCAATGATCTTTGCCATACTGAGAGTACATCGACTACTCACTAGCTGAGTAACCTTAACCAAATTACTTTTCTAGTCTGTTTCTCAAATGTAGAAGTATTTCATAGTATTTTTGTAATCATACTTAAAAAAAGATAGTCCATGAAAATAATTTAGCACATTGTCTCACTCAATTGATAGTAGTTTTATTATTATTAACGATAATTGCTACTCATGTAATAAGGAAACTCTGAAAGATATAACATTCCTTGTCCTTTTCTGCCAAATACATAATGTTTAGAAATATTCACTGTTTACTTTCTATATGGTAACGGTCACTTTCTAAATCACTACATGGATGATAAAGATCTGGTGAAAATGCTATTTTTCCCCCTAATTTCTAGGTCAACAAAACTTGCTGGTTGCCATTCCTGAGATAGTCCTCTTGGATAACAAGACATTCCTGTTTTCTTGAGAATTCAATGTTTTTCCATATCACTGAAATCTGGAGTGTAGGGAAAAAAAAAACAACACAGTTTAAATTATTTTTTCTGGCTTCTCACTGCAGTAAAACACGATTTGGCTGAAATAATGAGATTCAATTGCTCATAAGTAAACTGCAGCTTAAACAATGACAGTTGGGCAGTATTTGTTGTTGAGCCTCCTGTTTCAGAGACAAGCTTTGTTATTGACTCATTTTTTTACCTATTTTTTTCCCACAGATTAAGAATTTGGAAAAAGGGGCCAAGAAAAAACTATTAGAGTGCTAAACTGAATTCATATGAAGTTCAAACTCTTGTGCACTAAGTTTTGATTTTCTTTTCAAGTACTTCTCGACTTTAATTTACTGACACCAACTAATGTATTGTGTGTGTGTGTTTGTGTGTGTGTGTGTGTGTGTGATTCATTTTCTAGTTATCCATAACCTAGACTCAAATATGTTGATCTGCATAAATTCCAATTAAGTCTGATTATGTTTCTTGGGAAGAGTTAATTCAATTATTTATTTTAGTGCCCCAGAAGGCAAATGCCAAGCCATGTGGATTGCAAATGACCTTTAGAACACTTAGAGATTTGCAATACATCTGACACACCCATTTACTGACATTCCCCTTCCCTGCTATCTTTGAGGAAATAGAAAGAACAAGTAGATTTTGCTTGAGTGACACTCTTAAGTGGGGAAGGATCATTTTCATCACCTCCAGTCTTCTTTGTGAACCCTTCTCTATGTTTTTTATGGCCTGATAATCTTGTCATTTAATAGCCATTCTTCTGACATGGTTATAAAAGTCAGAATTGAGAGTCCTGTTCCATAGCATCTTTCTAGGAAAAAACAAAAACACACACCTGTAAATTTGGGTAGCAAGTAGGGATTAAGGACCAAACAGCTATTTAACATACCCAGCCATGTGTCTGGGTCATTGGAGTCCTCCCTAGCCCCTGACAAGAAGAGTAGACTGTGGTTTCATTTTGTAGTGATGTTGTTTATGGGCTTTCTTGGTGGCAGGTGAGATTTTACTTCTTTACGAAAATGTCAGTCTTTATAGGCAAAAGCACTGAATGTGTTATCTGGGAGGCAGAGAAAGTGAGGGCCATCCACCTGATACCTTACCCACTTCGGTCTGCTGTGGTTGTGGCTCCTGACCTTACCTTTTCAGACCTTTGCCAGGGCAAAGCTTAACTGTCAGAATTCAATTGTCTTCTGAGTGAAAGCTAACTAGCATTACCAGCTAGTACCTTCTGGTGAAGTAAAACATGTATTTTTTTATTCAGGTAATAATAGATGCTAATAGTCTGTCCACTCTTTGTAGCTCAGAATAGATTTTGTATTTTCCATTTAACCTCCTCTGACTAATGAATGTAAAGTGACCCCAGCCCCTGACCTTCTGTCAGGCGCATGATGTTCCATCTCTCTCATATGCTGCTCTGTATCATTACTTAATATTTTTTTGTGAATTAAATATGCTCTGTCACTATTTTTTGTCATATCAGAACTTACACCTTCAAATAACTTTTGTTCATTGGGCAATTATACATGTATTTTAGTGATGCTGATATAGCCCAGAATTATTCTGTGTTGAACTATTCTTTTGGAATTTTCTTCAAAGCCTGTAGCACTTTTTTTTTTTTTTTTAGACCTCAACAGTGGTAAATCCTCATCTCTTACAGATGGATTCAATTTTTGGAGATAGCTAAAAGTCATTCAGAGCCAAGTCTACTGAATAAGATGAGTGATCAAGCTGGGTAATGCAGTGTTTGGTTGAAAACAGAATTGGATTATAACCTAATGAGACATGTTCTTGTGTTGCTACTTAATTGACACCAAGAAGAGTTCTTAAACAGGGGTCTAAAACTGAACTATGGTAGTTTTCTTTCAATGGTTGACTGGGCTTTTGTGGTGACTAAGGTCACACTGAGTGCACAGAAACTGGAACATAAACCCCTCATTTTATAGATGAGAACACCGAGAATGAAGAAGGTTAACTCATTTGCCCATGTTCATCAGACAAAGAAAACAGTGTCTAACAATTTCAATCACCCAATAATGAAATAAGGGACCTTTGGAAGTGGTGAATAATCACGTGCAAGTGTATTCATTAAATCAGAAGAAGAGATTATGTATGTTGTGATAAGTTAGGTAGGCTTTTGGTAACTCATAGGAATGCTAAGACATTGGTTAGGATGTAATTTGAAGAACTCCAAAGACATTCTATGGAGCTGGCACCTAGCTCTAAGAGTCACCATGAGAGTGGAAAAATCTCATCAGAACTCATTAAATCTCAACTTTAGAAGAAACTGTGACATATATTTGGCTTAATCACTCAGCTGGGAATTGATTTACTATTATACTGAGGATAACATTAATATTTTCTCTATTTTAAACTTTCTAGAAATGGACAACTCAATATGAGACATCCAATGCAGTTCCATTTATTAAAATTTTCTTTCCTATATTAAGCTGAAATTGCAGCATTTTCTATGTGTAGTCCCTGGTATAGTTTCTGACCACTCTCTGACCATAAAGTACAGTCAGAATAAATCTAAGCACTCTTCTATGTAGTTGAAAAAAATCATCAAAAAATTCCGACATCCTCTCTTAAAGTTAAATACTCCATTATCCTCAAACATCTTTCACATTAAGTAATTTCAAAACCTCATTCCCTTATGAGTGGCTTTTATAACTTGAAATTCTTTTTGGATTTTGATACATTAAAATTGTTATGGCCTTCCTCAGGGCAAGAAACAGTTTCTCCATTTGTCTCTTGAAATGTATGCTCCTAAAATATGTATACTGTAAAAGGAATTTGGCTACGCAGAGTGAAATTGGATTGGATTTTTGTTATATGGGGATTTTAGCTCCTATCGATGCAGATCATTCCAAAGTAGTCTAAAGAAATGGAATCTTTTTGAGAATCTTGCCTCATGTTTCAGAGTTTTGTGTTTAGTAATATTGAAGGCCAACCAAATTCTGACACTGGTCTCTATTTCATATTTTCTCTGGATTCATATTGCCTCCCATCCCAAACACTTTATATTATTTTCAAAAGACTACATACTTCTAAAATTCTTTCATTTGCAATTTTATTTGAATCCATTGCCAAGAGATGTGAAACATTATTATCTTTTGTTTTTTATGGATATATTATACAAGAGTTGTGAATGCTCTCAGGGGTTCAGTAAATTGTGTATTTTATACATGTTATTTAGTAGACATTTAAATAAAAGAAGGCAATAGAGATGCTTCCTTCCTTCCTTCCTTCCTTCCTTCCTTCCTTCCTTCCTTCCTTCCTTCCTTCCTTCCTTCCTTTTCTCCTTCTTTCTTTCTTCCTTATTAGACAAAACTTAAACATAAAGTCAATGCAAAAAAATAAAAATTAATGGTTAATGTTGTATTGATGAACTGAAAAAAAAATAGCCTTTGTGTTCTAAGAAAATGGAGAAATTGGCCAGACAAGTGCACGTTTTAGAGATGAAGGGGAGTTACAATGTGGAGAGTTTAGAGTGTGAGAGGCCTAGGGAAGTGGGAAAGATGGACTCCTATGGCATAGTGTGAGGGACAGACTTCAATACTGCTAGATGTACAAAACTGGAAACTTAACCTACATTATTTAAAAAAAAAAAAAAAATATATATATATATATATATATATATATATATATATATATTATAGTGAAGTACTTTGTAAAAGGATTTACCCCCATATATTTCAAATTTGCCAAGCCACAAGTTCTTATAAAGTATGGATGGAATCAGAAAAAAAAAAAGTTTATTAAATTGGTTTTGATCTGTGTTGGGAACTCTTTTCAAACTTAAAATCTCTCCAAAGTAATGACTGTCCAGCTTTTACTAAAACAGCGCCTTGAACAGTAGGAAAGGAATGAGTCACTCATTCTTGGCCCTTTGTTTTTGGGAAGTCTGGGAAAGTTGTGAGTTCTTGTTCCTTCTTTTTGCATCATGCCATATCAATGCACTTCTTCTTCTATCACTCCGACCTCTTGCCAATATTGCACATTCTGTGGTTGTCAGAATGTGTGCTCAAATACAGTGAGAAAAGACCTGTGGAAACTATGTGTCACAAGGCCCAGTGTTTCTCGTCTTGGCTTGGCTGAGCAGCTACCCTGGGCACGCTGAGGGTCATTGCCCTCCAGGTGGTTTACTGGGCTCTCTGAAGTACTGTTATTATGTCCCCAGTAGGTGAGACTCCTGAGATTGGCTGGGGGGAGTAATGGAAATCATGGCAGTTTATTGTATTCCATTCATCATGTCATGCTTGTTAGCATGCTGTTTTATAGCCACATTGCTCCACAGTAGAACCATTTTAGTGTGCAAACTCTACATTTTTACTTTAATTTGCAACAGATATGATATAAAGATAAACGAGTTTGTGTCTCATTCACCAACAGGAATTGTCCCCAGTAGTTTATAGGTGATCAATCAAGATGGGACAGGAATCCTCCCCAATGCATATTACATATGCTATTTTCAAAAAGGGAAACGAACTAATGAGCAAGCACTACTAACAAATGTTCAATTTCATTCAACTTTATAATTTCCAGAGAGACACATCTGAAAAGTCATGGACAGATACTGATACTTCAAAGAATAATCATTGCTTGGTTTCTTGGATAGCCAATGAGAATGGGGCACACCACTGTCTAAAAGATACTCTCTGTGCCATATGCTTCCTGGTCAAGGCCCAGTTGAAACCTTTTCATATTCTTCTTAAACAGTTGTATATTTTCGTGAATTTCAAGATACTAACAGATCAGTCCCTTTCTCCATCATCTTTTTAAAACATGAAGAAAGATGACAGCTTAGGCACCTGCTATTCACCATTGCAATGCTTTCAAAAGCATTATATCAATCAAAAAATTATTTGTTGAGTATCAGAAGTGTGTTCATCATCTCAGTAATACAGGAGGTGTAAACTAAATGTGAAGTGAGACACAATTGTAACTCTGATTTTAAACAATATTAAAGTTAAACATAGTTCAATGTTTTTGGTAATAAGTAACAATTTATTGAATACATATTATTACCAGACATAATATTAGATATTTTAAATTTATCTTTAATCCACATAATAAGTTTCAGAGTATGTATAACAATCCTTATTTATAAATGAAAAAAAAACTAATTAGTAGAGATGTGTAAGTAACTTGCCCCATCACATAATTGTGAAGTAAAAGAGCTGGAATGCAAAATCTCATCTGTCTACTGCTCAACCATAAATCCACCACAACACACTAACTCTTTGTATTAGTTTCCTAAGGTTGCTATAACAAGGTACCAATACTTGGTGGCTGAAAACAACAGAACTTTATTTCCTCACATTTCTGGAGGCAAGATGTCTGAAATCAAGGTATCAGCAGGATTGATTCCCACTAGAAGGTCCGAGGGGAAATCTATTGCATGCTCTCCTAGCTTCCAGTGGTTGCAGGTGATCCTTGGTATGCCTTATCTTCTAATGTGTAACTCCAATCACTGCCTCTTGTCTTAACATGGCATTCTCTGCTTTGCTTGTGTCGACATCTCTTCTCCTCTTCTTATAGGACATCAATCATGTTGGATTAAGGCCCACCTTAATCTAGTATGACCTCAATTTAACTTGATTACATCTGCAAACACCCTATTTCCAAATATGTTCACATTTATAAGTATTGAGGATTAGGATTACAACATATCTCTTTGAGGGACACCATTCAACCTATAATAGTTTTCAAATATGCTCTATATTGTACTCTTCAAGTTTACGGTTAAGTTGAAAAAGTGAGCTCTTTAAAACTCAGATTCTTGCACAAAATAAGCACTTAAAAAACCATGCTTAATATCATTGTCTTCATTAACATAACAACTTCATGCAATAGAAGTTGAAGTTAATCCCAACATATCTCCTGAATCTATGACTGTAAGGGAGATCAAAGGGTTTCCTATTGAGGGAAAAAAATAAAAAAAATAAAAATAAAGCTTATATTGCTGTGATTCAAGACCATCACATTGCATTAATTATTCAAAAATCAATGAACAATTTCAGACTAGACTCTTCCCATATGGAACTTATAGAGAGACACTAAACAAATAGGTACACATATAATTGTTCTCTTACAAGAGTCACAAATGAAATAAAGAAGAAACACATTTTATCGGCTGTAATGAATAAAAGTGCTGGGTCACAAACTTTCATCTAAATGAAGGATAAACTTTGGTATGAAAGAATACAAGAAATTAAATAAATACTGGGGGTGCCAAAAAATGTATACACATTTTAAGAGATGTTATCTATGTTCTAGCAGTAGTTTGTTATAATCAGAAGTGTCTGGACACTGATGGTAACCACTTTGAGCACTTCTTGTAAGTGCAGAAGTCAAACATGAGTTGTATTCATCTTTTGTTTTTGTTATATATTGAGTACTACAATTAATACAGTGTGTTTTTTTTCCTTTCTCAAAATGTGCATACATTTTTTTGGCACCCTATGTATATATGGATTTGAAAGTATTCTCTATAGAATATCTCAGAAGCGTTTATCATTGTAATTAAATGAATTTCATGAAATTTATCTCCTGGTACATTTTTGATGATTTGTAACAAACAACTATTATGACTTAACTAAAACCTCATATTTGTTGATTTCTTATGCAGTTAAATACCCAACTGAAGATTTGTTTTTTTCCTCTAAAGATTGATTGTGTTTTCACATAAAATGTGATAGCTAACAATGTGAATGTTAGCCCATATTGAATTTTTAACATCCTGAAATTTTGCAAAACAAACAAAAAAAAGACAGAAAATATGGATCTACACAATATCTATTGTTGGGTAGGAAGGACTCTGGATTAAATGTAATATGCACAGTGGCCAAAATCACTTTGTTCTTATTTTGTGACTCTAAAAATGAAAGTGGTAGGTAGGAACAGATAAACACTAAAGATTCTTTTAGTTTAAATATTCCATGATTAAAATTTAATTATTCACATTAAAAGACATTCTAGTTCTCTCATTGGTATTACTTTTTTTTTTTCTTTTTTGAAAGACTAAGAAAGAATGGAGGAAGGGGGCAGTTAGAATATCGAAGGCCTTCAAACTGAGAGGGAAAAGAGAGAGCCATCAGCCACAGCCCCATGAATGTAGAGCAATGGGAATCTCAGTCTAGTCAAAGTCCAAAAAAAGCAGGTTCTACATCAGGTAATCCAGGAAAAACAAAACAAAACAAAAAAACGTGTTGTGTGTGTGTGTGTGTGTGTGTGTGTGTGTGTGTGTGTATGTGTGTGTGTGTGTGTGTGTCGTGATTTTATTTTAAATCTACTATACAACAAAGGTTCTCTTCCACTTTTTTGTCAGAATGTCTACATAAAGATAATGGATTCTTCTTTTCCCTTCACTATCTCAATCTTAGAAGTCTTAATTAGGACACTGGTGTAGCATAAAAAGTTGTTCTCTGTGTTTGAGATGGAATTATCTTGAAACCATTCCCAGAGGTCCTCATCCTTGCTCCAGCTGCTAGAGAACACTTATGCCCAATACACACTTCATTGTGACATGAAGAGCATCATATCATTTCCTGGCAGAGAAGGTGTTGAATCACAAGGTTTTGTTTGAATAGTTTTGTCATTTTCCTGAAAGTCTCTGAAATCTCTGGCCCTGTGTATGATCACTCTGATTTTGTACCCACAAAAGTGAGAAACAATGTGAAAAGTGGTTTCTTTAAGTTTTACGCTTGCCATTGATTGGTTTACATTGTATTCACATCGTAGAAATAGTTAAAAGTGGGACACAATGAGCAATTCCAATCCCAGAAATGTCTAATTCCAAGAATGCATACAATGTCTGACAATTAAGTTCGCAAAATTGTTGCACCGATGTTGCTAACCTTTTTTGATATAAGAGGCATTATTCATTATGAATTTGTACCAGCTGGACAAACAGTTAGCCAAGTTTACTATTTGTAAGTGCTGAAAAGGCTGCATGAAAAGTGAGACAACCTGAACTTTTTGCCAATAATTCATGGCTCTTGCACCACAACAATGCACCAGCTCACACAGCACTGTCTGTGAGGGAGTTTTTAGCCAGTAAACAAATAACTGTATTGGAACATCCGTACTCACCTGATCTGGTCCTCAGTGACTTCTTTCTTTACCCGAAGATAAAGGAAATATTGAAAGGAAGATATTTTGATGACATTCAGGACATCAAGAGTAATATGACGATAGCTCTGATGGTCATTCCAGAAAGAGTTCCAAAATTGCTTTGAAAGGTGGACTATGTGCTGGCGTCGGTGCATAGCTTCCCAAGGGGAGTAATTCGAAGGTGACCATAGTGGTATTCAGCAATGAGGTATGTAGCACTTTTTCTAGAATGAGTTCGTGAACTTAATTGTCCGAACTCGTATATCTCATTAGCTTATCACATGTGTAAATGGCTCAGTGTAGGAATTAGGGAATTTGTGTCAGTGACTTAGCCACTCCAAGTCTGCACTTTCCCCTTGATGATATGGGAAGACTCATGATAATACTGTGAGGTCAGTCTCAGGAATAGCAACCTATTCATTAAGGCTAGCTCTCCGATCTGTTCCAATTAGTCCTCATTCCATCCAGTGGTACCATAAATACGGAATGTTTCACTGTTGTTCTTATTCTGTGGAGACAATGGAATCAGTATGATTATAATCATGGGTGTATCACAGTTTTCCAGCAATTCATCTTGGTTGTTTATAGCACTCAATTTGTTTTCTGTCAGTGTTGATTGGATTATACTACAAGTCTGACAGATTAGTTTTTAGAGCACCTAACCTTGAACGTATGGACTCAAAAAAGAATGTACTAGTTTTGTATCCTCTGAGAGGAGTCACATCCCTACATACGATTACTTTCTGTTGCCAAATTCTAAACACATATTTATCTTCAGGAATCAGGAAAAGTAAATCAAAGTTCCCAGGAAGACTCAGGAATGCCTGAAATCACAAAATAGTCTGTATTTTTCATAACAATTTATTTACATGTTTTAGAATTGTAGTGAGCCACAACAGTAATAAACAAGAAATAATTTTTCTGCGACAGTTATATAAAATTTTACAAGTTTATCTGTTAAAAAGGGAAAAATATAATAGTCAATTTATAGTTGTGTACTATTATAACCGGTGACAGACTTACATATTTCAATAACACATAAAAATATCTACCTAATACTGTCATTTGACAATAGATGTCATTAAAAACAGCAACTGTTTACACAAAATAAAGATCAAACAAAATAATTTAAAATATTGAAAAACATAACACAAATATTTAAAAGCCACTCTTAAAATAAAAATTTAAAAACCTGGAGAGTGTTAATCTCTCTGCTCCATATTCTCGATCTTTACATTGTGACAAATATTACAGGTGTGGAAACTTTCATTTTTCATTGGCATTGCAGTTGAACTATTAGGAGGGAATCTAAGTATCCTCAAGTTTCGTATACATTCTGTATTAGGTTCCTATACACTCTATATTAGTTTCCTACTGCTGTTGTAACCAATTGCCACCAAATTACTGGCTTAAGAAAACCCAATGTATTATCTCACACTTTGTAAGTCAGAAGTATCACTAGGCTCCAATTAACATGTCAGAAGGGCTGCCTTCTTTCTGGAGACCCCAGAGAAGCATCCAATGCTTTGCCTTTTCTGTCTTCTAGAGGCCACCTGCATTCCTTGGCAAGTGGTCCCTTTCATTATCTTCAAAGCTAGCAGTGTAGCATTTTCAAATCTTTTTCTCTCTGACCATCTGCATCTCTCTCCCTTCATTGAAGGATGCCTGTGATTACATTGGGCCACTGGATAATTCAGAATAATCTTCCTTTCTCAAGATCTTTCATCACCTCGGCAACATCCCCTTTGCCATATGAAGTAACATATTCACAAGTTCGCGGGATTAGGATACAGGCATCTTTGGGGACCATTATGCTACCTACCACAAGTTCATTTCCTTTTTCACTGATGAAAGTATTGTATCTTCTTTCCAAAGAACTGTAGCTTATAGCAAATATTCAAATACCAATAAACATTATTGAGCAACATTGGATAATGCAACATACAGATGTCCTGGCATCATTAAGAATACCACAGAAACTCACTTGTTGGAATTGCCATTTTAAGGATTTGTTTTGCTTCCAAAATTTGTTTTTTGGAACATTACTCATAGGATTTATATAATGTATATTATGCATATAAATTTCTTAATACATGTTTTATTTGCAAGAATGATGTTATTTATAGCAAACAGGCTACAGACGGACACCTTCTAACATAGTATCTAACAGTTACAAGGAAGATTAATTATACGGTGACCACTTTTCTCCTACTCAGTCCTGTCCTGATACTCAGAAATGGCAACATTATCTTTTGACTAAGCTCATCGCCCCTTCTTGCACTTGCTTCTACTTGACATTAGTGGACTCCTTTGAAGAAATAAGGGCTCAAAGCTGGTTCTTAAATTTTAAATCTCACAAAGTTATAATACTTTCCCCAAATTCTTAATTGATTTTTCTCAGAATACGGAAAGTCATATAAATTTTCTCAGAAATGCCATCCTGGATTCCTACACAGAAACACTGATTACCAGACCAACCAAATCCATTGGTTCACTGGTTGCGTAGAAGTTCCCCAGAATTCAAGGTCCACAGTAAATTGTTAATTCCTTTGTAAGAATAACTCCCTTCATTTAAGCTAAATATTTGGATATCACTCCTCTGTGGTGGATAAATTTCTGGGGCCATGGGAATACTATTGCCAGAGGCATTTTGAATCAGCTAGAAATGAGTTCACATCATCTCTCTACCAGGTAATGGGAATAGCTTTTTCTTTTTTTTCTTTTTTTCAATATCTACTGACACATTTTAACCAAGCAGCACAGTGTATTTTAATATTTAAGAGCATAGCACTGGAGCCAAATAGCTTTCATTCAAATCCCTGGTTTAGCCCTAATTACTTGTGTGATCATGGGGTGGTTACTTCACTCCTCTGTACTTCAGTTTCCTCCTCTCTGTAAAAATGAGGGCAATAGTATCTGAGGTCTGACAATTTTGAAAACTTGTTTGATATCAGAGGGATTATTCATTATGAATTTGTATCATCTGGACAAATAGCTCACCAAGTTTACTATTTGGAAGTACTATAAAGGCTGCATGTAAAAGTTAGACATAAACGACCTGAAGTTTTCACCAACAATTCATGACTCATGCATTGTGACAATGCACCAGGTCACATGACACTGTCTGTGAGCGAGTTTTTAGCCAGTAAACGCATAACTGTATTGGAACACCCTCCCTCCTCATCTTATCTGGCCCCCAATGACTTCTTTCTTTACCTGAAGATAAAGGAAATATTGAAAGGAAGGCATTTGGATAACATTCAGGATATCAAGGGTAATATGATGACAGCTCTGATGGCCATTCCAGAAAAAGAGTTCCAAAGTTGCTCTGAAGGGTGGTCTAGGCACTAGCATCAGTGCTTAGCTTTCCAAGGGGAGTACTTCAAAGGTGATTGTAGTGATATTCAGCAATGAGGTATGTAGCACTTTTTCTAGGATGAGTTCGTTAACTTAATTGTCAGACCTCGTATTGTTTATTGATAGAGATTTTATTTTCCAGGTCTATTTTATAAATAATAAAAGAGAATAGTTAAATTTGGCTCCCTCCTCTGAGGTAATCACCACCTTAAAATTGTTATGCAAACCTTCCCAAGTATTTTCTTTGTATGTTTACTATGTATTTGTAGCCACAAAACATGTATTTGGCATCTTTTAGAATATAATGTAAGTATTACTTTGTTTTAGTTACCATTCTGCAGCTCGATCTTTTTGCCCAAAAAAAAAAATTATCAAACTTGACAAAAGTAGATTCCATTTTTTTTTTTAATTGCTATATAGTATTTCCTTATTTGGATACAACCCAGTTCCCACATTATCTCTGGTGTACCTGTGCAAATGTTTCTCTAGGATATAGACTAGAAATGAAATTGCTGGTTGCTAAGTATTTAACTTCACATTTATCATGTATTAGTAAATCACTCATGATTTTCCATTTTCATGTATTCTCACCAATGCTTGATATTTAATGTTAGGCTTTTATTTTCCAACCTGGTGGGTATGAAATGGCATCTCATTGCTGTTTTAATTTCCATTACCCAATTCCTGGCAGGGTTAAGCAGCTTTTCATAGGTTTATTGATGATTCAAGTTTCCTCTTTAGGGATTGTTTATTGACGTAGGCCATTTTTATATTGTTTTTTTGCTTCTTGATTTAATGTAAGAGTTCTTTTTTATAAAGAGATGCTGTGAAATTTAACTTTAGCTTTAGTATTGAGAAAAAATATGATACCTGGATTTGGCTGCAGCTTCAGACTTTGAAAGACAAAGTAACAAAATGCTTACTTCATTTCCTGTTCTTTGATTATCTGCCTACTCATTGGGGGCATGGCCACACAGATGACCCTCTTCTCTAATCAGTGCAGCAATGTCAGGGATATGAACACAGTGTGGCCCTTGAATTGGTTGTTAGTATCTGATATTTGTTAATATTCATTTTCAACTTTAGGTGAGCATTAGAGATACAACTTGCAATGAAAATCTCTATGCACTTATTCAGGCAGTTGAATTATAAGCAGATTTATTACAGTAATAAAATATTGAAATAATTAATGCTGATTTTGAAAGCTGTTAATGTTGTATACAGAAATTATTAAGAACTTTCAAAGAGTTAAACAATATTAGCAGTTATGAATAAGAGTGCATTAGATAGATAACATTAACAAGAACATAATATCCGTTTTGAGCCAGCAAATGTTTATAAAAATTTAAATGCTAATAAAAAGGCAGAATAATAGAAATTAGATTATATCACAATGCTAATCTTTGGAAGCATTAAGACCTATATTTAATTTTTAGTTGGTTCAGTAGAGGCCAAGAGTGTTTCAAGAAAAAAGTCCTATTTAAGAAGTCTTCATATCTTGTGAGGATGAATTAAAAAACGAATTTCAACTTTTCCACTTCTAAATGTCATGAGGAGGAAAAACTGCAAAATCATGTGCAGCAATATCCATGATAAATCACTTTTGATCTCGACATACTGAAGAATATAAGGAGTATAAACACTAGAAGAAAGAGTGGAAGGAAAGTAAAATAGTCCAGACAACATTTTTTTTCTCACTTATACAACTTCAAAATACTTCAGCCTTTCAAAGGACATTTTAAGAAGATAATTTCTTATCTCTTAGAGTCAATGGAGGTCAAAATTTTCAGCATCGTTGAGATAATTTTTAGAGACTTCTACCTGTTTTCAATATCTGTAGGAGTTTTGAAATGGGCCTATGCTTAAAACACTTATTCTAGAAATGCTACTGATTTTTCCCCTTGACTTACATTTTGGTGTGAGATTATGACATGTCTGCTACAAGTGAACTTTGCTTTCAGTGCATCAATGTGACTACAGGAGCCATTAGCCATCAATAGTGCAGAGACATTACTGTTCCTGCACCATGATGTCAAACTTTTGAATCTGACCATTCAAATTCTCAACAAGTAAATGCCACAGTCATTTATTTTTGAGGAAAAAAAAATCAGATTTAATCTTGTATCTTAGAAATCGATTCTATGATATGCACATTCAAAGCTGGTCAAACATTTGTTACTCCGCCAAGGTATGTATTTGTTAAACTTTTACCCAGATATTACTCTGTTACTGACTTGTTTTTCAAATGTTTTTCTCCAGTCTGTTAGCTTACTTTAGGATTTTGTTTATGGCGTCTTTTGGGTCAACCATATCATTTTGATGTTTCAATTGCATTGTCTTCTGTACCTGTTATAGCTACAGAGATTTTGGCTGTCAGTTTAATTCTATTATAGACAATCCAGAGTCAGTTCCGAATCAGGTCTTATGTTGGTAGCTCCGGGTTCCTGAACCCTAGGTACCAGTTCTGACAATTAAGTTCTCAAACTCATCCTAGAAAAAGTGCTACATACCTCATTCCAGAATATCACTACGGTCACCTTCAAAGTACTAAGGTGGGAAGTTCTAAGGTGGGAAGCTAAGCACAGATGCCAGTGCCTAGTCCACCCTTCAAAGCAATTGTGGAACTCTTTTTCTGGAATGGCCATCAGAGCTGTGGTCATATTACCCTTGATGTCCTGCCCTGAGAGTATGCTCCTACCTTGACTTATCTTCCCTATACCCTTTAACTTCATTTATTCCATCAGTCATCTCAATATCACATTTCTAGAGCCACAAAATACCCTAGCTAAATATAAGTTACCTAATAGAGTTCCTGGAAGATAATAGAACCTTAATAAATACTGGGGAAATCAATATACAAGTATAAATATAATCAAAATCTTCATCATTATTAGATATAGAATGAACCTCAGATATGATGCAATAAAATTCCAAGGGGACTGTGGGTCATTTACTTGAGGATTCTTCTTCCAAAGCAGCGTATTTTAATTTTGGTCAGTTTTTACTGTGAGAACATTCTCATTATTCAATCTAAATCTGTCTCCTTACCATTCAGCCACCAAATCCCATTTTGTTGTGTGCATGTTTTTAAAGTCTAACCTTTCTCCAGTACGAGTCCTACAAGTATTTAAATATAATCGTCTTTATCTCTTCTCTATTTCTCTTCTTCTTTTGACATATTTTATTACAGGACTTATTCTCCATACTGCTTAATTCCATGTGGCCCCCTTCAGAGTACACCATAATCTCCAAATTATTTTCATAATGTGTGTTATTTAGAATCTACCAGCATCCTTCGTCCTTCTTCTTCTCTGACTGCTTGGGGTCCGTGGGATTACCACCTCCCTTCTTCTTTCTAGGCACTCTGTATCCTGGAATCAACCTCTGTTTTCATGAATGCTTTATTCACTATAATTTGCCTACTGGTGATTAATATGGAGCTTTTGCTTCCACCTAGCATTTTAAACACATGTCTATTTCCCGCTCTTCATACTGTACATGGGCCCTTAGTCTAAATAGCAATGCATGAGATCCTTGAGGAGAGTGGCAACAGATTTTTCACCTGTAAATTCTGGGTATCCAGCCCAATGTGTGGCACCTGTCTGGTTGTCAAAAATCCTTAATGAGTGAATAAAAAATAAATGAATAAATGAAAGACATAGTTCTTTTTCTGTATAAACAGTTCTGTCTAAACTGCTATTCTATATATGCAGCTCCATTTTTGCTTATAAATACAGAAATTTATCATTCTCTTAATTTTTTAACAGATCTAATGTACACAGAATTGAGTTAATCATGCTCTACTGCTCGTGGCACACCAAAGGGATTGGCCAAGGTCAGATTTTTCATTTGTTCCTATCAGATTTTAGCATGGTGTCCTGCATTCACTACTCCTGCCTATTGTAATCTATACTTCCTATGATTAGCTATCTCATACAGCTTTGTATCATTTGCAATTTTGTTAAGCAGTGTAAGAGGATTAAAATACAAAAAAAATAACAACAAAGAATAGATGACATATTAGGCACTGAATTGTAACCTACAGACGTTAAATGCTCCTTTAAGAATTTGGCAGAGAGGTAGAGCTTGAGCATGTGAACTAAATAAGAAAAGAGAAGAGTTGCTGAGATGTGAGCTGAGGAAGTTTGCCAGGAAGTGGGGTAGGATGTGTGAAAGGAAGTGGTAGGATATTCACTCCGGAAGCTGGAAGCTTGAATTCGGATTCCTCTTCTTTCTTAACTTTCTCTATTAAGGCAGATTAAAAAAGAGACATTGTGAACATGGAGCTTGCATTTTCTCAGAACTCCCCTATAGAAATGATTAATACTTTGGGATTTTGGGGTTTTAGGAAGAACACAAATGAGGGGAAAGAGACAGCAGGTGGCATATAGAGTAGGAGAGATGATCTCTGTGTCTCTTGGCTGCTTGCTCTCTCCTTCCATTCCAAGCAGATCCATCCTTTAGAAGACTTTGTTCCTACTTTTTATCTTAATTTATACTGTACCCTCCAGGAGGTCTGAGGACTTTTTTTTTTTTTTCAGTTGTTGCCAACAGTGATGTCACACAAATGGCTGTGGAATCTAAAATCTTGGAAATCTAACACTATGAATTGTCTAAGTAACATGGTTTTCTTTTTCACTTCACATTAACTGATAAACTATAGAGAACCAGATTTGTTCCTGTTTACCATCAATATTGATATCATCATATAATTCACTTTTAGCTCTGTTACCTACATTTCTTTGACCTCACACGAATTTTATTTTTATCTCATTATTATGTCATGGTATAATCCTCCAATCTATCTCCACATCTTGGACATCTTATCTGAGAACCACTGATCTTAATTATTTCGTCTAAAATATGCATATCAATCTAAACATACTATTTGACTTGTGGCTAAAATAAATCAAACTATAGATGTTAATCTTTTATTAACATCAAGTTTTAAAGCTCAGTTTTCTTTATTGCATTTAATTTGCATTGTATCACATTGTATGAATAATTTGCAAAGGATAAGTTCATAAAGTTACTAAAGAGCTACTGTATGGGTTTGTGCATACATATGGAAATATTCTCAAGTACTAAAACGATAAACATAAGAAAAGATTTGGCACATATGTTTATTTTCAGCTTACTGTACTTCCTTAACTATAATCAACACCAAGATTCTGAAGTTTAGTTCATCAGTTATATGATGGTGACATTATCAGGACTCACGATTTTCAGAAGTGGATAACACACATCCAGATTCCTGATTTCCCAGGGTGCTATTGGAGACATTTATTAACAAAGACAATTGAAATATGTGTTTTTCCATCATTAAAAAAGTCCATGCAGATTTTAGATACACACAGTCTATATAGTCCAATCTATGAGGAGGGCAAAAATGAACATTTAGAGGATGTTCTGTTGAGCATGAACTAAATCACAGAGGATAAAACATTATTAATGTCTGTATCTTTCTCTGACATCTGAAGTAGATGTTCAACTACTGGGACTATTCAAAATATCATTCAGTAGTTTGATTGTTTCCAAGTAATGGAAATTCTACCTTCCCAGTTACAAAATTATAATAAAAAGTAAATAAAGCTGTATTTTTCTGGCTCCTTTTCAGCTGGGGTAAAGCCAACTTTAGGTTTTACCAATCAGTTACTTCTTTTAAAAACTGATTTGTAATTGAATTATGTGGGGAAAATGCAATTGTGCAGAGAATCCATTTTGCTGGGGTGGTTCAAATCAGAGTTGTTGGGGTAGGAAGCAGCACTGATCCAGGCTTCCTGTTTTAGTAACTACCTGCCCACGGCAGAGGTGAATTACATCAATGTGATTCTGGAAACTAATCTCTTTCTACCTGAACTAGAGGAAGTGCATTCTGTTGTCTACAATAAGAACACTGCCCCTTACAAACTTGTACCAGGAATCTATCACACATTAATTTATATAAAACATTCCTAAATGTGTACCTGTTTTAACTCCTTTGGGATTTAATTTCTTATGTTTCCTACTAGACATGTAAGTACATGACTGTTTTCTCATCATAAAGCCCTCAGAACTTAATGAGACATACAGAATAATTTACACATTGAGAACCATAAAATGTGGACTACATTAAAGAATTAAAAAATATATATTTGAAGAGTATGTTCAGTGTGCATGTACTTTGCTTCTATTACTCTACAATTACAACCTACCCTTTACATTTTACGTTTTTAAATATCACCATCCTCTACAAGCAATAATTCTTACATGCACAAGTGGGCACAGTTATATGAGGTAATTAGACTATACTAAAGCAATCTATAAATTAATCAATAATCATTTATGGAAGACTATTTTGCACAATCTTGGCTACATGCAAGCAGTCCAATACATCTTCCACTTGACATTGCAACTGGAAGATTCAACATATATAAAACCACAGTTGTGGTAGCACCACTACAAAAAGGAGTAGCAACTGACCATACTAGAAGAGAATAATAAGGTTCCATGCCTGGCTCCATCACTTGCACATGTCATGCTTTGGGGATAGTATTCTGAATCTAAACCTTGACATTTCTGAACCTAGAGAGATAATGTTTAGAATATACCATCGTGTGTTCTAAATTGACTTTTTCCCAGCTCACTCACCTGCAAACACTTCAAACTGCAGTTCTAGCCCAATCCATTTTTTGAGCCAATTTTGTCTCCCCAGACTGAGAATATTATAGCATCATCATCAAGACATAATGGGGAGTAGGATTGTCCTCAACAGCCAATGACCCAGTACTTGGTATAAGTAGAGTGAAGCCGGGGCATCTGTTTGTTTGTTAAGCCACAGCCTCTCCCTGAGCACCATTGTATTCACTTTGGATTCCTATTCAGTATTTCATTACCATCCCCTGGGGGTTGGACCCCATCAGCTTTATTTCCAGCAGTGGATGTGACCCTTTGCCAAAGGACCATCTGGAACCATAGTGCTGCCATCCACCTGATTGTCATTATTGCCTCTGCCTGAAGCCTCTTGCCATGTGCCCCAGCAGGCAGGGCTGGACACCCTCAAATATGGACATTGGCCTAAATCAAGCATGAGATAATGACACGTCTTAGAGCATCGCAATGCATGCTGCTAGTTGTACTCTTCAGGGTCCAATCCCACAAAATTCCTAATATTTTTTAAGTATTTCCTATGTGCCAAGCACCATTCTAAATACTTTGTATATATTATTTCATTTCATCTTTATATAACCCATGAATAAATAGTATGATATTTATAGTTTTTTGTACATAAGTAAATCTGACTGAATAGGCTTAGGTAATTCACCCAAAAAGTGGTGACCATGCTTTGAGCAAGTTCTTAATGACTAGGGCATGCTAATTAATACTTCATCTCCTGCCCTGTGTAGTCTTGGCTTCAGCTGCTTTCTTCCCTACAGGCTGGTGGCTGAATTTGCAGCATTTCACTCATGCTATGAAAAATATTAATTACTATTATAATATTGCTAAACAAGGCAACAGCATGTGTATAATACAGTACAAATGCTATTTTTTTTAAAAAAGTGAATCATTTCTTCCTATTGAAAGGGTTTCAGTCATCTACATTATTCAGATAACGAAGATTTAGTCTTTTAAATGTCAAAATATTTTGAACCATTTTCATTTGAAAACTTTCTAAAATAGGCCATATATTTTCCAGCGTAAAAACTGCAATGATGAACACAATGCATTATTTTCTGATCTCTGAGAAAAATGGCATAATAAGCCTTGAGAGAAGGTACTTGTGAGGGTATGAGATTTCAGATATGTAGTACAGTGTGTTGATTACTGAGAAGTTGTTGTGACTGTTTTCCTGGTTCTTTGTTCTGTTCTAAGGATTGGGGTGCCACATGAAGTAGAAGAGATATCAGTGGCCATGCCTGTACCAAATGAGTACCATGAGGGAAGTTCACATGGGTTTGGGTAGAGCTCAGTGTTTCTTTATTCTTCTCCCTTCCTCCTCCTTCTACTTATCCATTCTTCCTAACCTACTTATACATGCAGCCTTTTTTTACAACAGAAAGATTCTGATATGCATTAGTAATTAAATGAATCTTTAAATGTCCCAAGTAACCACAGTCGAGTAAACATTTTGATATGAATAATAAGATGAATAGGAACAAAATCAGACAGGAGCAAATTTATCCTTTTATCTGTTTAATTCTTTGTGCATTGTGTTTTATTCTTCCACAATTTTCCCCCTCTTTTATCGTATGATATAAATGTGCTACAGTGTACCTTGGGGTATCTTTCTCATTAGGGTAGCCTTTCCCTTTGGATGCCAAATGAAACAAAAGGATGAGGTTTCTTTGGGTGAGGGCATTCAGTAAATCCATAGACCTAACTTTAGTTTAGTTAGAAAAGCAAATGGTGTCCTTGAGGTCTTACCTGGTACAAGAGAATAAAAGTTTAACTTTAGTTTGGAGGCTAATATCACAGCTAGTAATAATGTATGATTGCCTTAAGTATTCTTTTTTTACCTATCTGTCCTAATATATAAAGATGGATTGCAAAAGAAGATAGGCAGCCTAGGATTCAAATTCTGGTCATCTTTGCACTTTGTAAAATAATAATATAAAAAATATTGTATTTAATCCATGTCAGTGCCACAGGCTTACTACATGTTGCAATAGGGTGACTCCTGGAATCCTGATACATTTTTAAAAATTAAACAAACGACTCAACAGATATGTGCTATGAAACTTACAGGCTTATTGGAACATGAACATGAGTCAGAAGATCATTCTATTAAGGAAAATTTAAATTGAGTACAAGAAGCACTAGCTAATAGTCCCAACCAAGTTTATGATCCAAACTGATAAAGTAAGGTGAATGTGAAAGAAGTAAAAAAGAGGAACAAGAGACAGAGAGTTGGTATGGACCATGCCAGTCAGACAGGAAAGCAGAGAGTATGGAGGACATCTGGCAGTATGGGGACTGAGCTATATTAGGGCTTAACAGAAAAAAAAATCCGTGTTTTCTGAGAATACTCAGTTTCTGATGTGCCCCTCCTCTCACACTACCACGGAAATTTGAGAGTATTTCCTTGCTATATTGGTACCTCCCACATTAAAAAAAAATCACAACTTTACTTATCTGTCTGCCGAATCAGACACCAGTGGATGAGAAATCTTCAAAGTTCTATAGGTCCAGCTCTATCCTCATGCCTGGAACAGGGTAAATACTCAATGGATCATTGAATAAATAAGAAATTAAAGTTCTGAGGTTCCAACAGTGTTGATTCCTTGGGAGCCAGTGGGGACTTGTCTGTTTCTAATTTCTCCTGGAGCAGAAGTTGCCCCAGAATGTGGGGGAGAGTAGAAACTATAGGTGTGGCTAATGATCCTTGCTGTACAGTTTCAGAGTTCCAGAAAACATGCCGGCTCTCCATGGAGAATGTATACCGTGAAGACACAAAAGAAATGACTAGAAAAGACCTACGCTAGAATGGAATGCATTCTGGATTTGTGGACAACAGCCTTGAATAATACTAAGCCCTCAATATGTATTTGCTAGATGAACGTATGACCCTGAACAACGGGGTTAATCACTGAAACGCTCAGAGGAGACCTCAGCAGGCCCTTGAAAGACAGACAGGATTTGAAGAGGTGGAAAGGAGGGTGTCGGGCAAATGCTAGACAGAAACAAAGCCAGAGGTTTTGATACAGCATGGCATGTTATAAATGTTCTCTGTGCTAAAAGGCATATGACTTGGTGGGCAAATTCAGTTCTGATGACCTTTTTCAAAAGTTCTCCATTACCTTATGTTGAAGCTTTATTCTAATTCTGCCTTCGATGTCCACACCATGGGAATGCCTTAATGATATGACTGTCTTATTAAAATTCTGCTTCAGACTTAAGGACTTTTACATCATTGGGTGGGGATCTAAATAAGACATGAACCAATTACAAAATGATATGACTTCTTTTCATCCATTTTTTTTTAAACCAAGAAAACATTGTTTCTGTTGCTCTTTGACAAACAAGGAGATTAAACTTGGCACTGCTAAGGAATCTGGAAGTAGATCTTTTGGGGTAGGCGATAAAGAAGATTGTTTTGGACACACCTTGCCAAAACCCTTTCTGTCTTTCAGCATCCCACCAAAATGAAATTTTCTCCATTAAGCCATTAGTTGACACTCTAGCTGAAAAAGACCACTCTGTATCAGGATACCCTGGTACTTTGTAATACAAGCATTACATTCTTACAACAGAAAGGAAGTGGAATGTAACCAGTGTGAAACTGGAGCATTCTAGAAAACATGGAGCCATAACTTGAAGAAGCTTTTGAACAACAGCATTAAATAAATAAATAAATAAATAAATAAATAAATAAATAAATAAATAATTCACTATGCGTTGCGATGTAAGTTGCTTTTTCACCATGCCTTGATAAAACGTGTGGGATGAAGAATCTATGTTTAAAAAGAGACACATTCCTAATCTCCTGATCTAGGCATCCTGTGCTTCAAATTTTCTTAACACATTTGCCTCTGAGAAGTTTGCAAACAAAGGCAAAGCCAGACAAAGAACATATGCTACATTGATCATTTTTGTGTCTGAATATTCACTATTTGAGAGACAAGAAACTGTTCAATCTGATCTGGGGTCTGATGATACTGTAGTCCAAATTGAAGTGTCTGTGGAAATGGATTGGGCGAGCTTCGCGCTTGTCAGTCATATCACTTATTCCGTGCAGAGCGAGATGAGGGCACTCATGGGAAACAGTAGAAGTGGCTCTGCGTTACACCTAGACAGATGGGTGTTCTTCTCCTATGAGGAGGCTCTCGCTGCCTCAGCTACCGCTGCAAAGGGGGTGCAGGGAGAACCCCTCCAGGACTGCCAGTGTCTCAGAGCCTTGCTCCGGGAGAGCTCCAGGGTTCATTCCAAGAGCTGATTCTGGATCAAATGTTCTTCTCCACTCAAATCATCAAACATGTGCCTGAGAGAACTGTGCTGGACGTGAGGGGTGGATGGGTTGTTCATGACAACAATATGGTTAGAGAGATAGGATTACATGTAAAAGTTTTAAAAATGAAAGATTTCAGTAGCAGTTTTAAGACAATAAAGGGAAAGCAAATATTTGTTGCAGCAAAAAGTGCTGTGCAGAAACAGAAGTTCTGTGAAACGATATTTTTGAAATCAGTCCTCATCACTTACTAAAAACAATTTAAATTCTATCTATCAGTTTTAGCAAGGGATGTAAGGACATAGGTTTGTTCTAGGGCAGTGAATGGAAGATTCTGTGTTTGCTTTTCCCTTCCCACCTGGCTCTCTAGAAAAACAGAACCAATAGGAGACAGGTAGGTAGGTAGATAGACAGATAGACAGACAGACAGACAGACAGACAGACAGACAGACAGACAGACAGATGATAGATAGAATTTAAGGAATTAGCTTGTGTGATTATGGGGACTAGCAATGGGTAAGTCTGCAGGGCAGGCAAACAGGCTGCAAATCTTTCTTCTCTGGGAAATCTTAGTTTTTTACTCTTAATGCATTCGACTGATTAGATGAGGCTCACAGACATTATCGAGGTTAATTTCCTTTACTTAAAGTCTACTGACCGTAAATGTTAGTCTCATCTGCAAAGTGCCTTCACAGCAATATCTAGACTCCTGTCTGATGAAACAATGGGGCATCAGAGGCGAGTCAAGCTGACATGTAAAAGTAACTATCACAACACCCTTAGAGGGTAACACAACACACACACACACACACACACACACACACACACACACACACACACACACAGGCACGGCAATCTATGATGCATTCTAAGTTCCTTAAAAGACACTTCTGTTTTAAATAACCCCAGTGTTTTCTTCTTCATATTATTCTTAACATTGTTAGTCTTTACTTTGGTAAAATATTTACATAATCAATTCCACCTTTTTCATCACGTTACTTTTTTTTCTTCATAAAACTGGTGAGTGCCCCCACCCTTTTCTTGGTAACATTCTCAGGTGACCCACAAACTCAGTCTCACTGCTTGGTGCCCTCCAAACCAGCTCTGCCTTCTGGCCATGGCTATTCCTTGAGGTACCTTCTTGTCTGACGCTCTTTCTTGCTTTGCTGTTTTGGATTTCTCCACTGAGAGTACCTTCACCTGGTTTTCAGATGTTGGCATTTTCACCATGGATTCTTTCCTGATTTGCTGAGTACATACTGGTTACTCTATGAAGCCCTAGTCTATGATTTTCTAATTATTTTTAAGGCAACTTGGCATCTTCTGACTGGTATATAATTATTCATGTGTGTATCTATTTTCTCGTTTTTGTGAGCAGGAAGAACCATGAAGTTTAAGCAACTTTCCATCTTTCAGAGTATCTCAGTCAGAAGCTAATGTGAGGTATGTCTTTAGGTTGTACTTTTAGAATAAATAAAAAGAAGTAAGAAAGGAAGGTAGGAAGGAAGAGAGAGAAAGAGAGAGGGGGGAATTAAACTGATAACTGAGTAAAGAACAAAAATGGATCTTGAAATTTCAGAATTTTAAAGATGAAAAAAGGTTGCTAGTGATCCTCTAGATTTCTTCCACCCTTTAATAAGGAAGGAAATTAAGATTCAGAGATTTTAAATAACTTGTCTAGATAGAAGATAAATGTCCTGGGTAAAGTTAGCAGAAGTGGAGTCTATCTGACTCAGAGTGCTTTGTATAGCATCATGCTGCTGACAAACAAGAGACTAACGTCAATGGACGACTAAACTACCTCCTCTAATAACCCTCCAAATCTGCAGACATTTCATCATTGGCCTCCTCTTTCACTGGGAGTGGTAGTGCACTCTTAGTGCTTTTCACAAATACTCCAGTCATCCTCCTTCCTGAAAATGGAAGGACTGTACCCCTTGCCCCCTCTGGAATTGGGTATGGCCAAGGGACTTGCTTTGGCCAGTGTGATGGAAAAGGAAGTGGTATGCCAGACATCACATTGGTACCTTCTCTTTCATCCACCAGAGAATCCACTGTGTTTCAGATAGTGGAAGCTCTAGAAGTCTGGTTTTGTGTAAATATCACACAGAACAGAGCCTCAACTTGGCCTATGAAGAGACATATACAGGGATCAAGAAATAAACATTTTGTTTTTCAACTATTAAGAGCTTGAATTTATTTGTTCTTACTGAATAACTTAGCTCATCCTGATACTATGAACATGCTGAAGATTAGTATATGAATTTGCTATGGTACCTTAAAAAGAAAGGAAGGAAGGAAGGAAGGAAGGAAGGAAGGAAGGAAGGAAGGAAGGAAGGAGGGAGGGAGGGAGGGAGGGAGGGAGGGAGGGAGGGAGGGAGGGAGGGAGGGAAGGAAGGAAGGAAGGAAAGAAGGGAGGAAGGGAGGAAGGAAGGAAGGAAGGAAGGAAGGAAGGAAGGAAGGAAGGAAGGAAGGAAGGAAAGAAGGAAAGAAGGAAAGAAGGAAAGAAGGAAGGAAAGACTAATTGGATTAAGGAACAAACAAGTACTTTCTCACAGTTCTGAAAGCTACAAGTCTAATCAAGGGCCTAGTGGGATTGATTTCTTCTGAAGTCTTTCTCCTCGATTGGCAGATGGCCGCCTTCTTGCTGTGTCCATACCTAGTCTTTCCTCACACACACTGTTGGATTCTCTTTGCATGTCCAAATTTCTTCTTCTGAAAAGTGCTCCAGTCAGACTGGATTAAGGTCCACTCCACTCCTTTTGACTTAATCACAGCTTTTCAGTCCCTATCTCAAAATACAGTCACATTCTGAGGTACTGGAGTTTGGACCTTAAACATATGAATTTGGGGCAAACACATTTCAGTCCACAATGGTGAAAAACACCATAATCTGTTTAAGATGTTAAGAAATGTATTAGCTAGTGAAGGCAATACAAGCAGTATATTGATTTGATTGTCTGCCCTGGCCACCACTAGAAAATACAACTACATATAGTTTGAATTTGATTGAATTTGTTTTAGTGTTACTTCCTGCTCTGTTTTAGCAGAGGCTGGTGATCAAGCATGAGGCATAGATAGGTATGGCTCACTAAATACTTGTAAATACTCCCACATTTCCTAGCCTTCTACGATTAGATACATCCATGTGACTCATTCTCATAAAACAAGCACACAAAAACAAGAACAACAACAACCACAACAACAAATAATGTGAATGAAAGTAATAAAACTCCCTTCCGAGCCAAAGCATTTAGAAGTTGGTAGGGAACCCTGCAGCCTCTCTTCCCCTGTGGAATGGCTGTGGAGCCTGTGTGATGGGATGGCAGAAAAAATAGATGGAAGCAGCTGTAGTTGCTAAGGTATCCCTGGGATGATAGCTGTTTTGTGGAGTTATTGGACTTACGACTGATTTGTATGAGCAAGGAATAAATGTTTTATGTATGAAGCCACTGAGATCTGGAGTTGTTTGTTACTGCAGCATATGCCTAATCCCATCCTTACCCCAAAAAGGAGTTTAGGGGACATGTGCAATTGTTGGGGTGTGTGTGAGATTGCAACTATGGCCAACGGCTATAAAATGAGGACAGTGATCCCTTAGCAGGGTGAACTTTCTTTATTTTTGTTCTTTTTTTTTTTTTTTTTTTAGGATGGAAAGATACCAAGAAAAATCCTCATCTGTTTCACTATTTCACCTAGGGCTGGTCTCGAATACCAACCTAACAGAACCATCTTTTCTCCCTAGACAATTTGCACTTCAGAACAGCATTTGAAACTAAGTTTTCGTAAGGTAGAAAGTAATTTAATGTTGAAAAGGTAGAGCAAACCATACATGAATAAATGCATATCCATTGCATATTAATAATGCAATATAATAATCTACCCTTCTCACTTTTAGAAGACTCCTCTGAGCCCTTTCCCAATGTTAAGACAGCTCTGAGCTCCAGGCCAATTCTGACTTTTTTCTCCTTGTTTCTAAGAAGTATTCAGGAGAGTTACAAGCAGACTCCAGGAAATCCATTTGAAATGGAACACAAAGTTCTTCAAGACCAGGGAATGATGAACCAAAATGTGTATATCTATGTCATACCTGAAATAATTGAATGCACAATGGTTATTTATTCTAGATTAGAAAGAACTTAGAAAGAACGTGATTACTATTTTTAATTATCTGAGTGTCATGTATATAATTGTAATGGAGAAATTACAAAATAATTTGTGTTCATCCTTTGTTTTGAAGCAGTAGCGATCCCAATATTGTCAGAGATTAATCTAAAGGAGACATGATTAAATTAAAGGGGAAAAGTAAAGGAAAAATTTCTGTATTTGAAACTATGTGTTTTGTTCATTGAAAGAGTTGCCCTCTATGATCTATAGGATTTATTCATTATTCATTCAACAAACATATGACCAGTATTGGGTTCAGTGCTATGTTTATAAACATCAAACAAGTTATAGTCTCTGGTCTCAAATAGCTCGTATTCTAGTCGAAGAAACAGGTTGATGACCAAAAGTTCTATAATGGAGGGAGAGGTAACATATACTGGCACATAAGGAGAGAACCATTCATTTTCTTGGGGACTGCTGAAAGTTACCTTTGAGAAGAGAATGCTTAGGCTGGGACTTCTAAGAAAGACAAGGTCAACAACAGATCATTGCAGGAAAAGTAAGCAGAATATTTAATGGCACAGAATGTGAAAAATATGTATTCTATGTGTTATAATTAGGGAAATGTAAGAAATGCTGTGTAGCTAGAGCCTTCTCATGGTGTAGGATGTGGCTGGGACAGTAGAGAAGCCAGGATGTAGAAGTCTTGAGTTTTTCTGTTATGGATTTTATGCTATAGGCAATGAGAAGCCATCTCATTATGAAACCCATATGAAACTCATAAGAAGCTTAATCACCGTTGTACAATC
This sequence comes from Rhinolophus hipposideros, assembly GCF_964194185.1. Classification (NCBI taxonomy): domain Eukaryota; kingdom Metazoa; phylum Chordata; class Mammalia; order Chiroptera; family Rhinolophidae; genus Rhinolophus; species Rhinolophus hipposideros. The sequence goes on along the minus strand of NC_138063.1, from coordinate 27,653,570 downwards.
TCATCCATTCCCAGAGTTCATGATGCCAAGAAATAATGAACTATTACTTCCTTTTAGCTTCCACAGACTTTATTGTATATACTTTAATAGTATATATATTTTTCTTGGCATAAATACCTTTTACTTTGAAGATCTTTTATTTGCCCCAATTTTATTCCTCCAACCACACATAAGTACCTTTAAGACAAGGATTGTGTCCTCTTTTTCTTGATATTTCTTATGATGCCTGGCATATGCTTGCCTATAATAGATGCTCAACAAAGGGATATTGCTAAGATGTTACGCTTTGGGCAAAGATCTACTTCTGTCATGGAGACAATACCGGAACAGAGGTATGAGATTCCCATTGCAAAGTCTGAGGGTAAGGCAGGTATTCGATGAACATGTAGTTTCAGGTAGAATACCTGATATCAAGATCAAGCCACACCACTTACCTGCTGAATTATTTACCAAATCTAAGACTCAGTGCCGTCTTGTGTAAGATGGGCATTGTAATATAATATGTATCTCACAAAGCCTTCGTGAGAATCAGAGAAGATGACAGTGTTGCTGAAATTGTGAAATAGTATAAAATCGCGAGCAATGTTAATGAAGACATTGAGGAAGATAATGATAATGAATTTGCAAGTACCATACAGAAGTGTTCTCTACTCCTATAAATTAGCTATAAGCACTTTAGAAATGAAGTATTTCTTCATCATGTTAAGCCAAGAGATATTCACTACCTAAACCAAAGTGTGAATTTGGCCAGTGGTGCTCCCTCCCAGTACAGGTTCCATTTGGAAAGTCATAGTGAAGAAAGCAGAATGGGGGAGGTCAGAATTGCTAGGTGCTGGCTTTGGCTCCATCCCTAACCATCTTTTTTTGGCTTTCACAGCCATGAAATGGACAGTAATATAATTTTGGCCTCGTCCATTGGATTAAACTTCTGATCAAATGAAAGCATGTCAAAATGTACCACCTTATTTATGCAAAGGGATATACTATTCTTGTAAATGTAACACTGCCCAGTGCAACATAAAACTCATTCAATGACTTCTATGGATATACTTAGGCCAAGAATGGTGAAATTGGGCAACTCACAGTTATAACCATCAACCTCATCGTCTATCTCCACATACTTGTACACACAGAAACTTTATGCATAGAAATATTTTTCCCAATCACCAGGGTTGTAGGAGCAAGGTTATTGCAGCTGTATGGGCACATTAAAAAAAAAAAAAAAAGAAAGAAAAAAAATCCAGGAAATGAAATGTCAACAGCAAGTGTAATACCTTTCTAATATATGCCCTTCACTTACTGAGACAGTTACCAAGCTGCTCTTGAAAGAAGAATGATTTGTTTATAACCCAGCGACATTATTTCAGCTCTTTAGAGGAGGAAAAATGTCTTCATTATATTTTTTCTCTCTCCACATCATCCAAGAACATATTTTTACCTTTCTTTGCAGACATATCGATTTATTTATTCATTCACAACTGATTTCTGGGCACCTACTATGTGCTTGTTGCACATGAGAATATCAAGGCTAATCAAGTTGTCCTTGCTCTCAAGCACCTTTCAGTTTCACAGGGAAAGCCAGTCATGTGAACAAATCAGAGCAATAAAACATCATAGTTGTTATGATAGAAGGATATGCAGCGTACACAGGGAGACACAAAAGGGAATGTTTAATTCTGCCTGGGGAGAAAGAAAAGGCTTTATGAAGGAGGTGGCATCTGATGTGATTCTTAAAATATGAGTGATTTTACAGGCAGACCACAGGGAGAATAGCTTCCTTAGCCGAAGAGAATGGGGAACTTAAAGTAGCTCAGTGCAGAATGGGCAAAGGAGGAGATGAGCAACTTACTGAGTAAATTATTAAGCTAAGCTGTACAAGGGCAGATCATGAAAGAGGTTTGGAGTCATATGGTAGAATTTAAAGCAATGAGAAAGCCATTTAAATTTTAAGCCAAGGAGTGACACGAGCAGTTTACAATTGTAGAAAGGGGCAGTTGTAGTTGTTGCGATAAGAAATGGGAGTGGACACTACGACACTGGGTGAGAAACTCTTGCTGTCGTCCACATAAGTGAGGATGGCCCACATAAGTGGGCCAAGGCAGTGTGAATAGGTGAGGACCTCATTCTTCTGAGTTATTCCTAATCTCATTTCTACATTTCCAGCCTCTGAGCTGGTTCTAATCTATTAGCATTTAATCGTGCTTAAGGATTTCTCATCTTAAATACAAAACAAACTTTCAACTACCCACACCATTCTATCTCCCTGTTCACTGCTAAACTTCTTCCAAGTGTTGTCCTTTCTCAAACTTAACCTCTCCATTTAACTGGAAGTTCTCAGAAGTCCGTTGGTTTCTGGGAGGCAATGTAACAGTTCTGTATCAAAAGGTTCAGGTTCTGCATCAGAAGGCTCAGGTATGGTTCCTGGTTCTACCACCTCTAACTTTACAACTGGGGACAATTTATTTTTAATCTCTCTGTGCCTCTATTTTCTTATCTGTGAAATGGGGATATGGCATCTCTTTAGAGGATTGTTGTGATTATTAAAAGTTCAGATACATGAAAATTATTTAGAACCATGCTTTGTACTTGGTAAATGCTCAATACATGTATGTCAGTTGTGGACTGGTCTCCAAGAAGGGCAGCCAACAGTATAAGTTTATGTGTATCCAGAAAAAAAGGAAACAGGATGGGCTACCTCTGTCTTTAAAGGTTTCATAGAAAAAGTGGCACTACTACAGGTCCTTAAATAATAACAAAAGTATTTGGAAAGCTAGCAAAACAAAGGCCTATATAACAAATCAGCCTCTAGTGACTGAGTAAACATATATAGAATATTAGCCACATGCATACCACTGCTCTAGACCCTGCTAGAAATGGAAAAGTACCTCAGGCACAGAGTCTGTTGTCCCCAACATATAGCTCACCCAGGAAGGTAAATCACATTAATAAAAAAAAAAATAAGTTCAAAAGACATATGTGGAGGCACATCTGGTCAAATATCTAGATGCGGGCCACAGCATGCAGGAGTGTACATCACAACAGTCCACCTCTGACCCTCGTGTTGAGTGTTGAGGACAGACATCAATCTCCCAGGCTGCAGCCATATTTCTGGGTTCTGTAATTGGAGAAGAGTGTCTCAGTTAATTCAGTCATTAGACGTAGTTCTTGGCCCACTTGTTTCCGGCATCGGTGTTTGCAGACTCAGACACTGGTTCTGCATTGACGAAGGGTCTGTTCTCTTCCAGGGCACATACCTCCATCTAGCTGGTGTCACAAAGTTTGCCTCCAGGTAGATAAAGCCATCATTCCCAGAAGAGAAATAGGATCGCATGTGACCATGTTTGCAAACGGCCGGAAAGCAGTCTTGCATAGTGGTTGAGGGCATGGAATCAGGCAACATGCAGCTCGTATGCTATCCCTCGGTGTGGGATCAAAGGTAAGGAAGGCCCTTCACCTGTCTGTGCCCTAATTTCTTTATCTGTGAAATGGAGATGATAATAGTATCTGCCTCATAGAGTTGCTGTGAGACATCTGGCATACGGTAAAAATTAACTTCTGTCATTATCATGATTCTTACTACCGTGTTTTCCCGAAAATAAGACCTAGCCGGACAATCAACTCTAATGCGTCTTTTGGAGCAAAAATCAATATAAGATGCGGTCTTATTTTACTATAAGACCGGGTCTTAGAAAAAATGATATAACATAATATAATACCAGGTCTTATATTAATTTTTGCTCCAAAAGACGCATTAGAGCTGATTGTCCGGCTAGGTCTTGTTTTCAAGGAAACAGGGTAGCTAAAGACAGTGAGATCTCTGTCCCTGGTGCATGGATGACTAAATCAAAGTTGTTGTTCATGGAAACTTCATGTATACTACCACCCTGCCTAACTGTTTCAACCAGTGTCCCATCAAGACTACATATGACAATTTGATATGAACTTCCCTGAATGGTTAGTTTAGATTTTTATCTAAATATTTTGATTTTAATGCAGTTAGAGGTAAAAGGAAGTGGCCTGTATTAAATGCTGGTTAAATCATTTTTTAACTGATTCAAAAAAAAAAAAAGAAAACACTCTCAATGGTATTAAATTACTTAAAATTCACATACGAAAGTAGTGACCTCTCTCCCATAAAAAAATAAAAAAATCCCAGCATGGAAATGCATTAGCTAAAATAAGTGTTTGATCCTTTCAACCAAAGCCCATTTCCTTCTTCCATCTAGAAAGCCTTGAAGTGTGAGTATTACACTACTTGCAGATTTCTATGTAGGCAGGGGATAAATAGTCTGCTTCTGTAATTAATAACTATTAAAGCTGTTTGACTGATCATATCTTTGGGCTCCTGAAATCTCTTCTGTGCAGGTGTGCATTAATGGAATCCATTAAATTCATATATTTCAACAGATAGTAATTTACGATCTTTTATAAGATCTGTCAGGAGCCGCAGCAGGAAATACAGGACCGTCTCAGGGCATTACAGAACAAACCAGGCTCCCTCCTTCAGAAACGACTTGCTTTCGCATACTAAATATGAATGTCAATGCACCGGGCAGTCATATTAGGTAGCTTTGATGCCATTTGCTGTCTGGGAATATGCAGAATAAGCTTTTTATCACTGGTGAAGCCCTGAACAGGGCTGTACGATTTTCAGAAATGCTGAAGGAAAAGTGTGAGGGAGTGCTAACCACTTTATATGTGCCATTAAAAAAAAAAAAAAAAAAAAAAAAAAAAAAAAAAAAAAAGGAGAAATTGAGAATGTAGCAGTGCTCCGGGAAAGTAATATGTTCTCCTAGAGGTGAGTCACCCTCCCAAAGCCAAGTGTATCTGCAGGTTCTCTTAATGGGGCAGCCTCCCCATTCTGACTAATGTTTCCAAGGAAAATCAAATTCAGCCTTGACATCTGCTAGGTCCCACCTTCTGGCTCAGCCAAAAGAGAACCTCTGTCCTCTCAGAGATGGGGTACCCTTTCAGCAGGGCCAGGTTTCCGAATAGGTAAAGTAACCAGCTACCTTCGTGATGGGGGGATAGCATTTCAAGTGTGGCATAGCCATATCTATAATGTGAAATTTTACTTGAGGGTTTTTCATAATTAATTGAAAGTGGGGGAATTAAAGCCTGAGAGAACAGGTAAAGATATTATGTAATTATCATTTAACATCTGAAGGGACATCTTAGTGGATAGCTTAGAGGGAAGGATGGGGGAGTGAAGACTGGTGGGGGAAGGAAGTTGTTGTCATCCATGAGGGACAGAATGATGAGAATAAGTTGGGAAAGTTAGAAGGCAACAGACTTAAAAGTTCCCTGTGGGGACAGAGTCTCAGAGAGCAGTTCCCAGGCTCTCGACCTCACGTGGGAAGGTGCTGGCTCTGTAGTAAATGGCCATCAGATGTGACTAGTTGGCCATGAGCTGATACCGGTTAGTCATTAGCCACAGATGTAATTGTCGTGGCTACGTTGGTTGGTTGGTCGGTCGTCAGGAAAGCACACGGTGGATTGCGCATTGTGTGGCTCCTGCTTCCTGTATCTCCAACCCAGCCCCCAGAGTGAAATAGTGGCATGAACCCCCTATCCATGGATCCGTGGGTGTTCCTTTTTGGCCTCACCATATCCTGCATTCTTGTGCAGGGAGTGGGAACTGAGACACTGCATGAAAGTCCCATTTATATTGTTTATAAAGAAATTGAAATTGTTTTCTGATGATTTTGAAAGAGGAGAAAGGGTTAAAATTGAAGTGAAAGACCATATGATTGCAATGAATCTCTTCTATCTATGGAATGCTTTAACCAAGATTCCTCTGAAGTGGGTGAGCCCTATTTTAAAGGAGGTAGCTGAGTCTTATCCCTGTTCATGTCTTCTAGGACACAGTGGTTGTATCTGGAATTTACCCTTTCCTGAAGATTTCTAAAGAAACAGACAGAGGCATCTGCTTTCAAGAGCCACCTAGCAAATTAGCAACACTACAACCACCACCATCAAACCGAACCCCGTGTGTGAGCGGTGAGTGCCCTTGGGAGGGGTGGGAGAGGGTGTTTTTAATTTTTTTGTTTTGTGTCTTTGTTCAAGATTGCATATATATGTAAATCTCTCAGTATATAATGGAACTTATTTTAGGGAAACTTAACTATTTACTGAATAAGTTGATTAAGGGAGTTATTTACTTGTTTTAAATTATTTGTTTTATAAACTGACCCATATAGAGACAGCTGTAGAGAATCCACACCTCACACTTTTCCACCTCCAATCATCAAACATGGGGTTGTTCAAAATATAACTCTTGCATAAATATGGACTAAAACTATGATGTAAATCTAAGTAAACTAATATATTCTGTCTAGGTTATAGTTAGAATTTCTTTAATTAACCTCCTTATTGCATTCAAATACTTTCAGAGATATCACAGGCAAGATTAATTAGTGTTAACTACTTACATTAATGATTCAGATTAAAGTTTTCAAACAATAACATGTCAAATAAATATTCCAAGATACTTGTTAAGTGGTAAGTTTATAAAGGAAAGTAAAACACGGTCCTGCTTTTGAGAAGCTTGTCATTTAGTGAGAAAGTCCAGGAGCCAATGAATACAACACAATATAAGTCAGTCAGATTTTAACAAGGGTGGGGTTGGGGCTTCAGAGTCCTGAGCACATTTGATGTGAGTCTTGAAAAGGTCTTTCGTTGACTCAACATGTATTCATGAAGCATCAATTATGTTTGGATGCTAAGTGAATGGAATTGAATTTTGTAAGAAGGAAGAGGGAAGGTCAAAGCAGGAAGATTGTAGTCAATCTGGAGCGTACAAATTGACAATGGAAGGGAAAGGAATTGATATTTGCTGCACATACATTATCTACCAGGTGTTGGAGCCTCCCAGCAAGTCTTTTTCAAGCATTTTTATTCCCACATTACAGATGAGGAACCTGAGTTTCAGAGAGGTTAATTTGCTTGACAAAGTTCATAGAGCTAGTATGAAACAGAGCTGGAGTGTAAAGGCAGCTGGTCCCTTTCCAAAGCCATGATTTTCCCATTCCCATAGCAGATGCCTTCTTGCACAGATGTAGAAACAATAAAATAAAATGAGAGAAAGGGAGAGATGGCACGAGAATAAATGCAATTTTGGTGTCTGAGATTCTTTATCCTTCAGCTGGAGATGGAAGTCTCCAAGGAGGAAGACCATAATGGGAAAAGCCCTGACTTTAGAATCAGAATCAGCTTGGTTCATATCCTGGCCCTACACTGACTAGCTATGTTGTCTGAATCTCAGCCTAATCATATGTAGAATTTGGATAATAATATCCATGGCATCACTGTGTAGTAACGTCCGTGTGTATTTTAAGTAAATAGAATATATAATAGTTGCTAAACTAATATTCCTTGAACTTTTCACTCTGCTTTCCTATATATTTATTTCATACCACTGTGAATTCCCTACCATTGCACTCAGATAGTTTCTCACTGTTTTGGAAAAGGTTTTGCTACCTTGAGTCTGCTTTAGAAACTTTCACTTACTCCTTAGTTCATGGCCTTACCAATGACTGAGACAGGTTAACCCACTGACCTTGGCCAGAGTTGAGAGCACCCACAAGTTCCACAGCAGTAATCAGAAGTGGTTTCTGACACTGAACGCTGTCATACGATGACTACACTGGAGCAGTGAGACAGTCACTTTAAGACTGGGGCTCTAAACTAAAGGAAGAAAAGAGGGATTTTAAAATTGTTAGGTGGCTGTATATAATCAGATTAAGTATCCACTTTTCACAGGACCCATGGATAGAGTAAAGGATGATTCTTAAGGAGAGTGGCCACACAAATGCACCTGTCACACAATCCAAAGCGCAATTTGATGAACTTCTTTAAGGTCAGGCTGGAAAATGGAGTAACAATGCACTAAGTAGTATTCCTAACAGGTTGTCTTCAGTTGAAAAGCTGGTAGCATCAAAATTAAAAGACTAGAACCATCCAATTGGGGAATTTTTTGAGACATAATCTCTTAGGTGATGGTTAAACCCAGACTGGACACGGCAGTAGCAAATGTACTCTAAGGAACAATTTCGGCGGTAGGAACAAGTTGGTCTTATTGCCATAATGGATCATTCCTTTCTCTATGTGCTGTGATATGAGAGCTGATGAGATCCTGCCCGAGGCAGCGGGACTGTCTCAACACAGATTGTCTCTCCATCCACAGGAGTAAACACTTTACTGGGAGATTTAAAGTGAAATTTAGAATTACAGGAAAGTACCTAGGAAACGGATAATTTTTTCTTCAGTGAACTCTTAAGAGGGCTTGTCAGTAAAGTTCAAGCAAGCAGGTGTGCTGAAAATTGCTTTAAAACCAAACAGACAGTAGGAGGCATGCATATGCCAGAAATCATAGCCCCCGAGAGAGAGACGAGCCCATTTTTCAACAGCAGCAGCTGTTGGTGCATGTGCAGACAGTTTGTGGTCAGGAGTGTGGAGCAGAGGAATTTCAGGAGAAAGGTGCTCACGACGAGGGAAGAGGCGTGAGGTCTCTGGTGTATGGGATTCAGCAAGGAAACTTGGGTGTCAGGCTAAGTCCTGGGCTGACATTGTTAGACTTGAGAATTTCATCTGAGATCGGGAGGCTGGCAGAACGTGGCACTGAGACTTGAGATTGGAGTTGGTTAAATCCGGAGCAATAAAAATTGCCATTCACTCTAATGAAACTTCCTAGGAACACTATTAGTATTAAACAGGGTGACTCTCCCCCCCAGAAATAATGCTAAATCACAGTCACAAATAATTCCAAGTCTAGTTCTGCACAAGGCAGAACATGATTGCACTTTTTAAATTAAATCCACTCTGATTGCTATGGAGGTTGCCTTTTTCTGAAATTAATAGGAATTCTACACATTGGCCAAAGGGTGAAGGGCAACCATACTGTATAGCATGAAGGTGCAGATGACAGAGGTGTGTGGGGGCCGGGATATCTTTATTAGGCACTTATTTCCAGGGAGTAGACAGATTAAAATGTCTGTTAGTCATAGAATCAAAATGTCACAAAACCATTGTTGATTTCAAGATTCAAAATAATACTTTGTGTTACACTGTATAAAAATTTAACTGTTTCTTTTAATGTCTCTCAGAATCCCGTGGACCAAAATTATTTGACATCCTTTATGTGGCCCATAGTTGGTAGCACATTGTTGTCCATCAGGTAGGTGCTCACTCCTTACTCTTAATTAAATGGTAATATTGAAAATAAGTCTTATGGGACTCTAATAAATTAATAGTAACCATCTTTATTCCACAAGCTACATTGTGAATCATTTACTGAAATTCAGTATGTGAAGCACTTACTTAGGAGTTTAGCAAATATATTTGTTGAGGCTTCTTACCATGTACCAAATGGTTATTTTTCTGATACAGATATTAGCAGCACATGGTTCCTACCTTTAAGGAGTTCACTTTAGAATCAATGAAATAGATAACAAAATGAGTGATGAAAATAAGGAGGAGTAAGTGCTATAGTATCTGTATTCACCAACATGGATGAGGAATCTAACCTCGGCCTGGGATTGGTATGAAGAATCACTGCTACCAGGATTCCTGGAAAATAAAACCTAACCAGAAAATAAGCCCTAGCGTGATTTTTCAGGATGCCATCCTCTGAACTTAAGCCCTAATGTGTCTTTTGGAGCAAAACTTAATATAAGACCCAGTCTTATTTTCAGGGAAGCATGGTAGAAGGAGGAGATCGATGTTGGCAGCTCCTGCTGGCTTTGGGAGATGAGTGGAAGACCAGCCAAATGGACAGTGTTGGGCAGGGTGTTCTAAGTGGCAGTGGCATGGACACAAGCACAGAGGAGAGAAAGAACACAAATTATTAGGGAACTGAATAGAGAACCAGAAAGAGAGGTTGGTGGAAATTCAGGGATTGAGAGAAGCCTGAAGAAACAAGTTGGGGCCAGAAGCTGAAGTAGATCAATGTTAAAGTACGCGGAAGTCATTAAAATTCATTGGGAGAATTGGAATGGTAGTGATGTGAACAGATTCACAGTTTAAAAGGGAATTTTGGTGAAGCTATGGAGGACAGATTGGAGTAAAATGAAGCTAGAGTCACATAGGCCTTTTTGGAAATTATTGCAATAATCCAGATAAGCAATAACTAAAACCTGAGCTAAGGAAGTATCGGGGTCAATAGTAGGGTATGATCTGAGATGCTTGGCAAATAATGTTAGTAGGACTTGGAAAGTGATAGGATGAAGGTATGTGGGGAGAGGGAGGATAGCTCCAGGAAACACTCTTTTAAGCACATTGAAAATATCAACCTTTTTAATATCATAAGGCATCAAATTAATTAGGTACTAATGTGACATCCATATTACAGATACGAAAATGGAGACAAACCCAGGAATGTTAATTAATTATACTATTCCCATCAGTGTTCCAATGCATCAAATAAAAGAATCAGAATCAAAACTAGAGTGTGTGTTCTTTCAAGTAAACCATGCTGGATACAGCAATTAGAAACAGATGAAATAAAGGATGAGGGTCACATTCCATACACATCTTGTTGCACTAAACCAGCAGATGACAGAAAGAATACTATAGAGAAAAATATAGACTCCAATCCACATGACACATGAGTCCCTGCTTACCTTATCCATCTCCCTTTAATACTATACATATCACTGTCATGTGTTTATTACAGGGGGTGGCCTTGGAACACAGTTACTAACAAGAGTCCTCAAAAAATAAGATTAAAGAGAATGAGAACAAGCAATATTCAAAGCAAAATGGCTGATTTTTTTTTTTTTTGATTGATTGAAGTTTAAATTTGGAAATTTTAAATAGTTTTTTTTTGGAGGTTATGGTCTCCATTTTCTCATCTGTAATATGAACATAACATTAGTTCCTAAGTAATAGTTCTTGTGATATTAAACAAGTTGATATTTCAATGTGTTTAAAAGAGTACTTTCTGGACCTATTCTCCTCCTCCCCATACATTTATACTATTACTCTCCAAGTCTTATAAATGAGACACACAAAATAGAGTTCACCTCTAAAAGATAACAGTAAAAATGACAAATATCAAGGTTTAGAAAAACTAGGAAAAAAATAGATATTGCAAACAAAGAGACAGTAATTGGACTGAAAGCAGATTTGTTATCACCCCTCGGAGCTTTCATAAAGAATGTGGGTAGTAATGTCTAACTGATGGGTGACAAATTCTAAATGCTAAGTTAACTACACACAGGTATTCCAGGAAAGCTCAAGTAAAGGATGAACTTTATCAAGGGTTGAAATAAGATCCAAGAAAAATGACAAATTTGAAAGAGATAAGATATATTGCAAAATTATTTAACTATTAAATATAAAAGGTAATGAGTAACTATTGTGTGTCTTTTAAAAGGCATGAGTAAAATTCTAAACAACAAGTAATAAGAATGTTTGGTAGGCACTTTTCAGTCTATAATTAAAATATAACATTTTCCTTTACATATTCTGAAAGAGAAACCAGTGAAGAATTTGTATTTTAATAAAGCATTGCGACATACATGCCTATAAATATGCATATGTACCTATATATGAATGTATATGATTAAAATATGGAAGAACAGATATATAGTACAGTGCTTCCAAACGAGAAGGAAGAAAAACAATGGAAATTAAAAAATATTCTGATAAAACTGAAAAAATTAAAAGGTGATGAAAACACAAATCACTAAATATGGTACAAATCATTTCAAATATATCAACAAATATGATAATTATAAACAGGTTAAATTTATTTATTAATATCAGGAAATTTAATATAGATTTTTTAATCCATTATGCTGCTTGTGAAAGATGCATTAAAACAAAATGATGCTGAATGATTAAAATATTAGAGTGAGAGAGATAATATGGAAGGAAACAGTAATGAAAGGAATGCTTTACAAGAATAGAGTAATATTAAAGTCATATAACATATATCATGTAGAAAAGAGTATCTAATTGAAAGAGAGTAGTGTAGTGGTAAGGAGAGTAAACCTAAGAATATACAATGGTCATAAGCATGTATATTCCTAAAGTAATTATGTCAAAATATGTAAAAAATATATAAAATTATATTTTGTAATAGTTAGAAAAATCAAAAGGAATTTAATATAATCTTATCAGACATTGACAGTTCAGAGGAAAAAAGATCAAAAAAGGTCAAATGTTTGGAATAAATATATTAAGAAATTTTAATATATCTAAGTATGTCTATTTCTATTTATTTTATAACTATAAAACTCATACTTAAAAAACAGACTATTTTCAAATATACATGGGATATTTTTTAATTTAACTATGTTCTAGAAAACAAAAATATTTTCATACATTTTAAAGAATCAATGTCATATCAATCAAAATTTCTTACAGCATATCAATAAATTTAGACATCAACAATATAAAATTAAATAATAAAAAGAGTTAGGGTGGTGGCCAGTTAGCTCAGTTGGTTAGAGTGTGGTGCTAATAACACCAATGTTGCCGGTCCGATCCCCACTTGGGCCACTGTGAGCTGTGCCCTCCTAAAAAAAAAAAAAAAAAAAAAGAAACCTAGGATATTTTAAAAGGTATATACACCTATATAAGTTCTGAATGAAAATATAAATAAAAGATATTTATAGTGAATAGCATTAAACATCAAACTTTACAAGGTAAAATGATATTTAAATTAAAATTTAAGTAAAAACATGTAGATGACTCTAAATTATCTGTTTAAAAAAATAAACGAAGATTGATAAATTGAGTAAAATTTCAACTGATAAATCTAGAAAAATAATATAATTGAAACAATCAGTAAAAGAAAGAAAAAAACAAAGCATGCACTATTGAAATATAAAGCAAAACCAAAACAAAAACGTAATAATTAATAAAATTAAAATTGTTTCCTAAGAAAGGTTAATTTAAAAAGATTTAGAATCATTGCCAAGACTGGTCAACAAATAAAAATAGCTCAAATAAACAGTTATGAACAAAAGGTGACTATAACTACAAAAATAATATTAATATTTAAAACATTATAGTAAGCATATGTAATGATAAAAATATGAAAATGCTCATCAGACTAAAAAATATTCATTACCCTAGGGGAGGGAAAGGCCAAAATGGGTTAGGGAGTGGTAAAGGTTATTTCAATTGAATTTGTAACAATTCCACTTTTGATAAATCTGGATGATAGAACACAATTCTTCGTGTTTTAAAATTTGCGTGATACATAATAAAAAAGAAATCATAAATCTGTAGAGTATAAAAGATTGACCCTACTTCTCAAGTCAGAAACAGAAACACAAAAAGAAAAGACTCTCTCACAATGGATGGGAATTTGCTATCACATTCCAAGAGCTTTTTTTCCTATTAGTCTATGATATTAACTTAAACCATCAATTACTGGTGAATATTGATTATATTCATTGATTACATACAATAATCCTGCTCTACTTTGTGGTCACTATTTTACCTATCTCACATCGCATCCCCAAATCACAAAGTTTAAAGTGTTCTTACTGTTTATTAGATAAGGCTATTTAACCAAACTGAGGGTACACCTGCACCATTCTGAACACTTCTCACTCTGTCTTTTGTTAAGGTGCTGCGATCACAAGAAATATTTGAGAAACTCCCTGAAGAAGTTGCATATTGGAAACAACTCTTTAATTCAGCTTCTGCTTTAAGAAAAGGGTGTTTTCATTAGACTCAAAGCAGAAGATCTAAGGTAGCTATAATTAAGTTATTTCAGATCCTTACTTGTCTTAACCAGCAAAAAAGTCAACCCTGGAGCATGGGCATACAGAAGTGAGGTGAGCAAGACAAATATTCTGGAACTGTGATACAGTGTTTCCCCGAAAATAAGACCTACAAGGAAAATAAGCCCCAGTTAAAATCATCAGCCAGATGGACACATTTAGTACGTTATAACAATGTTCCAGAAGAAGATGACATGACCATATTTGAATAAATGTAAATTGTTGTACGTGAAAAAATAAGATATCCCCTGAAAATATGCCCTAATGTGTCTTGTGGAACAAAAATTAATAAAAGACCCGGTCTTATTTTCTGGGAAACACAGTAGGGCCCCTGCTACTAGAAACTAGAGAAACACAAAGGGGCCCTAGACTAGTTATGAGAGAAGAGTTCCTATTTCTATTTCTTTAAGATGGTAAATGAGCTTGAGACTCCCTCCACTGTGACCAAGTGTTCAGTGACTGAACTCAGAGCAACTGGATGCAGAGTTATGAGAAAAAAAGAGCCATCAAAGGATCATCAAGGCAGATGCATTCTCATTTCATTTCTCCTCCTTTCCCTTCCATAACATTTAAGTTTTACTTGCTGAAGGAGCACATTCACAGCCATGACAAAACCCTACTCTAAAACTATCTATGGATTCGAAGTGGTTTCTACTTTAGGATCTCAATCTACCCACTTCTATCTCCTTAGAGGAAAAATACAATGGAAATGCAAAGTACTAATAATGCAGACATCCTCAACTCTTTCACAAGGGTATTGTAAAGACTAATGAGTTATTGTTTGAAAAGACCTTAGCGGCTGTCTGATCAAAGTTGGAATATACATAAGAGTTTTGAAGGTTTTATTTTGTAGTCGCGTTATTGGTATAATTACAACAGTTGTGTAGTCTGTGAGGCATACTGTCAGCCAAGCATCTCCTTTCTCCTTCCTCGTTGATGCTTGGATAGTAAGCCCGTCATTCTACAGGCATTCATTATGTTATCTTTACTGTCACACTATGGACCAAATTTTGGATTATTTAGTTAGCTGAAAAGTCAAACTCAACATTTTGAAAAATTCCCTGACCTTCATAACATTTCTCTTTCCCCTTTCCCACCCCTAAAAAATGTCTTCTCAAGTGGAATAGACTTCCTGTTTTGATATTTGTCTAATTGGTTATGTTTGCTTAGGGAGCTCTGGGAACCTACTCATATGTTAAGCATCAGAGGAAGGCTTATTCTGCCCTTTCACAAAATGGAAGCAAGCCCTCTTTACAGATCTCTAATAAGGTATACATGAGCTCAAAGCATCACTCAAGGATACTGTGCATAGTAGGTCTGTTTATCTGTAAACTGATTTCTCTAGGTCTTCTTTAACCCTGGGTTCTGTGGGGCTGTTTTGCATTTGCTGAACAAGTACACCTTTTCCCTGTTGCCCGCCTCTCTCTTGTTATGTATGGGCTGTCTCTGTCTAAAATCCCTTATGCTGATTTTCCAGACACATTTATTTATGTTCACTCACTAATTGAAAATCTCATATTCAAAGTTATTATTCTGATTGATGTCTGTCATTTTGATCAAGCAGTAGCTCACAGATGCTTTGTTAGAACCATTTTACAAGTGAGTTTATCATCATGCCTTTCTCTCCTGACCTTCTCTATGGCTGGTAGCAAGAAAACTCAGTGGAAGCTCAGAAAGAGATTTTTGACAAGCTTCCCAAATTCAAGTTTCATATATCTTCACAACTAAAAACAAGTCTTCTCTTTCACACATTATTGACGGTAATGGTGGAGAGACGTAACAACCAGACTCAATGTAGGAGTACAAAAACAATTGAGTGGTAATGTCTCCCCACCAATTGGAACTACCTCTCTGTCCTCAGGTAAAGCCCACCTTCTCACTCTTCTACACATAATTTTGCAGGGTGGGGGTGAAGGAGTAGGCTCATTAATATTTGTTATTAAAAGATGCATTGTGTCACGCTCCCATCTGAAATGCCCTGAGACAGTCCATTCACCCTTGATCAGCAGATATCACCCATATACTGATGCTACAATGCTTGGCAGGGCCCCATTAGGTTGTGGACTTAAGGGGAAATATATTTACATACAGGATCCGGTACCACCTTTAGCAGTTCCGAGATAAGAGAAAGCCATTTTATCTCTCTGAGCCTTAATTTTCTCTGCAGAGTCAAGATTCTCATGCCTGTATTGTTTATCTCTAAGGTTAAAGATTCTATCACTTAGAATTTTATTTAAAAATATAGAAATATGAGTTATGTTTTATTGCCATTTAAGCCCCTTTAAAATTTTGTTATTATATGGAATGATATCTAAATTGTACTCTAGATTATACTTAAACATGAACATATTGAAAATGTTTATCAGATCATTGTCCATGATATGTAAAGTCAGGGAAGTTTAAAATTCTGAGTTACTTTATATGGGAGGGCACTGAAAGGTGGAAAGGAACTCAGAAGAGCGAGGTGTGGGACAGGGACAGTAACTTTTCAAGCACTTTGCATATTTGCTAAGTCCTATCAACTTGTATATAAGTTGCTCTACAATCAAATATATTCACATTCAAATAAATCTGGTTAATGCTGCAAACAATATCCCTGCTTTGAACATTAACAATACCCATTTACATAGTTAAAGTTCATTCTATCAAGAAGCTTATTTTAATTTATTTAGTTCAAATTTCTCAAATATATTTGCTTCACAACTTTTTATTTATCACAAAGATTCAGGCCCAGGAAACTATTACTTTCTGAAACAGTTTTTAAAACCCTGCATAGACCACAGGTCTCCTGTGGTTAGGTACTTTTGTCTGTAGAATCATGAACCATTAATACTGGAAGGTCTTTGAGCTTATTTAATCCAACCAAGTGTCTAATGCATATATATGTATTTTTTTTTCTTTTCTTTTCTTTTCTTTTTTTCCTGCAGGAGGAATTCCTCCTAACACATGAGCACAGACTTTACTTAAATATCTTCAAAAATCCTGCCTCATGAGGCCAGAAAGAGGACATCTTAAATTTTTTTGGAAAGTGATTCACATAGAATGAAAATGTTAGGCAATGACTATAATTTTTCTTAGAACTCATCACCCTATTCTTTTACTCGTTTATTTACAAATTGAATGATTGTTTGTTTGTTTGTTTTTTGACAGACACTGTACAAGACACTGAGGATATTTCAGTGAACAAATCTGATTAAGTCTCTGTCCTCACTGAGCTTATGTTGTGTGTCTGAAAACAAACTGGCAGTAAGCAATAACATTAATAAATATGATAAATGGTATGGGGTGGGGGAAATTTTAGAGATAGAGAAAGAATAAGGGACAGAGGGAGCCTCGTTAGGGAAGTCCTCTCTGGAGAGGAGATAGTTGAATAGACATGTAAAGAAAGTCGGAAGAGAGTGAGTATTGCAGCAGAAATGAAGAGCAAGGTCCCTGGTAAGAGTAAGGGCATGGATAAGCTGGGTGAGTTGGAGGAATAGCAGAAAGGCCCTTAGTAAAAAAGGGAGGAGAGAAAAACGAGGTTGGACAATTGTCAGAGGCCAGATCACAGGGGTGTGGATTGTGTACAAGATGGCATGGAAAGTCACAGCAGGATCCAGAACAGACAGATGGTATTATTAAAATTAAGTTTTCGAAGGGATTCCTTTTTGTGAGGAATCGACTCGAAAGGCAAGAGCAGAAACAGGAAGACAAGTACAGAGACCATTGCCATGGGTGAGTATGCCCCAGACCCCTCATCCTTTGCAATTTGTCTCCAATTCTCTGGGTCCATGTTCCTCTGTGTGTTTTCCTACTGTAGCTCCAGTAATTTTCAGTGGACTTGTTTTTTCACAAGCCCATTTCCACCACTCTGGATTGACTACCAGCTTTGCAGAGGCAAGGACCACTATTGACTTTTCTTCCTCTCCCTAGAACCCAGACCAGTGTTGAGTACATGCATACTTAAATAAAGTCAGGCAAAATTTCTCTACTCCATCTTATAAGTATCAGGCCTTAAAAGTCTGCATTTGAAGGCAATCATGTTAATTTCGTTATCTAAAAAGTCACTTTGAGTTTTGTGTCCCCGTTTACACATACCAGGTAAGGTATATCCTCTCTTGTGAGGTCATCCATAACTATCTGTGTTACCAAAGTATTTCCCTATATTGTTTATAGTTTGTTATATCAGTAATCATTATCCTTTTAGTGCTCTTTTCCAGATTCCATGGCTGTAGAAATCACATGCTATGTATATCACTATATACCAAGACTATAGTGACTAACCCGAATAAGTGATTAAGCAATGTTTGCCAAGTAAAGGAATTTGAGAAATTTAGCACTATGCACATTTTCAGATTATTAGTGTTCTTTAATCAAGAATTCTTCTATATAAAACATCACAGTGTTTTACAATAGTGAAATGAACTTATAGTATGAAAAAAAATGGGGGACCATGGTAAGTCTACCTGGATGAGAAGGTATAATGTGAGTTTCTTCATATAACTAAGACTTTTGGGGAAGGTGTATGAGGAGAGGAAACACATTGTGAACTTTTTTTATAAATTTGATATAGCTTTGATAAAATTCTTTCCAGTCAGATAGTCATATTGGATTTACTTAGTGGAGAATAATTCCAGAATCAGAGAATTATTTGACCCAAATGACAAGTGAGGTCTAGAGTAATGTCAGGGGTTACAAATTATATTTCATTATTTTGAGAACTCTAAATCAGAATTTAAAAATTAATTTAAAAGCCATCTAAAAACATGGGTTTAAAAATTATGAATGCTTATCATTCAGTAACTTTGCTTCATGAAATTATTAAGATACAGTTCAAAACTAGAAGTTTTTGGACAGGAAAGGGATCATGTCAGAAAAAAATTAATAAGAAATAAAGCAATAACATTTGTGGCTGTATTTAACTAGATTCCAAATCTACTGGCTGGTTAAATCCAACTGTTTTTTTGGTTTTTGTTTTTTTGTGTTTTTTGTTTTTTTTTTCATTTCTCAGGGTAGAAACCAGCTGAGCTTTTAAGCCAGTCAAGGGAAAGTATATTATTTCCATTCTCTTTTTAAACACTCTATAAAGAACTCGCTCGTTCATAATAGCTTTGTTTACTGCGTAGTACAGCATGTTCTAATTATCACCCTTGCCTCACTAACCACACAGCTTATGTTCCCACACTCATCAGTTATTTTTATGCCTCCTGCAGAAATGAAGAGAACATTAATAAGAATAATACTTCAGGAATAACATTTTTGATAAAATTAGGAAAAAAAAAATGTTCCTGATAATACAGGAATTCAGAGCATTTCAGTTAAATTGAAATGACCCATTACCAACAGCATACTATCTTTTGTTTTTATTTGTGATATGCTGTATAGCCCTTAATCTGATTCTTGCCTAGTTTTTTCTAATTATTTATTAGGTTACTATTTGATTTTTCTGCATATATTTCCTTGTCACTGAGTTTGCTTCACTCTTTTTCCATCTTTAGCTTGAGAATTCCTTCCATCTTTCTTGCTCTTTCCATGTTTTGATATTCTCTCTTCCAATTTCCTTTGCTTTATATCCTTCTCATTTCCTCCCTTGCTCTTTTTATCTCCCTCCTTCCTCCTCTCCTATCTTTTACTTCTCTAATGTATGCACAGAAAATATCATTTTATACCCCTGATTGGCAAGAATGTATATACATATATATTGATATGGGAATTAATACATTTTCAGCACAAGAAATGGGGCCAGCGGGAATGTCAAATGGAACATTAAAACATTTTTAAATCACCACATAAGCTGAGTAAGGCTTAAATAATATTTGCATGGAAAAGAGTCTAAATAAAGGAGTAAGAACAACAAAGTAATAGAAAGGGAAAACGGCTATACAAACGATTATTTCAAAAAGTAATATATTAACACAGAATACCAAGAATCTTTCCAATCTGTAAAAAGTAGAGCCATATGCTTTTTTCACATGATCTTTTCTAACGTTTAAAAATGTATATGTGTACAAATATTTTTTTACGAGCTGAGGACGCAACAGGTCTCCCCTCATCAAGAACCACATTTGCTGTTCTGTTGATTTCACCATCCATAGTGGTTACTGTTTGTAGGAACCTTTTCTAGAATAGAAACTTTAAGTGAATGTGAAAGAAGAAATGCACATGCATAAGAGGGGAAGATTGCTAATTAAAAGGGAAAGAAAAGGCAAGGCAAGATAGAGCAGTCTGTGGATACAAACATTTTCAGCGATGACTCAGGAACATGTTTGGAAAGATTACGTCAACTGTTCCCTCAGTAGCTGAATATAATCATCCCTGTGAATTGATTGAAGTTTGAAAAAATAGCAACTGAGACTTCTTTCACTTGCTTGTAATCAGCTCCTGGAAATGTTCCACTTTAAATAAAATGGTTACCAAGAGAACCTTGGTGTGATGCAGAAATATTTCAGTTTAGTACACAGGAATTGATTGCACTTAGGGCTGACCTCCTCCTGAAGCCAATGATTCGACCCTTAAAGGGGAACCGCTTTTGCTGGGGTGGAAATCATAGCCTAGTGATATCTCTGTCCTCTACACCCACCGTTAGGTCTAACACCAATTCTAGTCCTGTTTTCCAAGGCTCACAGTATTTCTAGGCTCTTCCTCCCTCCATCTCAAGGGAACATTCCTTGAATAGGCTATTGTGATACAGATTTTTTTTTTTTTTTTAAGTGAGCAATCTCTTCCTTCCTGCCATAATATCTCTGGCCTAAGACAACCATCATCCTTTCTGTTTCCTCACAGTGCATGTGTCTCAAAGAGACCGACAGTAGAACTGAAGGATGTGCAGTTGAGATGGACAGACTGACGGTAGCCTCCCACCTTAGTGCCAACAGTGGGCAGTTAATAAATTGGGAACACAAAACTAAACTAAAGCAATTTTGACCTTTGTTTTACTTTCTGTGTTCTCTAGGACAAACACATTGTGGTGCCATGGCTACAGTGATCTGAGGAAATAGGCTGAGGTAAAAAGGCTGAGATCCTCCGAAAGCCCACGCACCAGGCCACTGGCCTGCCTGTCCAGGCAAGGACAGCTGTAACCATAGTACCTGTGGCAGGGGAAAATCTCAGACCTTGTTTCCAAACACACACTCCACACACAGCAAAACCATGCAACAGCCAATATTCGGGCAACATGAAGAGACCGTCACCATCTCACTACATGTGTTCTTGCCAGCTGTCTGTGGGGGCAGAGAATCATTCAGTTCAGGAGAGGGACAAGCTCAATTCCTAGTTGGAAGGGACAGTTTGAGAAACTGGGGTGAAGCTAGGAGAGTGTAGAATAGAAGTAAGGCCAATCTTATCTATAGCTGAGGACAAAAGAGAGTGAGCAGTTAATGACTGACATGATTTACAAGTTCTCAGGGTTCCCATGGAATCAGGACCTAAATCCTGTTGTCACAAAGGAGAACTGGGATATGTTTGCTCAGGGAAGAGGGACATTACAATGATAGAAAATGTGAAGGAGCAAGGAGTTGGGCCTAGAAGCTTTACCTGGGACTTTGACTTTTGTGTCAGAGCCTGGGAGTATAAATCCAAGTTCCACTGGATTTAAGTCAGTGTAGAAGCACAGGAGACCATTAAACCATTAGAGTTATTTTCAAACATTACTTAGAATTTCATCTGTGGTAAGAGGACCAGTGGATAAAAAAGACAAGGAGAAAAATGCAAAAGCCATCCAAGGTCCACTCTTGTAACACATGGATTAAAAAGGACAACTTACATACCATAGCCATAGCTTCCCCTTCCCTTCCCAGCTTGAAACAGGAGTTCCTATCAGGTCCCATGCTATCTCTCCTGGCTCCTCCCAAATTGAGACACTAGAGAGAAGCTTGTTGTCACCATGGCTACACAAAAGCTAGTGCATCCACCATGTAGTCACATTCCTTTGAAAATATCCTCAATTGTGACTCATCAGACTGGTGTGCAAAGGAAACTCTAGCACCTTGAAGGACATTTATGGAAAAGAAAATATTTGTGTGTCCAGGCTGGTGATAAAATGCTGGTTTGCTTCACTTTGTGTTGGGAAAACAAACAAACAAACAAACAAACTAAAAAAAACACAAACAAACAAAAACACATTTCCTGGTTGTATACATAGAAATGGAAGGCTTACCTTGTTATAAAATCCAAGCGTTTGTCCAGCAGAGTTCTGCATATGCCCCTTTGTCCAGTGGCTAATATATTCAAGGAAGTCCATGCTATTCAAATCCAATCTGCTTGTTCCTGCTCAATCCCCCATGTTTAAGACCACTAAAACCATCATTACTTTCTCTCCCCTACCTTTTACCCAATCAAAATCATTTTTTGACCTATGAGAAAGTGTCCCCACTCTTTGCTAATGCTGGGATAAGCAATTCTCATGCTAAAAAGTCAAAAGATAATTCGTTCTGGTATCTTAAAGGGCTTATCAGGAACATTTTCAGGGTTTATTTTCAAAAAGAAATAAACGCATCCTCTGTAATTTCGTATACTTTATACAAATATAGAAAATAACCTTCAGTTCACTTCATCCATATGCAAAAATAGTCATTTGTAATTTTTTTTTCTCCTCTATTAAATAGAATTCAGTTGCTTTAGGTTTTACCCCTTTCTCTCCTCAGGTCTTGCTGTCAGCAGTTACTATCAGCAATGATTAAACATAAGCAAGCATTGGGATTCATCGCTGATAGACTCATCACTGATGTAAACATCCTTTAGTCCCAAGGTCATGTGAGGTAGTGAGGCAGGACAGCTCCATATAGATTCGTGAAGCAGAGTTTATGTAAAATCATTTATTTTCATATCATTACTGAACTACACACACACACACACACACACACACACACACACACATACACACATCTAAACATCATTTTATGCAAAATAGAGGGTTGGAAAGAAACTATTCATTTAGGTGTAAAAAATGTTTGTATTCTGACTTCTTGGAACTTCAAAGAAAAAGATTGAGAAACTCATAGAGTAATTCAGCTTAGCTCACTATCTTTCTGGAGCTCATATGGAAATCTCCCAGAAAGAACACCACTGTATTATATGCTGTCTCCAAATATGCCTACGAGATACATAGAAAAATATTTTCTCTCACTCCTCAGAGAACAGGAGAGAGCTGACCGTGAGACTACATCTTGCAAAGCTTAAACTTCTCTTTGGATCTGAATAAAGAACCCAAATCAGTTCAAAATCTTTACATCTAACTACCTTCACCCTTCTGCATCTTGAACTTTCAATCTGAGAGATGTAGAATTTCTGTGATCTTTTCAATACTGGGCATTCTTTTGAAATTCTCCTCTCCCTTAATTTATATGACTCATTGAACACTCCTGATTCACTTTCTTTCTTGTCAGTCTCTTCTTTCTTCTCCACCTACCATATATTGTATATATACCCTGTGTACTAGGTCCCCATTACTGCTGAAAATGTATAAACTTCATGGTTTAAAATAACAGAAATGTGTTACCTTATAGTTCTCAAGGTCAGAAGTCCAAAATCAGTTTCCGCTGGATTAAATTCAATGTTATCTGTGCTGCTTCTTTCTGGAGATTCTGGGAAAGGATTTATTCTTTGATCCTTTCATGATGCAGAGACTGCCAGATTCTCCCAGCATGTGGCTGCATCACTCCAATCTTTGCTTTCATTGTCATGTAGCCTTCCCTTCAATAATCTAATCTCCTTCTGCCTCCCTCTTATAAGGACACCAGGATACCCTCCCCTTCACAGGAGTTTTAACTTAAACAAACAAAGCCCTTTGCCCTAGAAGGTAATGCTCATGAGTTCCAAGGATTAGGGCATAGGTGTCTTTGGGAGCCACTACAACACCCTGCTTTCTCTGCTCTGTTGTTTTTACCCTCTTGTGGTAATATCTTCTCTACGTGATGGCCTTCTTGATTCAGGTGACTTGCTATTTTAAATCTCCAGAGGAAATCTTTGCTTTACCACCCAAACTTGATTTGCCAAGTAGCGATTGTACACTTCAGTTCAGATGGTGTGCTCAAAGCAAACTGAAAATGCCTGAAATGTAATTCAAAGTCTACTCCCTCTGTTCTCCACAGAGATAAATACATATCCATCATTCTCATTAATACCCATAGTTGAACCTGGAATAATATTGACTTAGACTTTTTCTTCTCCCCAATGAGTCTCTCACATATAGTCTAGAGAGTCTTCCTTTGATCTGATTTTATGTTCTCCCTCTTGTCTTTCCAATGTCTGCCACACTTGAAATCCCTATTGTGTTAGGCCTTTCATTATATTAACAAATTCTTAACTTTCCTGCCTGAGTCTTTTCCCATTCCAGTTTACCATGTATTGTATTTCTAGTAGAGTCGTCCTTCTAAACTACATTGATTAGTGTCATGCTGTTCCTCAAAATATTCAATAGTCTTTGCAATGCCCCGAGTTCAAATTGTTAAGTCTGCATCAAGCTAAAGTAGCTCCACCTTTTTTCAGATGTGCACTATTTTCTCCTATGTGATAATTTCCATGTATTAGAATCAAGCCTCCTAGCCTCCCTTTGGTACATTTACTGATGTGATTCTTTCATCTTGAAATGCCCTCTCCCTTCAGAGTCTGCCTCAAATACCTCTTCATCCATGACGCCACCTCTGTTCACTCAAGTCAGCTACCTCCTTTCTTAAAGTCAAAATTATTTCATGACAGACTCTCTTATGTCCATTTATATGAATATTAGATATTCAGAACATACTTGTTAAACAGATTAACCAACTTCTGCGTAGAGGAAAGAAACAGATAAGGTATAATTCACAAAACCTTTACTATTTCAAAAGTTTGCTATGTGTAGCTTTTTGAAAAAAGCAAGGTATAATTTTCTCACAGGAACATCAAAAAATTCTCTCACATGACTTTTTAACATTATATTTTTCATTTGCTTGGGCATCGATTTCTCAGCTTACCTGGTCCTGCATTTTAGAAGCAGGACAGAAACTTCAAACACACACACACACACACGCACACACGCACACACACACACACACACACTAAAGTTCTGCCTTTCTTTTCTTTTGCACATCATTTGAGTTTGATGGATACCAAGAGACATATATCAGATCTTGAACAGGATCCCATTGAGAGTTCCCACGGCACTTCAGTCACTTAGTCATGATCTATGCTCTCAACAGTTGAAGATAATGACTTCAGGAACAATCTTTCACGGGTTTCATATTAAATGAGACGAAAGTGCAGGCACGGCATTAAAGCACCTTGTTATTTGCAGAGTACTTAGAGTAACCTTAAATATGGAGATGATCAAATTTCATGACCTTTAATTTTAATTCTTCCATCGTATCATCTTGTGCAATTCTTATTTTTAATAAAGATGTGTGTGTGTGCATGTGTGTGTTTCTTCCTAAATTAACTCAGATAATTAAACATTAATACTTTAGAGTTAAATATAGAAGCCAGGAAATGACAATATAACGATGCTTATTTTTTATTGTAAGCTTATCTATTTTAGCTTCATGACTGTATACTTTTAACAGACTATTATTTTAAAAGTCTGCTAGGGGCACATTATAATGTTAAGAGTCTCCATTTCTGATTTTTTTCCTACTGACTTGCATGTTTCAGTGTATAATAAAATGCAGAGCTCATTAAAGTCTATTTTTGACATTAGTCATTTTTTAACATTAGTCACTAATAGAAAACTTTCCCATGACAACAATGGAATGATTTTCTTCAGCATATAAAAGTCTCCAAAAGATGGTGGAAGAATTTGAAAAGAATAGAGCCTAGGGGAGTAAATATGTACATATTTGCCCAGAAAGAACTATATATCCATGTTAAAATCCATAAACACGTAGCAAAGAAGCACTTATTACTTTTGATAAAGTCATGTACATAGGTGCACTTAGAATTGACAAGGGAAAGTATCATGACATTTACCTGAGGAAAATAATATTCCCCAAGCCCCATTCCCAGGGAAAACTGGGAAACATGAACTTCCCCAGGAAGTTCCACTAACATCTTGTGCTTGGAGACCTTTCTAACAAAATCTACCTATCTCATAGAACTCATATACTGCCTGCTACAACAGAACTGTAGTTTGTAGAAAGTGTCTGTGAATTCAAAAGAGAGAGGCAGACCGAAAGAGAACAGTAAACCAATTGCCCTAAATACCAGGTATATATATATATATTTAATCCTCTTGGAGTGGAAACTAGTTTGGCTGCCTACTTGACTTTTAAATAAGATTCAAGCAAAGCTCCCAAAGGTCAAATATCTCATGAATTTTGTGCGATGTGGCTCATTGTTTTCCCTCTCTATTTTGCACTATCAGAGATAACCGGATATATTTGTTTTATTACCAGGCTTCCTCTAAGTAAATTAATGGTAGGAGAGCATAGGCTGTCTGCTCTCACTCATGAAGCAGCTGATTGTTCTAAGAGAGGCACGCCAATCTGCATTCAGTTGTATATGGACCCTAATAACACTGATAAATTTCCCTCAGCAGTCCGCTCTTGAACTTTTCATATTATTTATACATTTTTCTCAGTGTTTTTATGTCCTTTTCATATTTGTTTTCTTGTTTTGGCTGTTAAAAATGTACGTTCCTTAAGGGAAATCATTGTATCCTGCATTCCTTTTGTTATTTGGGGCTTTATCAATAGAGGGTAGAACAAATATATCATTTGCATGCAATGCATGTTGTTGACTGACTGGCAAGCATTTATTTCCTGAATAAAAATGTCACATTCAGAAACCGATTTTGAAAGACTCTGAAGATTACTCCTGAAACTTGGCAACTCCTCCAAGCGAATACAGTCACGTATTTAGGACTATAGGTACACCGCTAATAAACTGCCCAACTCGTTTGCCTCAATTTAAAGATCTTCCGAAGACTGGTTCTCTTTGGGTCACCACACTTGCCAGTTTGGACTTTTGAAACCTACTAATGTGGGCTGACATAACAAATTAGCAACAAGAAAAGTTCACGGAAGGACAAGTGGGAGAAAGTGTGCCAAATATATTAGCATTCGTTTTGCAACCTTGTCTCCAGTTTGTGTGAAGTTGATGGTTGGAGGTTACGCTTTCATTAAAAATTGACAACATTTTAAATGCTAATCAAAACTGCTTGTCCTTTCTACTTCTATTTATCTTGGAAGGGGAAAAAAAGAGAAAGAAAGGAAGAAAAAAGACGGCTTGCTTTGAACTACAACAAATAGCTCCCTCCATTGCCCCCAGACCCCTTTGGCTCCTCCTGTGTAGGACAGATAAGGGCTATGCAGACTGAGTGTCAGGACCTCTGCTTCAACTGTGAAGAAGCCATAACATGAGTTAGAGATGTGTGTTTCAGGAGGAGGAGAGAGAAAGTGTGTGTGTGTGTGTGTGTGTGTGTGTGTGTGTGTGTGTGAAAATGTGGTGTGGTGTGTGTGTAGGAGTGGCCATTTCATGGGAGCTTTTTAATGAATGTTAGGAAAGAATTGTGGAAGTGTAGTTGCTTTTACGGTGTGTAAAAGGGAAAAGAAATATATTTTCAGAAAATAAGGCCCATGAGCTATATGAGGAAATAATACAATAAGAAATAATAAAAGTAAAAAGAAAAAAATCTGTTTCAAGCATGGATAAAAAAACTTGATCAGTGGTGAACCTTCAGAGAGAGTATAATTCATCTTAGAAAGTTCTTAGAGACAGACGAGGGTGAAGGAAAATGCTTGGTTCAAATTTCTTATTTTCCTCCATCTTTACTGAGATATAACTGACATATAACACTCTGTAAGTTTAAGGTGTACAATGTGTTGAGTTGATACACTTATGTATTGTAAAATGATTATACCATAGCCTTAGCTAACATCCATCACATAACTACTATTTCTTTTTTGGTAATGAAAACATTTAAAATGCATTTGATACATCGAGTATTTGATACAGTATTGTTAGCTATAATTCTCATGCTGTAAATTAGATCTCTAGAACTTGTGATTGGTGTAACTAGAAGTTTGTACCCTTTAACCAATATCTCCCCATTTCCCCAAACCTCAGACCCTGCTAACCATCACTCTATTTCTCTGAATTTGTTTTTTTTATAGATTCTGCATATAAGTGATATTTGTCTTTCCCTCTCTGACATTTCACTTAACATAATGCCTCAAGTTTCATCCAAATTGTCACAAATGGCAGTATTATTTCCTCCTTTTTCATGGCTTTCTCACATCTTCTTTATCCATTCCCCTTTAGACAAGACACTTAGGTTGTTTCATTTTCTTGGCTATTGAGAGTAATGCAGCAATGAACGTAGAAGTGTAGATATACGTTGGGTGTATACAAAGATATGTTTTCCAGTGTTTAATATGGAATTACATTCTTTCCACTCATTGTTTTTTGACTTTACAGGAGGAGGCTAAAAACAAAATTCAAAGAGGAAAATATCTCAGTGTTTAGTGTATACTGAAATATAACCTATATTTACAAGCAAAACTTAACCCGTTAAGTTTCCCAGTCAAATAAATGTACAAATCTATATATTTAATTTCTTGTTAAATTGAAGACTCATTGGACCAAAGAGTTGAAGTGTGTATACATATGTGCATGTGTTTATGTATGTATGTCAGTAGAGCTTAGTAACCTATAATTAAGGAGACTATGTATAGAATAGTTTTCCTTAGTGCAGTCTATGGTGTAAATCTGTGTTCATCTCCTTTCCTCTTCCTCCTCCCCTTCTTATTCTTCCCCTTCCTCTCCCCCTCTGCCTTCTCCTCTTTTGTCGTTGTCTCCTTCATCTCCTTCACCTTCATCATCATCGCATGCTATGATGAAGTCAACATGCTTCATCTCATTTAAACATTCCAACAAACCAAAAATGTTAGTGTTATTATTAGCTCTTGGGCACAACGCAAACTGGGTCCTTGCAGGTTAAGTCATTTCTCCAGTAAGGTCTCTACTTGGACTTAAAACCAGGTATGGATGACAAGAATGCAAAGGCTTCCAACGTTAAAACCACACCTGACTCTGCTTTAATAATCCATTACTGATCTTCGTTCAGAAACAAATCTTGGTCTGGATCTATTTGTCTTTTTAATGAATAGCAATAGTTGAGGTAATGAGTTCCATAAGTTTATCCCCCACTGTGTTAAAAAAAAAAAAAAAAGTTCTTTCCATTTATCCTAAATCCTCCTTTTTCAAGCTTCAAAGGGAACCCTGTGTTCTGGAATTTGATGAATACGTCCATTTCAATCCTCTCTATTCTTTTCAATTTTATAGATTTGTAGACTTTGAGCCTATTCAGCTTTGATTTTTACACACTGCAGAGCCTGATTATACAATGCCCCCAAAGAAAATATTTCCATTCATTCAGTCACTTTCATTGCTGAAGTCTTCAAACTTTCTCAAACTATCTTTGAAACAATAGACAGTTTAAACATAACATAACCAAGCAAAGCATGGCTAATTCCTGAAGCAGAGCCTGGCCAAGTGGACTTGGCTAAGCTTCCATCTAACCTTTCTAATGGTACAATATAATAGCCGATCTAACACCTGAGGTTCAATTCCCGATGCCATACAGAGAATGATTTTAAATGAATGAGAATTCTCCAGTGCTCCATTCTTTCCCCCCAGATTTCTAAATCTGGTTTAAAAGTCGTTGATGTATTTTAGAATGCAAATGTCCCAAGAGAAAGGCAACATATTGCTGTTTGTGTTGTTATCATTTCTTATTTTAAATTGTTAAAACCTCAACATTATTTCAAATTGCTGAAACCAGCGCCCTGAATTGTATGATTGTACAGAGTGCAATACATTAGGAGATCTTTGCCCTGCCTGGGGAAACTGGATAGGAGAAAAGTCTCCTCTGGCTCTGTTGAAAATAAGATGGTGGCACAAAGGTGTTAAATCTGACAGGCAATGGAAGGTGTGCTGGGAGTAAGGTTAAGAGCCAGTAAAAGTAAAGGTAAAGGCAGAGTCCACCCAAGACGAATATTGTCTTTCCCTCCAAGGCAGATGATGGTGCAGAGACTCCTTTTAGATTCACCTGCATCTGTTGTACGCTGCTATGCATTGTGCTTACAATCGCCCATGGTTGAGTTTTCTTAGCTCAAAGACCATCTGATACCTGGATTTGTATGACAGTCAAAACAGCTTGGAAAAATTACTGGGAGGTGCTTTGCATCAATAAATGCAATTTATATGCTAAGTAATCACATCAAATAGATAAAGCCTCCTCCATTTCTCAATTCGATTAGAATGTTTAAATTTCAGAACCAAAATATAGTGAAATATACTATTAATGTTTGTTAAGAAGGGGGCCTTGGAAACATTACATGGATTTTTTTTTTTTTTTTAACCCTGACATTATAATTGCAACAACCAGCCTGTACTGTTATAATCACCTTTTACCCTTCTCAGCAGCATGGTACATGCTATCATTTCATTAATATAATTTTATCAGGAGAGAAACTCAGGATACTGTGAGGGGCAGCCATTTCCCCAAGGTCACACTGTCAGGGCTGGGAGTCACGCTAAGCAAAGACAACTAATTTTTAATTCAAAGAATACTATTTAAGCTGATGAGATATTTCTGTGATCGATAAAATGGAGGCCCAGGTGAAATGTGGACAACCAGAATATCATGCTAGGATATAAGTGAGAGACACGGTGGCAGAAATATCCTGCTGCTTATGAAAATAATGGAGAGCCAGATCAGCATATTCTGTCACTAGAAACTGTTCAATTAAATATTCATTTCATTTCACAGTCATTTTTTAAAAAATAAATCTGTGTTGCTTTATACCTCTAAGCTCAGTAGTTTTATGCATTAGGTTGATATGCATAACAAAATGTGGACTATTTTTTAAATTGCCAGATAAGAGCTAGTATGTCGTTACTGTTTATATATTGAAGTTGTAACAATCATGTGCTTTTAATTCATTTCACCTTCAAAGATCCGAATGTTTCCAGTTGGTAATATGTAGCAGGATGTATTAGGTACACTGAGTCTGTCTGATTCACAGCTTTCTAATCAGCTATTTAGAGTTTACACCAAGCAGAAAATCAATGTATTCAAAATGTAGTGGCTCTCTTGTTAACTCTAGTCATTTGCTTAAAGAGTAATGTCAAGCTGATAATTGAAATATGGCTTAAACCATGCATTTTAATTCAAAAGAAAATATGTTGAAATACTACTCATTTGATCTTTCCCTACTCCAGTCCCAGAGGGCATATTTCGCTTGCACTTTTCGATGATTGCACTGAGGAACAGCTAGTCCTTACACCTGCTGATGCCAGTGGTGGGATTTCACCCCCATCTCAGAGATGATATTGCCTTGCTGAAAAGCTGCGGGGTTTCTAGAACAACTATTGGTTTGCCTCTGGGAAATTCTGGTTTATATTCTGTTTGCGAGTGGGGAAGTTGCAAGCTTTATGGAGGTGGGTCCCACGCTCTGCAAGTATGCTTTGGTTGCCTCGCTATATTAAGGAACAGAGAGAGGGTCATTTGTTGTCAGATGGTAACTAGAGGCTTGTGTTTGAATTTGAACATCCCACATTCAGAGACTTAACGCAATCTTTGAAGTACAGTTTATACGTAGCAAGGGCACTTAGTCATGTCTTTGACAAACAGTCGGGGTCAGACAAGATTTTAACCTATGCAAATATTTAGAATAGGAAAACCACAACAGTTATGTTCCATTATGTTTAGATTTACTATCTATATAAAGGATTGGACTTAATTCTATGAGGTGCAATGAGAAAAAAAATGTTGAGAAATTTTTAGGGAGAACTGTCATACCAGAAAGAAAGTAATTAAAATGATGTGACAGGTAAAATGGGATACCTTCATGATAACACCATTCCTGAGGTAACATTTTCCTTGATAAAATGGATACTAAGGGGTTGTTTTAAAGACTTGATCCAAATACAACATGATAAAGTATTGGGGACAGCTGATATTCAAGGTTTCTTCCAATCTTTAGTGCAGATGATGCCTGTGCTTGCTGCTGTCTTAGTTTTTGTGCTCATTCATCCCTTACCTTCTTTTATTGAAATTTTTGGTGTGTATTAGTGTTTTGTACACTGTCAATACACAATGAGTGTTATGGACCTGGTGATTGGAATGGAGTGGGTGGAAAAGCACAGGCCATGATAGCGAGACAAAGAATAAAGTCCTGAAGACTCTGAGCTGCTTTATAATTTACCTTTGGTAAGCCATTGCTGCTCTTATAGTAGACATATCTAAGCAAAATTGTTAATTGCTAGACACTGCCCAGATTTTTGTCTATTCTTTCAAATATTGAATGTCAGCTATGTCTACAATAAAACAGGAAGCCGCTTAATGTTTTGAAAACATGTGTTGGACCTGAGAAGCAAAAAAAAAAACAACAAAAAAAAACAACAACAACAAAAAATGCATTGTATTGAGTTTTCTGGAAGAAAACCAAAAATGACAGAATATAGTTATCACATATGCAATATGGTCAAAAAGTTGAAGTGAAAATGTGTACTTCTGTTCAGCGGGTCACTGGGTCTGCACTGGGTAACAAAGATAAAATGAAAAGTAAGACATCTTCCTGGCCCTCTTTTAGCTTTAAGCATATCCCTTCCAAAATCTACGTTTCTTTTAGGAGAAAAGAGATTAAAAGTAATGGGAGCCAATCAAGAAAAGAGCCCTTCTTGCAGGCCTGATTCACAATGTGTCTCAACAAGGGGTGATGTTGCCCCCCAGGAGATGTTTGGCAATATGAGGACATATCACTGGTAAGTCTGGGGGTGGGTTTGGTACTAATAGCTAGCACACAGGGGCCAGGAATATTATTTAAGATCCTACAACGCACAGGATAGCTCCTTTCAATACAAAAATCATCCAGCATAAAATGTCAATGGTGCTGAGGTTGAGAAAACCTTGGTTATAACTGTGAATGAATGTTACATAGTGAGGTAGCAGACAAAAAACTACCTATATAATTCAAGTCACCAAGTTACTTTTTTTATAAAAAAAAACAAAAAACATACAAGTAAGTTAACTAAAGAAGTTGTTTGCTTTATAGTGCCTGGGTGTGTCCTATTTTACCTTTTTTTTTTTTTTTTGATACTGAAAATGAAGAAACTAAATTGAAATAAAAAAGAAGGAAGGGGTAAAAGATCATAGGAAAGTAGTGGACAAAGCAATAGCGAGTGAGGGAGAAGTATATAACTGAGAAGGGGAGTAGTAAGAGAAGAAAGAGTGAAAGAAAGAAGTGGAGGAGGTAGT
The DNA here is from genome assembly GCF_964194185.1 of Rhinolophus hipposideros. Taxonomy (NCBI): domain Eukaryota; kingdom Metazoa; phylum Chordata; class Mammalia; order Chiroptera; family Rhinolophidae; genus Rhinolophus; species Rhinolophus hipposideros. The sequence continues at coordinate 27,620,621 of NC_138063.1, read as the reverse complement.
CTGACAGTATAAATTAGAATTATACCTTTGTTATAATGAATACCATAGGTAATCTTGAATTATTAAATGAGTATTCGCTCCTTTTCTCTCACTGCTATGGATGCCTCAGAGGAGACAGCACCTCTGTCAAGAGGAATAAGAACAGATCTCCCTATATTGACTGTTATAAGAGTATAGTGCCAACATATATTAAAAACACACGCACAAAAAAAATACGGCCTCATTCAAAGTATCCATGTAAGAGCAAGTCATCCCCAACTCCCCATATCTACAATGGCACCCCATTGCCATCACCTATTCTGCCTAAAACTCAGCTCTATCCGTCATGCTATTTATGTGTTGGCTTTAAAAACTAAATAGCTTCATTGAGATATAATTCACATGCCATACAATTAATACATTTAAAGTGTACAATTCAATAGTTTTTAGTATATCACAGATATGCACAATTACCATAGTCATTTTATTTTTTTTTCAATTATAGTTGATTTTTTTTTTTTTTTTAAGATTGTTTGGTCATTCTGGGACCCTTACAATTCCATATGCATTTTCAGAATCAGTTTCTTAATTTCTACACAGAAGCCAGATGGGATTCTGGTAGGAATTTCATTGAATCTGTAGATTAATTTTGGGAATATTGCTACCTTAACAATATTGAGTCTTCTGATCTATAAATATGGAGTGATTTTTTTTTCATTTATTAGACCTTCTTTACATTCTTTCAAAAACATTTTGTAATTTTAAGAGTGTAAGTTTTGCACTGCTGTTGTTAAATTTCTTCTTTCGATGTTGTTATGAATGGAGGTATTTTTAATTTCAAATTTATAAATTTGTTGCTACCATGTAGAGATACAACCAAGTTTTGTATATTCATCTGGAAGCTATCAACCTTGCTGAACTCAATTAGTAGTTATTATAGTGTCTTATATTTTATATTTTCATATAGAAAATCCTATTGTCAGCAAATAAAAATAGTTTCACTTTTTCCTTTCCCATCAGAATGGCTTTTATATATATTTCTTGTGAAATTGCTGCAGCTAGATCTTTTAGCATCATGCTGAATAGACCTGGTGATAGGAAACATCCTTGTCATGTTCCTGATCTTACGGAAAAAGCATTCAGTCTTTAATCATTTTATATGATGTTACCTGAATTATTTTTTTAGATCCCTTTTATCAGTTTGAAGAAGTTCCCTTGTGTTCCTAGTTTCTTGCATGTTTTTATCATAAAAAATGTTGGATTTTTGTGAATTATTTTTTCACATCTATGAAGACAATCATTTTAAAAATATATTGTAATAATGGTGTATTACATTAATAGACTTTCTGATGTTAAACTTAACTTGAATCCCTGGGTAAATCCCAGTTGGACATAGTGTGTAATTATTCTAATATGTTACTGGTATTAGTTTGCTAGTATTTTGTTAAGAATTTTAGAGTCCGTATTTATAAGACATATTGGACTGTAGTTATATTTTTTGTGAGGTCTTTGTCTGGTTTTGATTCAGGGTTGAATTGGCTTCATAAAATGCATAGAGAAATATTTTCACAATTCTACTTTTTGGAAGAGTTCTTGAATTATTATTAATTCTTCTTAAATATTGGGTAGAAATTTTCTGTGAAGTCACCTGGTCCTAGGTTTTCTTTTATGGCTGATCTAACTCATCTCTTTATATGTTATTGGCTATCAATATTGTCTATTTCTTCTTGATCCATTTCTGTAGTTTGTATCTTTCTAGAAATCTGTTTATTTCAATTATGTCATCTAATTTAGTCACATACAATTGTTTATATTCTTTTATAATACTTTTATTTTCGTAAGGTTAGCAGTAATGTGTCTTTTTTCTAAATTTCAGATTCTAGGAATTTGTGTCTTTTATTTATTTAATAAGTCTAGCTAAATGTTTCTCAATTTTGTTGATCTTTTCAAAGAACTAGTTTTTGGTTTCATTGATTTTTTTTTTCCTGTTGTTTTTCTAGTCTCTGTTCTATTAATGTCCACTCTAATTATTACTGTTTTCTTTCATCCCCTTCTTTTAAGTTTATTTTCTTCTTTTTTCAGTGTCTTAAGTTGGAAAGATAGATTATTTTTATGATATAGGCATTCCTGGCTATAATTTGTTTTTTGCATGTACTGCTTTATTTTGTTTGATGGTACATAATTTGTTTTTAAAAAATAATTGTTTTTTATTTTTTAATCACAGTTGACATACAATATTATATTAGTTTCAGGTGTACAACATAGTGATTAGACATTCATATAAATTATGAGGTGATCACCCTAATTACTCTACTACCCATCTGACACCATACATAGTTATTACAGTATTATTGACTATAGTCCTTATACTATACTTTGCATCCCCATGACTATTGTAACTACATATTTGTACCGCCTGATCTCTTCCCTTTTTTCATCCATCCCCTCAGTCTTTCTCCCATCTAGCAACCCTCAAAATGTTCTTAGTATCTTTAAGTCTGTTTCTGTTTCATTTGTTCTTTTATTTTGTTCTTTACATTTCACAGATAAGTAAAATCGTAGGGCATTTTTCTTTCTCTGTATGACTTACTCCACTCATAATACCCTTTTGGTCCACCCAAGTTGTTGCAGATGGCAAGATTTCATTCTTTTTTAGAGATGAGTAATATTCCATTGTATGTATGTACCACTCTTCATTATCCGTTCATCCATTGATGGAAGACCAAGGTTGCTTCCATAACTTGTCTATTGTAAATACTGCTGCATGAACATATGAATATACATGTCCCTTCAGAATAGTGTTTTGGGTTTCCTTGGATAAATACCCAGAAGTGGGATTATTGGGTCTTTCTTTGTCTTTTGTTATAGCAATTATTTTAAAGTCTATTGGCTGATATAACTATTGCCAGCCCAGTTTTTTTGTTTGTTTGTTTGTTTGTTTTCAATTTTCATGAAGCATATATTTCCATTTCCTAGTCTCTTGCAGGCAGCATATGTAAGGGTTTTGTTTTCTTATTCATTCAGTCATAAATCTTTTGTTTGGAGCATTGAATCCATTTATATTGATAGTAATTGTTGATAGATATGTAGTTATTGCCACATTATTATTCATATGTTTTTATATGTTTTTCCTTTGTCTTAAAGAAGTTCCTGTAACATTCCTTGCAATACTGGTTTGGTAGTAATGAACTCTTTTAACCTTTCTTGTCTGGGAAGCTCATCATCTGCCCTCCGATATTAAATTATGGCTTTGATGGGTAGAGTAATCGTGGTTTTAGGTTCTTGCTTTTCATCACTTTGAATATTCTGTGCTAATCCCTTCTGCCCTGCAAAGTTTCTCTTCAGAAACCAGCTGATAGTCTTATGGGAGCTCCCTTGTAGGTAATTAACTGCTTTTCTCTTGTTATTTTTAACATTCTGTCTTTGTTTTTAACCTTTGGCATTTTAATTATGATGTTTCTTGATGTTGGCCTTTTTGGGTTCATCTTGTTTGGGACTCTGTGCTTCGTGGGCTTGTATGTCTATTTCCTTTGCCAGGTTAGGGAAATTTTCTGTTATTAATTATTTGAATAGGTTCTTGATCTCTTACTGTCTCTCTTCTCTTTCTGGTAACTTTATGATGCACATAGAGTGCACTTGATGTTGTACATTTGATGTGCAAGTGTTGTACACTTGATGTTGTACACTTGATGTTGTCACAGAGGCCTCTTAAACTCTCCTCAGTTTTTTGGATTTTTTTTTCTTTTGCTGTTCTGATTGGGTGTTTTATGCTACCTTACCTTCCAAATCACTATTTCAGTCCTCTGTTTCATCTAATCTACTGTTGATTTACTCTAATTTATTCTTCACTTCAGTTATTGTATTCTTCATTTCTGTCTCTTTTTTTAATGTTTTCTATCTTCATTTTTATGTTTCCTATCTCGTCGAAGTTTTCCCTGAGATCATTGAGCATCCTCTTAACCAGTGTTTTGAGCTCTGCTTCTGGTAGGTTGCTTGTCTCTATTTTGGTTAGTTCTTTTTCTGCAGTTTTATTCTTTTTTTTTTTTTCCCCCCATTTGGGACATGTTTCTTTGTCTCTTGATTTTGGCTGCTTCCCTGTGTTTGTTTCTATGTATTAGGTAGAGGTGCTAGGTCTCCCAGTCTTGGTAACGTGGCCTTATGTAGTAGTTGTCCTGTGGACCCAGTGCCACAGTATCCCTGGTCACCTGAGCCAGGTGCTGCAGGTATGTCCCTTGTGTGGGTTTTGTGTGCTCTCCTGTTGTAGTTGAGCCTTGATTGCTGTTGGCATGTCAGTGTGAGGGACTGACCATCAGACTGATTGGTCATTAGGACTGGCTGTGACTACAGTGAAGGAGCTATTGTGCAAGGCCTGACCCTAAGGAGCAAGATTTGATTTAGCAGTTTTCTGGTGCCTGCCAAGTCTGCCCTTTATGATTGTCATCTCTAGAGGCAATGGAAACCAGCCACCCAACATGCCACCCTGGGGACTCTGGGCAGGGAGTTTGTGGGGTAGGGGGAGAGTCCTGCTACAGGCCAAGTTCAACTGCAGCCTATGCCCTTCAGAGGGCCACCTGGAGTGAGCCACAAAGGAATCCACAAATGTCCACCACCTAAGCTTGGTCTTGAAGGTACCTGGGAGAGGCTTAGCTGTGAACAGAGGCCAGCGGCTCCTAGTGCCAGGCTTGGGGCTGCTTAGCAAGAGGTACAGTGAATGCCAAGCCCAGATGCTGCTTGTTTGGGGTCTGTGATCATTTGAGAGATTTTAGGAAAGTCCACAGCATGAGCTAAGACAGGCGTTTTGTATGGACAAGCCACTGGAAACAGCTTGGGTGGGCCCACACATTGGATTAGGCAGAGTCTCAGGGAATCACCAGGGCATGTGAATGATGTTAGCTAGGTTGATGGAGACTCATATATGGTGGCCACCTTGGTATGCACACTGAGAAGGGGGAGCTCAACAAAGGAACAATGACTTCAGCCAGCACTTCTGTCTGCGAGAGAGCTGTGCCTGGAGCCTTTGGAGCTGCTGCCCCAGTGCTGGAGTTCAGAGCAAGTGAGTTCATCAGTGAGTAAATCTGTGCATAGGCCATTTAAGAGAAATGCCTAGGATTCTAACTGCCCTTCGTCCCACTCAGCCACAATCTCTGCTGTTTTTCACAGTCAGAACTTATGGGGACTTCTCTCTGGGCATTGGAACCCTGGGCTGGGGAGCTTGTGGGGGGGCTGAGGACCTCACTCCTCAGAGAGGACCTCTGCAGTGGAGATATCTCTGCTGGTATTTAACTGTCACATATGGGTGTGGGACCAGCCCTTTCCACATCTCCACCCCTTCTACCAGTCTCGACATGGCTTCTTCTTTATATCCTTAGTTATAGGATTTATGTTCATCTAAACTTGAGGCAATTCTCAGTAATGTTTGTTCTGTCATTTAGTTGTAATTTTGATATTTTCATGAGATGAGGCAAGCACAGCATTTACCTACTCCAACATCTTCACTGGAAATCTTGCATGCTCTGCTTTAGCCGAATTCCATAAGTTTTGATATTTTGTGTCTTTATTTTTAACCATTTAAAGATATTTTCAAATGTATTTGAATTTTCCTTTGATAGTTATTTAAGAGTGCATTGTTTAATTTCCACATATTTATGAGTTCCAAATTGCTTTCTGTTATTGATTTCTGATTTTATTCTGTAGTGGTCATTGAGGTTTGCTTTATAGCTTGGCATATGGCCTATCTTGGCAGATGTTTTATGTGCACTTGACAAGAATATATTCTGCTGTTGTTGGACAAAGTGTTCTGTAGAAATCTATTAGCTCTACTTAGTTATACTGTCACTCAAGTCTTCTATCGCTTTGTTGATTTTTTACCTACTTGTGCTATCCATTATTGAAATCAATTACTATTGTCTATGTCGCCATTTATTTCTGTCAGTTTTTTGTTTGCTTGGGCATTTTAATTATTTTTTAATTGTCTTCTTTATGAGTCAAATTGTTTGTTTGCTTCATTAACTGTTATATTCTTAGCACCTAGAATGATGTATGTCACATAGTTGGTCATCATTAAATAATTAATGCATTAATATTTTATTAGTTATATTGCAGACCTTATGAATGAAAGAAGCAATAAAGAAAAATATGAGTTCAGTTTTGATACTTAAACTAACCTTTAACCACAAGCTTACACATCAAATTTTGGTCATTCATTTCCTCAACAAATGTTCTTGACCATAAGGAGGGCAAGCATAAGAGACTGGAAGGCTTCACACCACTTATTCACTGAGTAACAGAAAGAGAAAACTCATATGGCATATGGTGGGATGTCTGTGGTAGTAAGGAGAGCATGGATTTCAGTGTCAGCCTTGAGAGTTTAAGATCATTGGACATTCTGAGAAGAAGATACTCAAGAACCAGGAGCTTCTTTTTGAGGCTAGACGATAATGAATGTTCTAAAATAAGGCATAAAACCCTCAAATTTGCTTAATTGTACAATATTATACCATGAGGGGAGATTATTTTCTGACCTCAGCTGGTGATCAGTTTATGCCCTGATGTATGCAATTTCATGGTTTGTATCATTTTTTTTATCATGTCACTGCAGATGTTATTCTTACTCATATAAATGCCTAATCCTCTTGTTAGATACTACTTATCCCTGCTAATTATTTTTACTGTGTCTAAAGCAAGCCAGTAACAGCCAAGGATTAAGAATGAGAGTGACTTCTCCCTGGAGCCAAAACAGAAAAAAAAAAACAAGAAAACAAACCTCAAAGTTTATGGTAAAATATACTTTAGTTTATTGTATAAAAACTCCAGATAGCATTTTTCTAAAGGTGATGCTGCTTTATTAAAAGAAGATACTCTCCTTGTTTATTTGTATGTCACCTTGCTTATATCATGCTCACGAGAGATAAACCACAACTTAATTTCTCAACAAACGGGAAAAAAAGAAAATATACCTGTATATCACTTCCTACAAATGTCCTCAAACCTATTAATTGCTCATTCATACACAGATACCCTATGAACCCTCTCATACGGGAGGCAAAGTATGGAACACTGAGGATTAATGAGACCAAGCAAAAAAGGAAAACAGAAAAAGAAGCAAAAAGGAAAAAAAAATATTCAGCATGTGCCTATGGAGCCAATAGGTAATCCAACATTGTGCTAGCCCTTTACATATAAACAAGGAGTGAGGTTTCCATGTTCTGCCAGTAAGTTTATAAGAACATAGGAGAGTCACTCTACATCTCCAAGTCTCAGAGGCTGCTCAGTTATGAAGGAAAGAAATTTGGTTCAATTTCAGGCCTGTCTATCTGGTATGATTATAGACACAAGAAATACAAGGTGAATGAGACACCCTTCCAGTCCTAAAGGAGATTTAAGTTGGTGGGTCAGACCAAATTTTATCAAATGTCTCCTCTAGATGTCAAGGAAACCATAGAATCTCAAATATGAAAAGAAGTTAGAATTCATCTAGTTCAAAGTGTTCACTTATTTATGAGTCTCTATTCTAATATTCTTTGAAGTGGATTGAGGTCATCCTGAGAAACTCCTCAGAGGTAGGGGATTTTTCTATCTCACTAGACAGCTCTTTCCAATATCCTGGAATGCCATCAGTAGAACTCGCACTTAAGAATAACATGCAGGAAAAAATAAACCTAAAACATAATCTCAATGAAAATGAGGAGCAACAGCTGAGATCCAGTGGGAAGCAGACAGGATCCTAAGTTAAAAAATACAGCTTCCAGGGGAAAATGAGGGGATACATATATTTTGAGGATTCCTGGGTGCCAGATGAGGTAGTAGGTTTTTTTTGCTGACAACAGGCAAGTGAGGCAGATAGGACTTGTCCATTTTACATATAAGAAAACTGAGCTTTAAAGGAGGAATAGTTTGATCATTGTTACAAGATTGTAGGTAGCAGAGACAAGGTTTAATTCCTTGGCTCTGAATATCTTGAGCACAGTATACAATGCTGCCTCCCTCTGCTTATTGTGTCCCCATCTGCTTGTCTAATTTTGCTGTGTAATTTGGGGCTACTCATTTAACATCACTGGGGCCTAATTTTCCTCTAGCTCAAAAGTGGTGATATTTCCTCAGCACAAAATTGTAATATATACAGTAAACCTCACGTTTATTCGCTGTACAGAAGTTAGCACCTCAAGAGTCTATTTCTCATTAGAAGTTCTGACCATGTAGAAGCACCTAAATATCCTGATGCCATTCTCGTTCTGGGCAGGGATGATTTACCATGGCTTAGTAATGTGTGGCCAAGATATAACCACAGATAACCACAAATGATCTATATTGGACAAAGAGATACAAAGTGGATGGTACTTCTCATTTATTCAATACCAGTGGCCAGTTCATAGCACTTTAAGACTAATACTAAAGTTAAATAAAAAGTGGTAACTGTACATTTGAGATCACTTATCACATAATGTAGTAATCTCCACTCTGACATGTTTCAACACGCTTCCTGCATTGTGAGGTCTGTTTCCGTGGTTTTTGAAGCATATGACACACCTAATAAGGCTGCTTTACAAAAATAAGCTTTGCTACTGAACTTGTGTAATTAAATATGTTTATTATTATAGAGATACAATTTACTGGCTCTCTGAAAGCTAGTTGTATAATTAATAATGAAACCTGTTTTAATGAACATTTATTAGCAGTATGAAATACAAATATCTTGTAGATTAGCTACCATCTAGGAAAACTTCATTCATTCCCTGAGATTAAAAAGCCCTGCATTACCACTTTGGGTGTTGTGGTCTTGACAGCTCAACAATCTGCTCTGTAAAAATTCATTAATTTGGACCCCCACCAATATGGACACTGATAATTCAGAAGGTAGTGGGACTGAAGTTTGCCCTTGTACTATCTATGAAAAAGAGTTTGCTAAATAAATTAATCACGTAAGCCAGAGTATGTTTAACCACTTAAAATAATTTTCTTTCAAATATCTAGCACCAGGATTTGCATATTAACAATTAATATGCCAATTACAAATGAATCCTATTAATTCATTCAAAGGGATTCAGTGTCTTCCTTACCAAAAGTATGACTGAATTAATGTTGGAAATGTAGTAAGTATAATGTGATGTATTAAGAACTTGAATAGATACAAAGAAACACAGGAAGTGAACAATTTTCCCGAGAATGTTGTATTCTAGTCCAGTGTTTCCTAACACTGGCTGCATATCAGGAACATCTGGGAATAATTTTTAAATTGTTAATGTACAGGCTCTACCCCTAAGAGTTCTGATTAAATTAATTTGGGTTGAGGCCCAGGCAAATATTTAAAAGTGATTACTTGGAGTTAATGCATTATAGTTCTTCAAATAGTCTTTTAAAATGCAAATGCTCCTGTGACTAATAATATATTAAGTTGTTGTCTGATGTCCTATCTTCCTGATAAGTACCATTATCAAGGCTGCTTTCTTCTAGTCTCTGGGTTCTGTGTCCAGCAAGGACCTATAGGTATGGCCTGTACTATCCTTAGATTGAGCATATGCCCCTGATGGTCCTGGACAGTCCTCAATTATGCTTGCCATTCTGGCATAATTCTTAATGGTACAGCCTCCATGCATTTTCAAAAGTGTCTTGGTTTGGACATTAAATTACATGTCACCCAAAGTCTCCTATCAATATCAAAGTCCTCCTTAATCATCTCTTGAACCCACCTTTTCCTGTCTATCCACACAAAGTCTCTTCTATCCCAGGACTATTTTATCTCCTGCATCCACACTCATTATTTCCCAATACCTCACTATGGGATTGATTCTCTCCCTGCAATTGATCAAGTTATCACCACAGCCATTAAAATGAACCTTAAACTATTCAGCGTGGTAAGCCATGTCCTGTAAGGACTTGTTCTCTGCTCATTTCCAGACCTCATCTCTAGCTCCTCTACCCTTAGACAGTCCAATAAATCCCTCTTTTAGTTTCTCAGTGTCTCCAAGCATGCTATATTCTCTTCCCAGATTCACTTTCTCCCCTTCCTCAAGTAGCAATCCCAGCACTAAACAGAAGAATCATACTCTTAATGAAGTACCCTGTAACTTTCCAGGGAACAACTAATGTGGGGTGATTTCTTTGCACACACCTCTCTTATGGTTGTGTTCACATTGCTCTGTATTTGTTGGTTCAGCTGTTTATGTTTACTTTCATATGCCTGTATTGACCAACTATACTGTGGAATAGAACTCATATATTTTTGTTTGTTTGTTTTGTTTTCCCTGCCTCTGTTTCAGGATCTCTACTTAGTAAAAATATTCCTCAATATTGGAGATAAATTCAAAATACTCATCTAACATGGAATGTGCTGAGCTAAACACTGTGCTTTTCCTGGATCCTCTGGGTCTGACAGTGTGTGAAGTTGTTAACATTTTGCCATGACTTTGACTGAATAGCTTGCCCTGCATCCAGGTTTAAATAACATAGATATTTTAATGTGGCTTATATTCCTCTACAAGTGGGAATATTAACTATACACTGATTTGAAGATGATTAGTTCTAAGATATGATAATTATTACAAATATTGTAAGGAATGTCACCATTATTTCTAGTTTCCACAAGATCCTAAATAAACTAGCAATAAAATATAAAATACACACACATACAGAAATCATAGCTCTCATTCCAAAATACACACTAATTGCTGAGAATGAGATATGTCTTCCAGCCAATATATTTAAATTTTCATACTTACTGATGGCCTTCCCTAAGTTTTGTCAAAAATTTCTTTATTGAAATAGTTATAAGGAGACCAATTCTGTTAAAACCAGAAGTAACCTTGGCTTAAATTCAAGAAATTTTAAGCTTAAAAGTTGAAGTCTGTTGAGAAAGTTAATATTTAATTGACTTTATTTGACTGGTCTTGTCAGAAGCCTTTCTATTCAGATTTGCTGTGTTTATTTAGAGCCACTTTTTCAATTAAGAATGATTTCCAACAAATAAAAATAAGTTTGCAGTAATTGTTTAAATTTTGTATATTACTTTTGTAAAAGGTGTTATGTAAGAGAAAGAGAAAAAGAAGGAGAGAGAGAGAGTAGAGAAATATCAATTCAGAAATAATGAAAATCTGCTTTAAAAATATAAGAAACCCTATGTGATATTGTAGGCTGCACCATTTACAATGACAAATTAGTTTCATAAAGCTGATTGTGGTTCTGAAAGCTTTTATTTATTTAACTATTATAAAGATATTAATAACTAACACTTTGATAGTCACTAATATTTGAAGCACAGATTTTGCTATGTGACTATGTAAGTCTATAACAAGAATCTGAAATTTGGCAAGGAGCAGAGAAAGTGGGGAGTTAGTAATTATTGTGCTTGGAGAAAACGAAAGCTGATGGTCGTTAACTGTGCATGTGTAAGAGGAGACAAGTAGGTGATTTCATTGTGAATGCTGAATAGTGAGACAGAATCTCCAATTTCTGTCTATAGTTTGGACCCAAAATATATAGATATCAAAAAATTTCAAATTAAAATACTTTGTCTAGGTCTTGAGGAAATTGGAAAGTGGTTGGTAATTGTACAACAATCATCTTGAGGGCTTATATTTCCCCATCCTCATACTGCGAGGCAAATTTACTTTCTTGGCTGAGCATTATTGGAGTGCATTGGTAATGAGACAGAAGATGGAAGTTATGAACCAAAAGCAGGTAAACACATCCTGAAATGAAGAAGAAAATTTTATGCAAAGTTTATCAACACTATACAATGTGATTTCAGGGGCATTGAGAATATCTCTCCTAAATTACTCTCCTATTTTCTAAGCCTAAACAACCCCTCCTTTAAAATGTAAGCTCTCCAACACAGATGTGCTGCTTGATCATTTATTAGCCTCAGAAAACTGTATGATTAAAGAAAAATAAAAGATGGCAAAAGAAGGGAATGGGCTGGAGACAGGAAAAGATCATACAACTACCTGAAGTATGGAAGAGAAAGAACTGTGAGAGCTAGAGAGAGGACACACATTGGTGAATGGAGTGGAAAGACACTTTGCCAACTTCAGAATTTTGGTGTGTTAATAAACCAATAGATATACCATGCCCTTGATCAGAGGCTTTGTTTAAAATGCATAAACGGCTTCCTTCAAAATCTTTTCAAAGTGTCAAACATGATAAATTGGGAAAACTGCCAATTTGTTCTACATTTGACCTTATAGGTAGCAAATATTCCTTGGTTTATTCATATCTGAACAGATGACAATGCAGCTGTGATTGTGAGATGCAAGCATATTTCCCAAACCACCTCCTTCCTCCCCTCAAATCAGCCATGCACCCAGGAACTTTCAAACAAACCAAACTTTAGGTTTCTTATATGGACAGTTCCATTTCTAGTGACAGGGAGTAGTAGAAGCCCAAAAAGTGAATATCGTTTAAAACATAGGACTTGGGGAATTTCCAAGGATCTATTCCATTAATAGGGCATTGAATTAGGGGACATGGGCCTTATCAATCTCCAATTAATAATTATAAATTATTAACTTCAAAGATTGTCTATATAAGTCATTACTTGAAGTATAGTCAGAAATTAAAGTTTCTGTGGACCACAAAAAATAATGTAAGCTGAAGACCACAAAACCACAGATATAATGTTTATTCAATGTTCATAATGAAATTATCTATCTCTCTATATGCCTTTGCCCATAAAGAGCCCATTTATTTTGTGGGTTTAAAAATAGCCTTTGCAGAGTTGGACACATATTTTGAAGCTAGTTAATCTGTTTGTGCAGAAATTATCTATAGCATAGCCACACTTGCAGTCATCAAAAGTAACATTTCAGCAAGCAATTTAAGTTACAGAAAGAAAATCAACTTACATCACATTTTCAGATTACAGATGGCAACAGATAGTACCAAGAAATCATGGTCTTGGGCCAATCACCAACTCTAGAGTGGGAACAGAGAGCCTTTCTCTCCCCGTACTATGATACTTCAGTTATGTCCTGGGTCACATGTCCTGCTCCTTATGTGGCTTTATCAATTTTATCTCCTGAAAATTCCTTCATTAATGACCTTTTGAAAGGTAACTTAAATCCTTCTTGAAAATACAAATGCTCCTTGTACTCAATCTTCTCCCCTGAGCTTCTCTGGTAGGTTCACTTTGAGCTCTCTGGAACATGTTTCTCAGTTTCTCTGCCCAGAAGAATGGAATTGGAGGCTGCCGGATCATACTTGCAAACACAGCTGTGGTGGGAAAATTTTATTCTTCTTGTACAAATGCCTGTAGAAGAAAGTGATGGATAAAATCCTGCCACCTGGAACAAATGACTTCACACATTTAATGTAGTTTTCTCTATGAAAGTATTTACTAGTTTGAGAAACATTAAATCTTCCAGTTGTCAAGTGATTATAATTCTGCCACTGTGTTCTATACGTAGTTTTGTACCATTATCATGCAAAGAGTCTGACCAAGATCTGATTTAAGTCACAACTAGGCACTTGGTCCAAATTCTTACCCAGTTTCCAAGTTATTTCTGACCTAGGAGTTCCTTCTATTCATAGATACATTTCATTGTAAAACCCGGAATTGTCATGGGCTTATAATCAACATCCACAAAGTCCTCTCCAGAATCCCAGAAGTTGACTCCTATACATATCTCCTGGGCCAGAATTTCATTCCACTTCAGGCTTCCACCAATAAGGCCCGTTGACTGGTCTGGCCTCCCTGAGAGGTGAGGTGACAGTTCTCTCAAAGTAAGGAAGAGGAAGATACAGTCTGCTGAGTGGACATGTAGTGGTGCTGGACATAGACACTTGGACATACAATTAGGTATGCTTTGGTTTGATATTTTACACTGCAAGAATGTCACGTAGGCCCTCATTTTATCAGGTGGAGCACTGAGTTTATTGCCAGGGGAAGGCACTAAATATCTACTCCAACTCTACATTCACTCCCATCTATACCCCAACTTCAGAAGAAGTTGGCACTGGGATTTTCTTAAAAGACTTTCAGTGAGCCTAAACCAAGAAAGAGACATTCTGCAGAAAATGGGAACATAAAAGTCATTTCCTCTATCTACAACTGACATCAGTTCTGTCAACTTAATCATATTTTAGATCCAAAGAAATTCAGTCATGTGAGGAAATAGTTACAGATCCAGTTGGTAACTTATCTATTACCCATGTACTGCACTCAGGTAGTTAGCAAGTCTCCAGCCTTCTGCTTTTCCTGAGAGTCTTTGCAGGAGACCTGGCTGTCTGTTTCTTTGCTGTAAACTAGTCAGTTTAAAAGCAGTCCTAGGAATGGGACCTGTTCAGGGAAGAATGGATTTTATGCCCTGCTTATTGCCTTCCAAATGCCAGGAGCTTTTCAGAGTAATAGCAACTGGTGTAAAAAGAGAATTTGAAATAAAAGAAGCTTTTATTGCCCCAGAAAGAGGCTGCCCATAAACTTTCCACCTGCCTTTACCACTGGGAAATGTGTATGTGTGTGTATATCAACAATTTCTGGCCAATGAGAATTTACCTTTCCTATTAGCCTCATATCCTCCAGAAAAATGTACATGATAAAAAGCAGAGCAAGAAAACAGGATCAAACCTCTTTAATTGCAGTTGTCAAATGTATTCCAGCTTAACACTTCATGCATTCTGTCATCAAGAGGACATTTTACTGCTGGTGCTGATGCTTTACCCTCATGCAAAAGCTTTCATCTTGGAATATCAAAGATTTCTGCAAATACTAATTCATTAATTAAGCCTCTCAATGACTGTTCAGAGAAAGAGAAAAAGAAAAATGTCTTTCAAAAAAAGAAGAAAAAAAAAGAGAGATACATGAAATTAGGGTTGTTTGGGTGGCAGCCTCAGTGAACAAAGGATGCCATTTCACTCCTGTCATTGTGACCCCCCACAGATCAGTCACTGAATCCAGAACAGACCTTTGTATGAAGATGCAAACATTTTTCAGATCAGTGTTTCATAGGTTTGTCTTTAGTTTCTAATGAACCTTCTTCGTGGCATTCGGTCACATCATTTGTCTCTAATTCTGTTGTTCCTTTGTTCTCCTTTTATAATAGAATGTGAAACCTTGTGAACCTGCTGAGATCACTCGGTTTACTTCTGAATTGCATTAGAAAATGTGGTGCTAAAACCCCACCCCTAGGGAGTGGGAAACCTATGCTGGATCTAAGCCAGGTTTTCAATAAACTGTCCTCAAATGCAAAGCCAATAAAAATGTCTGACTATTTTAGTCGGTGCTGAAACTCAAAATAAATCAAAATAAAATATTGTTACCCCAAATCAACATATAACATTATCTATTCTTTCCACTACTCAACAGGTATAGTTTAAATAGTAGTCATAGCCAATCTAGAACCAGTATGTAGCTGTTGTTTAGGATTTTTTGACCTGTAGCTTATTATCACACAGGCCTTTATCTGCTTTGAAAGAAAGGATTAGGAGGTATTATAGGGAAAATATACTAGAAATATGTGCCCTACTAGAATTACAACTGCTCCACTTCTAGACACATGCCAGTCTAATTGTTACAATTTCTGAATCCATCCAAATTCATCTGAGGGTTACCAGTATCATCATTGGTAATGTCAGAAAGAATTTTATTAATGGGCCATGAACACCCCAGGAAGTAGTTTGTAAACCCACACTTAGACCAACTATGACTAAGCCCCTTAAACATTATTTATTGAGTACATACAAGGTACAGGCCCTCTGTTGGTATCACATTTGATTCTTTCAGGGTTCTTAGAAATTAAAACCTATGTCTACAAAACCCACTCTATGGTTTAATTATTTCTATTAATAAATTAATTTTCTAATTCTCCCTCTCTTTCTGTCTCTCAACTCTCTTCCAACAATGTAATAGAGTGGTTGAAAGTGAAGGAAGACAGGGAGGATGTGATTCTCAGCTTCATCCCATATGACGATGTAACCTTGGGAAAATTTACTTAACTTCTCTTAAGATTTACTTTTTTATCTGCAAAATGGAAGCAATCCCTGTATTACCTTGTTGAGTGGCATACAGTCGGTACTCAATAAATGTCATTTATGTGGACACACAGACACTCACATTCACATATGATCTACTCTTCTCAGAGCAGATCCTACTTACCACATTGTATGAGATTCGAAACCTTCATGAAAGAGAGGACTATACCTAGAGTCCACCCATAAATACATTATGTAAAATATATCCCTACATCAAAACATGTTAAATGGTATATAGCTATAGATATAGACATAGACATAGACATAGACATAGACATAGACATAGATATACCAAGGGACAAAATCTGATCAATGCCCAACAAGCAGAATTATCTTTTAGAAAGAGAGCAGAATAGACAATCCAAAAATAATGCTAACCACTCTTACCCAGTGTAATGCCTTCTGCAGTCCAGTGGTTAAGGCAAAGATCAAATTATCCTGAATGGAGAGAAAGCTTCAGGAATCTACGACAAGTTCCCTTCAAGATAAAGACTCAGGTCTAGTTTCCTCCTAGCCACAGTGATAGACAAATCTTTTTCATTTTTGTTACCATTTATCATGCATTCATTAAGTAGTATCTGTTTGCTTGATTCTTCATTAAAATATGTTTAGGAAAATTCAAAGAGTAAGATCCCTTCCTTCAAACACTTTGTGTTGTAGTTGAGCTGTCAAAGTATGTGTTTGTGAAAAGCTCTATCATAATACAGAACTATGCATCATTAATTTTAAAGTGATTGACTGTTTTGGCTATGAAAATTCAGAGGAGAGAATGAAAACACTGTGGGCTAACCTGATCAGGAAATATAACATGATAGAAAAACATGATATGAGCTTTTCCAGTAAGACTGGAAGAGAGAATCTGAAGGAAACAATTTGGGTATATACATAAGAGTAAATCGCACAAACACAATCAGGGAGCTAAATGACTAATGCGTGTAAAGTGTGGAAAATAAGAGGAGGCTCTGCTAGGCAGAATGGATAAGCAAATTGCATTTTGGTTTTTTGAACTTTATGTCAATTAAAATTATCACATTCTGGTGAAAAGATTTGAAAGATTTACATGAGCTAATTAGAAAAATAGTAAAAGACAGTTTGACTGTAAAAAAATATGAGTCAATGATGAGGTAAGTGGCTATTCGAAGACTAACACAATTTGAGTTACATTAATAGAAGTATGATGCCTTGAAAGCTAGATTAATAGACCATGGTTAAAGAACTGCGCTTAATTCCAGATATCATATTTTAGTTACAAACTAAATCCATCACAAATGAATCCAGGCAAGACATTGAACTACCAACTAGTTTTGTAATTAAATTACTAGAAATCTCCAATTCTTTTGAGAAATGGTTGAGGTTAGTAGAAAACAGGTGTCTCAAAAATTTTTGAGGATTGTATGTGGAAGAGAAGTACTCTCAAAGAGAGTAGGAGTGCACTGCAAGAATCTATTGGACTTCTCAACACAAATGCTTTTTTTATTACTTACAGCTACATAAAATGAGAGATGATGAGGATGCTATCACTAGAAATATTACATCTGAACTAAATGACCATATTTATCTGAACTAAACAAGGACATCATATTTACTGGGAAATTGCACTATAAGAACTCAAAGGTCTTTCTGACAATAGAATTTTATTAGTATTTTAATTCCATCCATCAAACTACTTTGCTCAGACAAATGATACTCCTGTGCATCATTTTAATCAAGTACTAAATTATGTGGCTGGTTTCCACAACAGAAACTTGCAATCGAAATATTTGAGAACTACCCATTAGAAATCTTCTATTTGTAGTGGAAGACATTTTCCATGTTTTCTCTGCTTGGAAAAGAAGAAGACTTCTGAATTTGAAACCAAATCAACACAGAGTTAAGTTTTTAATCAAGCTATCTGGTATTTGTTTTCAAAGAAGGTAGAAGTTGGAGAAATACAACGACCTCTCTTTGCATTTTTATGACAATAAGATTGCACAATGGAGTTTTATGTCACCTATTTGTAATGAAAAGTCTTTTTTTTTATCCCATTCATAAGACTCTCTCATTGTTAGACTTGTTAGCTTAACCCTAACATCTTCAAATTCAAATGGTTTTATTATCATTATTAAAAACAGAAACACCTGTTTGTGAACTGGATGATCAAATAATGACTATATGTTTTAAGGAAGGTTTTGCATTAACATAAAGTCATTAATGTAAATGCAAATGACCCAGGGCACCAAATCTGAGTTTAGTAAAGTGGCAGTATAAACCCATCCAGTCTGGGGATGTTTGAATTTCACTCATGCACAGATTGGAATTTCCATTAATCTATCATACATGGCTTCTGATACTCAATTCTGCATGCCACTCTACAAGTAAAATTTTCCTGCTTCTGTTTCCTCCACCTTTACCTTCCGAATGAATATGTTGGCTTACGTTTCTGTGAATTAAGTTATGCTGGTTTTCTTCCAGCTCATACAGTGAGTTATGAAAAGAAAATAGTTGAGTTTATTTGCATGACCTTTTATATTCATTTTGCATGAAATAAAATCATGTGCTTTTCTCGTAAAAAATACTAATGCCACTCAGCAGTGTATAGGGTTAATTGTTATTTTAATGAGAGTGACATGCGGCACTGGGTAAGAATATGATTTTAAAAGCTACAAGCTATAAAGGTCACATATCAGTGAAGTGGCAAGTTTTTACGGCATATTGCTAGGAACCTCGTCCATTCTATGCTCACAGTGATATTATTCTTTGCCTAGTACAGGCCATATGCTCTGACAGCCTACCAGAATTTTTTATTACAAAACACTGTGTCTTAAAATCTTTCCAAATAACTCAATGTCCAACCATGGGATTATGTGATTGGAACAACCTTAGATGTAGACAGCATATCAAAGATTAATAGTTAAACTAATTAAGTTACAGTCCAATGCTAGAAGTCCAGATCAGATGTCATTAGATATCTACAGAGGTAACGCCATTGGGTAAATGTCCTCGTCTGTGTGCTCACAATTCCAAATAGTACTGAATGTTACAAAGATAGTACACAGGATTATGTCACAGGTGGTGACACTTAAATAGGTGCTTTTGGAAGGCCTCCGTGAAGACAGAGCATCTGAACTTAAACTTCCATTGTCCTGAGGAGCCAAAAGAAAAGGTTAAGCTCAGGCAGAGGGGCATAGCAAGTCACAAGAATGAAACTAAAGTGTTCTGTTGGGGGAAATAAAAAAAAGGTGTAGACAAGACCAGGAAGAGGAGAATGTAACAGAAAAGACAGGGAGTTGCTCATTCTGGGGACTGGGAGGCCACCAGAACATAAGATATGGAATTGAATTTAATTCTAAGGAAAATAGGAAGGCATCAGTGAGGTTCAAATATGAAGGTGACATAATTCTAAGTAATGGCTGCTATGGAGAAAGGACTATAGGTTGGCAAAAGTAGAAGGAGGGAGACCAGTTAGAAGGGTTTTAATGTTGTCCAGCTGAGAGATGATGGTGGCTGAATTGAGCATCAGTGGAGGTGAAGAGAACTAGACAGATCTGGAGTAAATTCTGTGCTGAAAGCAGGAAAGACAGTGGCTGCATTGCCTAAATAAAGACAGAATTACACCCCTTGCAAAATGAAATTCAGTATTTTTGTCAGTCTTTCAGCTCCTTTGACCTTTTGCACAAACTTCTTGGAAAGGAGAAGATATGATTAAGAATAATTTTCCCTTGTATCTTCAAACAGAATACAAAGATAGCTATTTTATGCCAAGAATGAGTTTGCTTTAGAAATCTGTTTCTACAGGAACTATGGCTTTTAAATGTCTCACTTCCATAAATTTTAAATTAACAATTGGTGAGCTTAATGATCACTGGAATTTATACTTGAAGATCTTTGGGGAGATGAGTTTTACAGACACTCACCTAGAAATTAACAAAATTCTGCAGTAACTGACAGAATATAAAAATGCTGGTAAGATGAGAAAAGGGCCTTTAGTGAGGGGATCCTCCCTATTTGCAACAGGTCAGGGGTTCAGAGGAGTCACCTGGCTTTGCTCAGTGACCAAAAGAATTTAAATTTGAAATCAGACTAAAGGACATCATGATCATGAGAAAAGACTCACTGGGGCTTAGGCAGTTGGTACAGAATTCCTAGCTGCTTATTATGTAAGGATAATTTCATCTGCTTTTAGGCAATAAAGGAGAAAATCAGTCTCTGTTTTCGTGATTTGCCAATTTTTCTTCTGCACAGCCTGCTTAGCCATTATCTGGTTACAGGAGTCTGAAGCATGTGTGAAAAATCAGCCCATTGCTGGTCCTTGCTGGATAGGGACGTTATCTTCTCTACACAGGGGCTGTCACAGGCTTCTAATAGAGCCCTGTGGAGATAGGAGGTTATTGGGCCAAGGACCTTGTTTCTTTTTAATTCTTTCCTTTTACAAATGATTAAAGATAAGTTTCCTTTTTTTTTAAGAGACAGAATCCAGAGAATTTCTAATATGTACATCTGACATTTTTTTCTTGTTTTCCCCCCATCTTTTCCGTGAATTCTTAACATCATGTGTTATATTTTTCCTGTACTTCTCCTACCAATAGTGCTCTTAGTAATATCATTTGCAAATCATACATTACCAAACCTTTCTGAGAGTTTATAAATAATAAGTGATGAGCCTCAGTAAGGGGGGGTCCACTGAAATCTCCATTCTCAAAAACCATACCCAAGGTTTAGGAGGAAGAATAACTTCTGTGCACCCCCACTGGTCTTTTGTCTCTTGCCGTAAATCTGGAGAAAGAGAAAACATCTTCCAGGGCAAAAGTCAGAAGTGAATATGGCAAGTAGCTCAACTGATGCTGCTTGCAAAAGCTGCTGTCATAAACCTTGTTGGACCAAGTACTGAAGCTTTCCTCCTGTCACTAGTGAAGCTCAATTCTCTGACAACCGTTTTTCGGCAGATGAGTAAGACGCTGTCATTAGGAACAAGCGATATGGTCAAACACATGGTTCCCGACACATTAGTAGAGTACTTGCCAATACTACCCTCATCCACATGGTTAAGAACTCATGGGCTGAGGAGTCATATATAGGTTTAAACTGGAAAATAAAGAAATGGTACACGATCAGATGAAATTGATCAATTCCTAAGAGTCCAAAGAAAATGGTTATTTTCCCCAAGAATAAGGACTGGTCTCCTGCTCAGACCTAGAATGCACAGCCTCACTCTCTTTGGACACTGGCATACTGAATGCCGTAGTGACGTTCTGCTATTTCTAGATATCATCCTTTTCAAGGAAATGGCTTGGAACAGGCTGCTTTATTTGACTTTTGGAAGTGGCAGTGTCTGAACCAGAAAAGTCCGGTGACTTCTGTAATGAGTCTTGCTCAGACACTCAAAGCATATGTTGGAGCCAAATGACCATGAGAAAGAAGCTGGACGATATGCTTACACATACATATACATACTCACATACACATACATATAAACATTAATGTGCATATGAAGAGTCATATGCAGACACATATCCACATAGCTATGTGGATATCTGGAGCCCTTTCAGTATCTGGAGCCCTTACTGAGAGCTGGATGTCTAAGGTAGGGACACAGATAGGAAATAGAAAATGGTGAACATCGTCAACTTCAACATAGTCAAGTTGGCTTCACAGAATTCAACTGGATGATTGTGATTATATCCAAAATGAGATATGAAATGGCTTCTTAAGCAGTTTATTTTTCCTGTGCAAATTTGCCACTAAGTAAGTCCAGGTTCAAAAAGGGTGGTTCTAGCCCCTGAAGGCATTGTAACAACACAATGTGTATTTCTGATTCCTCGCCACCAGTGTGACTGTCTTTGCTTCAGTTTACAGAACTTCATGTACCTATTCTGGGAACTAAAGCTCTGTTCAGGGAATGAGGAGGGGCTGGAGATGGAAGGAAACTTCCCTTTTTTTTTCTAGTAATACCCTATGCCTTCCATCATTATAGCACTAACCTCAAATTATTGTAATACGTCTCTCTCTCACTACTAGCCTGGAGGCTATCGGAAGGCAGGAGTTTTTTCTATATACTACCTAATAAGGCCTCACACAGTGCCTGGCACATAGTAGGTTCTCAATGGTGGCTAAATAAATCACACATGATACATAGTGTTAAATGTTTTAATTTAGTGTGAATTCTTATTCTTAAGGATGTATTCATTTATTCACAAAATGTTATTAGCACATGCCATTTATGCTTGGTAGGTCAGAAGGGAAAAGAAAATGAAAAGAAAGACAAATAACTTGGTCTTGAAAGGTTAATTTACAAAGACTCTGTGTGTGTGTGTGTGTGTGTGTGTGTGTGTGTGTGTGAGAGAGAGAGAGAGAGAGAGAGAGAGAGATACTGAGAGAATGGGTTTAGATGGGGCTTAAATAATTGCCAAGATTTTATGCATTTGTAGTTGTAATAAAATGTATAACTTAATCTATGTTAATTTTAATAATATGCTATATTTTCTAGACTCTGATTTTGATCATCATCCCTAAAAGAGGGATAGGTTCTTATAATATTTTTGTTTCTAATAGCAGAACTTCATTATTTCATTATGGGGTAGAAGTCAGAGAGAATGTATTTACACCGGACTTGGAGCTTTTTAGAAGAATGCTACATGGTTATAGATTTGTTTGTGTTTTCCCATTTTATGCATCTTGCTCATCCCTGGTCCCTGTGGGCAGCCAGAATGAAAGGTCAGGTTACTGTCAACTGTGAGAAAGGCTGTTTCAGAAATGTTTCCAGCTGAGATCTCCCAGGAGATGTCACACCATGACACGGGGAATAAGGTCTTAGGGAAATGCCTTTAAAATTCATATGTAAATATGCTATGTGATTATGTGCATGTGGGTGTCGTGTTTGCATGAGTATGTGGAAATATGCATATGGTGTGTATGTGAGAGCATGCAAATGTGTGCATTGTGTGTGTGTTGTGTATGCATGTGTCGTGTATAGTGTACATGTTTATGTATGTTGTATTGTGTGTGTTGCGTGTATGCATTGCATGTATATTATTGTATTTAGTTGTATATTTATTGTATATGTAGGAAATTGTGTATGAGCTCTGTGTGTGTGTGTATGTGTGTGTGTGTGTGTGTGTGCACGAGCGCGTGCATGGCAATCTTCCATTTTTTTCCAAATATATATTCAGGAAGTGAAAGAAAATGTGTCAGTATCTGTGGAGAATACAGCCACAAATTAAATAGATTAAAAAACAACCTTTCCTAGGTTGTCAGAGAAAATGTTGAAGGGTTTACAAAAAGGGAAAGAAATCTCTCGGGCAACCATATCTATATTTGCATTGCTTGTTTCAGAATAAAGACCAAAAACCCCCTCCTATAAACCAAATACATCCACGCCTCACGCTCCTGATACAGAGTCGTATTTTGAAAAATGCTTGTTGGTTTCCCCTCCGTGATGTGTTTGCCTGTGACATTTTAAGATCACAAATTGCTGCTAGGAAATACTCCCTCTTTTCATATTTACACTTAAAAAACCTTTTCTTCTTAATGGTTAATTAGGTCACTAATCAAAAGAAGCTCTTAAGAGGAAAATGAAATGTTGACATTTTGCAATTATTTGCTACTGTGAATAATACATAAACATACTACTTATGGAGAAAGTAGCTTTCAAACTCTTTTTCTGCGGTGAAAGCTCCTGCTGACAGCAGAATCCCTGTGCCTTGGGTGATAGACCGCCATACTTCCTCCTTCCCTCCCTGTATTCAGTTTGGGTCACTTATGCGTCATTACACTGTGCTTTTCCAAAATGCAGAATCAGTGGTTAAGTGTGTGTGTGTGTGTGAAGTACATTGTTCTTGTCTACTTTCCATTACATCATGAGTGTTAACACAGCAGCATATCACTTAAAGTAGGAACTCCTTTAGAAATCAGCTTAATCAGAAATAGATAATATTCTCATAACTCTAATAATTCAGTCTACATCAAGCACTTCCTGAGTTCTTCTTTAGTACCAGGATTGTGATTAGCATGAGTAACATGGAGATGGCTGGGACACAGGGTCTGTCCCAGGGGCTGAGGGGGAGATGACATACTACATCCAGAGATGACAGCTACATCCAGGGACTATTTGAGAAGCATATATAAAACATCCAGCTTCTCATTTTGTTTTTCCTCTATACTTCAAATGATGTTTTCTCCCACCTCACCTTGATCATGTAATTCCATTGTCAAAATCACCACCAATAACTTCAGCCCTCCTAAATCTTGATTTCAAGCATTCCTCTCTATAGACTCAACCTTCTGTCTTCGGTGCTTACTCATTCCCAAGACTTATCACCAGTCTATTATAAAGCTAGTGCGCCACCTTTTTCACTATCTCTACCACTACCCAGCTGGACCTATCCACCATCATTTTTTTTTTTTCTTCTGGATTACTGTGTAGTCTCAGCTCTGGCTCCCTGGCCTCCAACTTTGTTTTCTTACTGTTTTATGGGCTTTTGAAAAACATAAATTAGGACATGTCAATTACCTGTACACATGGTTGTGGAATTAAAGAATAAATTTTTTAAGTCCATTCACTTGGGTTCTCTGCTCTACCACATGCTAGTCTAGGCTAATATTATCAGAAAGCATGGTGCAAAGACTATGGTCTCTTAGTAGTTGTGTTAGTTTCCTAGGGTGGCTGAAACAAAATACCACACACTGAGTGGCATAAAACAACACAAAGTTATTCTCTCGCATCTCTGGAAGCCAGAAGTCTGAAATCAAGGAGCCTTCTAAGAAAGAATTATTCATTGCCTTTTCTTATCTTCTAGTGGATGCCGGGAATCCTGATTGTCCCTTGGCTCGTAGTTGCATGATTCCAAGCTCTGCTTCTGTCATCACATGGTCTTAATCCTTGTGTGTCTATGTATCTGTGTCTCCTTACATCTTCCTGTAAGGCAGTTGTTATTAAATTTAGGAGCCCACCCTTATGCAGTGTGACCTCTTCTTAACTAAACTAATTATACCTGCAAAAACTATTTCCAAATAAAGTCACATTATGAACTTATGAGTGGAAGTGAATAGCGAGGACACTTTTCAATTCACCCCAGTAGTGATTGAGTCCTGAGGAAGACAAATGCATTTGCAAACATGAGCTCATTCAAACTCTCAAAGATTAGGTGTTCTCATGTTCAAAAGGGATTTGCACTTGCCTGTCTTCCTCACTGAGTGGTCGTAAACATTCAGAGCAAACACATTGATAGAGAATAGTTGTCCACTGCGAGGATCTATATACATATATCAAATGCTTGTATTATATAGAACACATATTGAAATGTATAATTTGGGGAATATATTCTTTTACGCATAAGTACAAAATGAAACAAAATTTTGAGTGTGATTCATTATTCTAAATTGCACATTCAATTTCTAATATATTTTCAAATATATGTTAATTAATCACCAGTGTTTTATGTAAATGGGAGAATTTCGAAGATTATCTCTTATACACCCACATTTTAATGATTGGGCAACTGTTCCTCAAAAAAATCACATTAAATGTCTACTTTTGTCCAGCCCATTGGTTGCAGAATGAAAACCCACTTCTTACTTGCAAGTGAAATGAACAGCTAATATATGAAGTCAAGTCATTGAATTGGCTCATGACCCTTACTCTCTCCTCCTTGCAGACATTCTTCTGGGAATGATGCCTTTAATATAGGGGCAGAAGATAGACACTGGATTTTGAAAGGCTGATTTGAATTCAACTGAGACATCGAATAGTCACTAAATACTACTGTTCATGTTTCTTAAATCTCCCAGATTTGGTTTTCTCAGCTGTAAAATGAGAACAACAATATTTATGCATAGAGTTAATGTAAATATTCTTTGTTTGAAGTGACTAAATTACAGTTATTAACTACATACATCCATAGACCAAAGGAGATTAACTATAAATTAATACACACACACACAGGATAGTGTGTCAAAAAGTCACACTGAACAAAGAAGAGATAATAATGATAATAGTGATGATGATGATGATGACTATATGAAATCACAGAGGAATGATCGTGTTTTGGGGAAGCATGTATGGCACTTTTTTTCCCCCTCAGGGATTAATAGCACTGCAGTATGACCCTGCTAGGTCTTTTGCTTACATCATCTTATCAATTTTTCTCGAGAAAACTAGATAACAAGGATCCCAGGTTTACAGGTGAGAAAATTAAGAATCAAAACATTTAAGCAAATTGCCCAAAGCTATCAACTTAATATGTGCAAAGGAAGGATTTCAAATAGGTGTCTGTCCAAGAGGAGTGGTTAGAATCTGTCTTGGAACTGATACATGCAGGCTGTGAAATATTTAGGAATGCCGAAACTAGAATTGGCATATTAACTAGAAAAGTTATTTAGAAATCCCTATTGACACCCAGTAACTGAAGGACGAGTCAGTAAATGCATGCTTCTGCACCTGGCAGTTTCCGGACACCTTCCAAGCTCAGATTCTGCTTCTGCTCTCACTCTCGGGATGACTGCTTGATTAATGAGCTTCCATTCATAAAGCTTTCTGATGAGAAATGTGTGCCATTGCTGTAAGTGGTAAGTCATATCATTGTTTGGATTGGCATTGAGACATGCCAGCAAAATCTCTACCCCTGTGGCTAGGGAAATGGATGGATAGTATAATCATATCTGTGGATTCATACTCAACAAGTCCGCAGGCTTATCGTAGGGGACCACTCTGAGTAAAATTTAGTTGGATTCCTGGCCAGATGCTATGTGTTCCAGTTCCCTATGTTTATTAAGTATTTTCAAGATTATATCTTAACCTAATCCTTTCTGAGTCTTTGGAATTCATTCTAGTTTAGCTCACAGATGAATGAAACACAGCAGAAGTTAAAGGAAATGCGAGTGCATTGGTTTTCTCTGAATATTTTTGATTTGGGGCAGAACCTAGGTAAGAAGAATAAATTTAAAATACCATTGAGAGATATAAAGGAAAAGATATACAAATTTAGGCATAGCCTCTGGTGTGTGAGCCTCATAAAGAACTTAGGAAGAAAGGTTACATATTTGCTGGGCTTCCAGTATCTCAGAGCATAGAGCTGAGGGTGCGTCTAGTTTTGGTCTGCCTATCTGTCTGAAATCTCTAAGAGTGTATCTACACAAACAGTGAGATCATGAATTTATCTTTTTTTCAAAGTTTTAGTCAATGGTTTTTGTTTTCTGTGGGGTGCTAAACAACTTTTTTATTAAAAAAATAAAAATAAACTTCCATTTTAAAGTAGATACGGTCCAAATGAAAGTTGGCTTATCGGTCCCTTCCAGGTTTATATTTCTATGAGTCAATATTTTTAATTATTCAGGAGTTTTTAAATAACCCTTAGACGTATGCACATTGTATAGTTTCCAAAGAAATTATCAGAAGTACTTTTGCAAGATATAGTATGCTAGCTTACAAGGCCAGTCCTAAAATCCGCCCATTCGTTCATGCACTCATTCATTTAACAAATGCTTATGGAGCGACTATTATATATGAGTGGTGGTTGTAGGACTAGTGGGTCTGCAAGAGGTTAATATCCTCAGAAGATTCAGTATTGACTTTAGGAGTTTCTTTAGAGCCATATGGTAACATGCAGGCATGTTCTCATTCCATTGTCTCCATAGGCAACATATAACAGGCGTCACGTGAACAGGACTCACAAAACATGCACTTAAAGAGAATTGAATGATTCTTAAATAATGTCGTGGTTTGATATTTTTGCCCTCTTTTTTCTTGTATGCCACCTGTCTCAGTTTCTGAAACACCACCATAAGCAACTTGTTATTTCTTTAATCTTAAAAGAAATCTAATGTACAAGATAATTTTCAATAAAGTGCAGCTATCTCTTTGACAAAGCAGAATAAGCAAGAACTCTCTTTACCACCCCAAACCCTGGAGACACACAGTTAAGCACATATACATATTTCCTGAGAATATATTTATGGACTTGTCTAAGATTCACAATACTTAGGAAATACAAAGGGAAGAAAAGTACTATCACAGTGGAGTAGCCTGCTGGACACTCTGATAATCAAGAGATCAAAATGAACATTATCAGTAGCGGGACAAACCCCTAGCACGCACTCTTGGATAGGTGCACTGAGAAGCACCGGGCACGTGCGTTTATCACTGAGAGTCCTGCCAAGGATGCGTAACCTGCATCTAATCACAGGGAAACATCAGAAAACAATACAAACTGATGATCGTTCTACACAATAATGGGCCTGTAATCATTAAGTGTCAATGTCATGAAAGTCAAGGAAAGGCTTCCATGAAGCCATTTCAGATTGAAGGTGACTAAAGAGACATGGCAACTAAATGAATGCGATATTCTCGACTAAATCTTTGAAGAATGTTTTTAGGCACCCCGCAGACACTTGATTGGGGTCTGAGAATTACAGGGTAGTAGTGTAGCATTTAATTTCCTGGTTTTGATGGTTGGATTATGATTATGTAGGAGAAAAGCTAGCTAACTTTTCCCATAAAGATCAGGAAAGTGCAATCTTTTTTGGAATTCACAGCCTATGTGGTCTCTGTCACAACTAGTCAACTCTACCATTGTAGGAGGATAGCAATCACATAGTACATATAAACAAATAAGGGTGACCATGTGCCAATAAAACTTCATTTATAAAATTAGGCAACACATAGGATTTGGCCCATAAGCCATAGTTTGCTGACTCCTGATTTCTTCATAAGAAATAGACAAGAAAGTTTCCAGTGGTGTTGGGGCATTTCATCAACAACTAACTATCAAGTGATTCTGGAAAAGACTAGAGTGTGCACTGTGCGTGCAACAATTTGAGATTGCTGCAAAAAGTGCTATTACTCAAACATAATAGACATCCATTAGGATTATATACCTTGGAAAGTTTAAGTATCTAATGATTTCATATGTAGCTCCAGTGAAGGTGATAACATAAATGTCAAATGACCAGGAGTAGTTTACATAAAAATATTTCATATAATTTGAGAATGGAAAAAGGTAATATTTCCAAATAAACACATTTTAAAACACGTAACATTAAATGCACATGCAATGCTAGGTTTTAATCAATTAAACATATTTAGCAGATATTTGGACATTTCAGCGACAGCCCTAAATGTTACATTCAATTATTGAAGTTAGCCAAAAGGTTTTATTTGGAGCTTTTTTTTTCCATTGAGAAAAGAAGGAATTATGATCATACTTAGATGTGTCTAATATCAGTGTACATGGACGGTATCTCCCACTCTTCTTTCTACAAAGTTCTAGCACTTATACTGAGGCAATTTAGTGTAGGAGAAAAGTCAAGCTTTGTGACTCTAAGCAACTTATCAAATCACTCTGAGCTTCAGTTTCCTTAGCTATAAAATTCAATTACTATATATATGTAACTAAATGGTCATTTTTCCCCTAGCACATAGTATGTGCTCACTTAATATTATCCTCCATCTATCTCTGTCTCTTACACTACTTAAATTTAATTTTATGCTCTCTAAAAGCATGAATACACTAAAAAGGAAAGAAACTTTGTTTTCATTCCTAGCAACCTACGTGGTACAAAGTATAGAGTGAGAAACTGGTAAATATTTGATAGCAAATTGACCCAATGAACTTCTCTCAAATTTTTCTTGCATTATCCCTTTAATTACTAGCTTTTCACCCTCCAGTACAATGTTAGAAATAATCCCATGAGAGTGTCTACATTCAAGTCCACATAGTCTCTAGCAAAAATACTCTGGATAACATTCTTAAAATGAGGGTGAAAAGCTAGCATCTTTCTAGGGGGCAAAAAGAGAAAATAAACATATATATATATATATATATATATATATATATATATATATATATATATATATATATATATATATATATATAATCTCCACATATACATACACAACATACACATATAATTTACATATAATTTTCTTTTGTCTTTTCTGGGGATATTTTTGAGTAATTAAAGTATCATCATTCATTGCATACTTCCACAATCCTCTCTCTCTTTCTCTCTTTCTCTTCCCCCACATCCCCAGCTAGCTATTTGTACAAACTTAACCTATAGTATTAAATTCACAGAGCAATTTAGGACAAGGTAAAGATTGAGTTAAGGCAAGCTACAGTTTGCAATGAAGTCAAGGACTGATGCCACCTGACTCGTTCATTTAAATGATTCGAGAGACACAGTCCAGTTGTAAAGTCTAGAGAGACCTCATCTAGACCTCATGAGGGGAAATAATATGAACACAGGCCTTCCAAGGATACAAGTAGAAGTGAGCAGGTTTGTGTCCACCTTAGACAACTGGGGAAATCTAGAACTCTGGGTACCTTCCTTAGGGAAAGGGGAAAAAACTAAACACAAAAGTGTTGGGTTTGAATCTCAGATTTATCAAGTATTAACCCTTTCACCTTCATGAGCCTTGGTCTGGGAATAATAAGACATAACTTTAACAGGTTTATTATAAAAAACAAATTAGATAGTGTATATTAAAACACTGTTTTAAACAATAGTAGTAATATGTTAAATTGCATTCCGTAATATACTAATATGACCATCTTTCCAATACATAAAATATTTATATTTCTTGTTTACTTGAGAGAGGGTACTAGCAGCTATCAATTACTAAAAAATACACTGGATCCAAATTTAGGGATTTTGAATTTTGTTATAACCAATGGCAGACAACCATGTGACTTAGAACAACTCACTCAACCTCATTAGGATTATGATGCTAAGTGTCTAAGGAAGATTTACCTTAGCTCTAATATTCTACGAACCTGTATGTCTGTATCTGAGTGAGGCCACTATATTTTTCTCTTCTGTTGTCAGTTCAGTTTTAAGGCAAACCATAACCAGGAATTCATGTATTCAGAGTAAAAGATTGAGTCTTCAGGTAGAGGAATTAAGAAAATGGATTGTATTTCCTACATACAAATTATAAAATTATAGGTCACAAAAAATTAGTTTCTACTCCAATTCTCTCAAGCACATGAAAGCACTCACCACCAGAACAGTTGCAACAGCTTGGCAGTAGCAGCTGCCCTGGAAAAGAAAAAACTGGAGAAATGAGTCATTCTTAATAACTTTTGCCAATGAACTATTAATTCTAAATAAAGCTAGACAGGACAGGGGAAGAAAATTTTTCCTTGGTTGGAAAGTTTTCAGGGGCCTAGAAAAAGGGAGAATTGGAACGCCATGAATTGAAACTCCAGGAAACGAAATAAAACACCATTTTCATCTAATATTAAACGCCAATTAATGACAATAGCAAAACACACACAAACTCACACACCCACACACACACCAAGAAAATAGTTACTAAACAAAAATGTATATATTGGATGTCCCAGAAGTACAAGGTGCCGGGGGTAATAGAGTTCTGAGACAACCTCCCCTCAACAAGTTTATGATCTAGGTGAGAAGAGAGAGAGCACACAGATATTCTGAATCACATCGGAGGGGCTTGGCCTCTTTCACTCGCACTTGGCTTGATGCTGCCAACTGCCAGATCTCTGACCTAGATAAGGTAGATGTACACCTGGCAGGTCTCGAATACCCCATAGTTACTTCAATGTTTGACCGCCTGCATGTATGTGTTCAGCCAAACCAAGCTGACCCAGACACTAAAAAGCTCCCACGGAATCCTTTGCCCATTTCAGTTTGGGTCTGCATGTGCCTTTTTTTCATACACTCTTAGGATTCCTTCGGGGCCAGAGGCTGGGTTTAGGGAAGGAGAGCTGGAGGAACAAAGAGAAATGGATTCTGATTATTTCCTTATTGCCCTTTCCTTTGACACTGTCTGGTTTCCCTGACCACAGCTTTGCTCTGCCAGATATGTTTCATTTTCTGCATCACTTCATCTGGATGGGCATTTCAGGCTGTGATTTCCAAGTTTGATCTCCTGTCGTAGACCCTGGTACTACTGAAAAAGAGGCTTTAAAGTTCAAAGTGAGTTAGAATGAGCAGTGTCTTAAGAGTTCATATCTTTCTGATCCTTCTCTGCTGTTGGCTACTTCAAAAAGTATCAAATTATTGTACACGGTATAGCAAATATCTCCAATGGGCACTGTTTTAAAATGTACTCAGGAAACCAGTCTTTCAGCTCAGAAATATAATGGTGAAACTTCTTTTTGTTGATGTGAGAAACTCGTTCTGTGAGAACTTCAGCAGCACACATTTCTCCCATGTGGCTCCCAGCTCACTATTCTTGTCCTTAAATAGTGACTGAGGTGATCTGATTGTTTCCAGATTAGTTGAGGTAACACTTAGACTGTTTTATCCACATGCACTGTATCCCCACCACTCCCAACCACCAAAATGCCCCAAAGATGCTTTTGTATGGCCTCCCTATTCAATCTTAGGCGTATCTTTAAAGTATATGAAACAATTAAATTTTTTTAAATAAAACATACATATTCATCAGCTCTTACTCTTCCAGACTTCTAATCACAAACCATTCTTGAGGGACTAGTCAGTGTCTCTGGATCTGAGCTAAATAAGTAAGTGCTAAATTCCTAGATAAATATGTTTATTATATAATTTGGTGAACAACGACTTTCCACATTTTTAGGGGTCTGAAAATCACACCTAAAAGTTTTGAAAATACATTCAAACAGGAAAGTGTTTGATTAATTCTATAAGATTAAAAAACTACTTTGTTTTATAACTTGCATTAAGTATTTAAATAAAGTGTGTTGCATTGGATATAATTTATAATCAACTTAAGCATGGAACATCATATTATGATTTGCATATAAAGTTTTCTAATTGGAAAACAAAATATTTCATAAACGCTGATATTATAAACTGATCTAAGCAAAAAAACAACAAAAAAAGTAAAAATAAAAATATGCCTACACTACAAGAAACTGCATTAATGTGGACCTAACATATTTCAAACATATTACACAGACACTGACAAGGCTGAAATTAGTCATTGCAATATCTAATTGTAAGGCCATATATTTTTGAATGTAGTTAACACAAATACTGCTAAAGTGGAGAGAAAAATAGGTGCATTCTCAAAAGTGAATTGTTTCAGTGTTTAGAAAATCATTAGTACCTTTATTTTTGAATATTGGTACAAGTAAAATGCTAGTTATAAATAATTATGATCTACCCTTAAAGTAGGTCCTTTAAGAACCTATTGGCAATCATGAAAGCAAACTGACCTACAGAAAAATTAGTACCATGTTCTATGATTATCTGAACTAAGTAAATTATTTAGTTATTTGTATTCAGTCCCAACTACATAAATGCATTAAACAATAGTTGAGAAAACTAAATGTTCCTCTATCGTTTTGGCGAAATTAACTTAGCTTTTTTTGTTTTTTTTTTGTTTTGTTTTTTAAAATGTATTTTTTTGTTGCATTAATAATATATTGTTCAGAATCCCATCATTTTTAACCCCAGAGTAAACTTCACCAAGGCAATAACTATTGTAATTTCCAAGTAAACTTTACAACCCCATTTCAATGTTTATGCTGAAAAAATTGGGTCTCATTTTAATATTTTCTTTAATAAAACATTACTCATTTTTTCCTTACTGTGGATTTATTTGCATATGAATCAAAGAAAGCTACCCTTTCTCAGAGGATGTATAAAAAAGTACAAGTTTCCCCTTCCATCTACCACGTCTAATTATGTTTTGAGTTGCTTCATCCCAGAGGAAAATTCACACTTGTTTGTATTTCTGTATCGTGGGAATAAATAAGTTTGCAAACAGGTGCGGAAATTCTTAAAATGGCATTGATTTATAGGTATGATTGAAATAATATTGTTAGATTATCTTCAGGGAGACGGGGTCTGGTGCTTCTAGGGGAAGATGCTGATACCAGGCTGGGAGAAAAATGATTCTTAGAGCATGAAAAGACAAAAGGGTAATGGGTTCTGTGATTGTCCACAATGCTCACACAGTATAAAACAAGCTCCCAGACATAACAGAATCTGGCCATAAATGCTTGGGCACTGAACATTCAGCATCATGACCATGGGAGCTACAGTGAAAGAGGTGAATACCTCTACTTTCTAACGGATCATAGGAGCCAGAAGAAAAAAAGCAAAATAAATCAAACCAACAAACAAAAAACAGAACACAAGTTATGCTCCTAAGAGAAGCTCAGATATGAATATGATTTCATTCAAAAAGATAAAGAAAGGTGACATTTCTTTCATTGTGTGAATAGTGATGAAAAACATACCTATTGTAAAAATATTGTAAAATACGAATCTGAAATATAAAAGTTTTGTTCTTTAGAAAACATAGTTTGGTCAAGACCCTTGAGTTATTGTGAAAGTTTCTGTTGATTTAATAAAGATGAGATTTGTGCATGGAAAGTATGACAATTTGGAGATCAGTGTATGGAAAGTGTTAGAGCTTTGCAATATAGTTTTGTTTTGTTTTGTTTTGTTTTGTTTTGTTTTGTTTTGTTTTTACTGCTGTCTTGACCCAGTTTTGAAGCCAATGTAAGAAGCTGGTTAGTTCTCCTTCTTGAGTAGCCCAGTAAGTCCACTTCCCAGCAATCAATTCCCATGCTGGGGTCTCATACTGTGTGCCACTATATACCCACCCTACTCACCCCAGGGCTAGGTACAGCCTCCATACCCCAAAACATTCTAGAATTATTAAAGTTGTCAATCCTAAATCTACTGAGACTGACTCACCCATTTCTTCTCAGGGAAACCCCAATGAAGGTGTTTGTCCACAGTAGACCCTTTCCCTCTGGCTCATGACTGACCCAGTGTTTCCCTTGAGTGGCCCTGGCTGGCTAAGTAATGAAACTGCACAATCCTGTTTCTCTCTCTCTCTCTCTCTCTCTCTCTCTCTCTCTCTCTCTCTCTCTCTCTCTCTCTGAATCCCATTTCACCATACTTCACCCAAGGTCGTGTATTTAGAAAATGTTTCTCATGCACATTGACATTCACATCAACGGCTCACTTCTGTGTGCATCTGAGGTTGGGAAGTGGGGTCAGTAGCCTTTTTGTTGTATCCCAGTGCAGCTTTCAAATGATTACCTTTTCATATAAGAAGTCTTTGCTTCTCTTTTGATGCTTTTGCTATTTGAGTTCACCATCCTCTATCCTACCTTATTAATCAAGACATTGAATCCAATTGTGCTCTTGGTTGTCTCTATCATTCCAAATACTGCCATTGTCCTGGGTCACTTCACACCCCTGTTGTCTATATATTACACACTCTCGTGTTTTGCTTCATATTTGGTCTTTGGTTTCCTTCTGTCTATTGATCTTCACCTTTATTCATCTTCAAATCAACTTCTAAAATCATTTCTGAAGTCTAGAAATCCAAAATCACTCTCATTGGACTAAAGTACAAGTGTCAATACTGAACCAAAGGCCGCTCTTTTAAAAGATCAGTAAAATTAATAAATATTTAGCCATGCTAAAAATAAAAAAAAAAAGAGAAAAGACATAACTCATCAATATCAAAAACAAAAGTGGGATATCTCTAGAGATTACACAGACATTAAAATAAGGGAGTATGGCAAATAACTTTATGCAAATACATACAACCTAGGTGAAATATACAAAATTCTTTGAAAATCACAAATTACCAAATTTCATCTCAGAAGAAAAAGATAACATAAATAATCCTATTTTATAGAAGAGATTGAATTTATTATTAAAAGCCTTCGGAGAAAAGAAATCTCCAGTCTTGGATCGTTTCACTGGTCAATTATACCCAACATTTAAGGAGGAAATAACAAGCCTACACAATTTCTTCTAATAAATAGTAGAGGGAACTCTTCCTATGTCATTTCATAAGACAAGAGTTACCCTAACACCAAGACCAGATACAAACAGTACAGAAAACAAAAGAACAAGCAAAAGCAAAGAAACCTACTGATTAATTTCTCTCATAAACATAGACACAAAAATCTTTAATAAAATGCTAGTAAATCTAATATGTATTCTAAATATATATATATTTATATATATATACATATATATATTTGATGTATATATATGATGGCTAAGTGGGATTTTTATCAGACTTGAGATGAAAAAACTACATGATCATATATCAATTGATGTTCAAAACTTTTTTGGCAAAATTCAACCTACATATATAATTAAAAAAAACAAAAACTCAGCAAATTAGGAATTGAAGGAAGCTTCCTCAACATGATAGAGATCATCTGTAGGAAAACTACAGTTTGCAATATTTCAAATGATAAAAAAATGGAATTATTTCTCCAAAAGATAAGGTCAGAATGTCTACTCTTACCACTCCTACACATCATACTTTATTACCTAGTCAGTGCAATGAGTTAATAAAATGAATCTATAAGACATACAGGTTGCAAAGGAAAAAAAAAATAAAACTGTCTATTCACAAATTCTATTTATATAGAAAAACATTGTTAGAAGAATGAAAAGACAAATCATAGACAGGGAGAAATATTTGCAAACCATATCTGACAAACAATATACATGCAGACTATATTAAAATTACTCACATATACCTAAATTTTGTGTAACAATATGCTGGAATGAAATGCATAAAATTTTCAACAACAGTAACAAAATGATCACATCTCAATAGTAATGAAACAAACAACCCTGTTAAAAATTGGCAAAGTGTTTGAACAAGACACTTGCAAAGAGGACATACAGAAGGCAAATAAGCACATGAAAAGATGTGCAGTATCATTAGTCATTAGGGAAATGCAAATTAAAACCATGGTACGATACTGCTACACATCCCCTGGGACGGTTATAAACAAAAGCAATAAGAAAAAAGAAAAAAAAAATTGTGGCATTATACTCATCCTGGGTAGGACTTGAAACAACTAGAACTTTCATGTATTCCTCATGGATTCAAATATTACAAGCATTCTGGAAAACCGTTGACAGTTTCTTATAAAGTTAAACATACACTTATATGCCACTGTAATTTACCCTAGACAAAAAAAAAAAAAAAAAAAAAAAAACTTACATCTTACATTCATACAAAAACCTGCATATGGATGTGTATAGCAGATCTATTCATAATTGACCCAAAATGGAAAGAACCCAAGTATTATCTGATTGATGAATGGATAAACAAACTGGTAAATCTATATAATGGGATAGCACTAATACTAATACTAGTGCTAATAAAAAGAAAGAAACTACTGATAACATGTGGCAGCATCTATGAATCTCAAAGGAATTATGCTAAGTAGAAAAGCCAGTCTCCCAAGGTTACATATTTTATGGTTCCATTTATGTGACACTGTTGGAAAGGGCAAAACTAGAGTGAAGGAGACAGATGAGTGGTTTTCATGCTTTAGGGATAGTTCCTGGGAGGTTTTGAGGATGCCAGAACTGTTGTGTATTCTGATTGTGGTGATGGTTACCTGAATCTGTATATGTATTAAAACTCAGAACTGTGCACCATAAAAAAGCGAATTTCACTGTATATTAATTTAATAAGTAAAATTTTTGAAAATATTTGCGTCCACATGGTAGAAACAAATAATTGCATTTGCTCACAGTATTGTACATCTTTGCCAGGCACATCTGAAGTATTTTCAGTATTATTTTGTTCATATTCCAAATCGTGTAGGGGAGTGACAGTATGGGCCACAGCTGTCTCAGGATCCAGGCTTAAAGGCTAGGTCAGCACTTGCCCATCAGAATAGCAATGGCATGGTGAACAGCACTGCCATGTTGCACCCTTGAGGTGGGCGTGGGGGGACATTTCCATGAATACCACAGCAACGGTGTCCCGTTGAGCAGCCCTGAGCATGAATGTCTTGTCATCACAAAACAATATCACCTATCTCTACCCTTTACCTACAAATTGCTTAGGATATTGCAAGTTTCATTAATAGTAGACTTCCGTTTATTTATCTTAAGACTCTAATGCTTATTTGAAATTCCAATTTTGGGAGAGGTCACATTCATTCTAATATATTGTATTGGTATGCACACCAAGTAATGTCTGTCTCTTCTAGACAATGTATTTTATTGTTTCAGGTGGGCGAGGATGAAGACATTATATACATAGGGAGAGTCAAGTGAGTTGTTTTAACTGTAATAGTGTCTTATAGAAGTTAGAAGCTTTCAGTAACTTGGAAGTAACCCTTGGTTTTATTTTTAACATGGTGACAGCAGTACCAACCTTATAGGGATGTAGAAGGTTATAATAATAGGAAAAGGTCACTTGTATGCTATACACTTTCAACAAATCAAAATTATTTTAGTTAGAAGGCAGAGGCACAGGAACACTGCAGGAATTCCCAGTTCTTACTATGTCATTTTGCCTAGGGCTAGAGCAGTAAATCCAGACTAATCCCATTGTAGGGAGAGCTCTATATTCCGTGGCCTGAGGTAATGATTATCAGACCTACACCCTGCTTTCTTTAATGGGCTGGTAGCTATTTGCAAAGCTAGCTAAGTATTATTGGATCATAAAAAAATAAAATAAAATAAACGTAACATGCCCCTTTCTGTCTTTTAATCCTTCAAGTTGTGAAATGTGGTCTAATTCCAAAAGTGATTCCCATGGTGTGGTACACACTAGAGCAATTAACTGATTACTGCTGTTCAGAAAATGTAGTCTTGGGTACAGTAACAGCCACCTCCTCCAAGAAAGACAGTCTTGTTTATCATTATTGGTTTCGATTCTTCTGAGAGTCTTTGATGCATGTGGCAAGGTTTATTTCCAAGCCAACTTGAATTATTATTTTTTTCCATCAAATTCTGTTAAGCACTGGCAAATACTTTCCCCAAATCAGAATCCCTTACATTTTCCTCTCTTTCTCTCATTTTTTCCTCCCATTGATATTACCTAGAATTCAGTATCCATTATTGACCAGAAAGCATCTCCATTGTTTTATACAGTTATAGACGGTTTACTTAAACATTACTGGGTACAGAAATACAGTCAATTTTAAAGCTGGAAGTGATGAAGCAAATTATGGTTTTATTAATGGATTAGAAATAACAACCATCTCTTAAGTTTGTTTTCTAGTAAAGAGCACGTGTTATTTCTTCTACCTCTTAGCCAATACATCTTGTTTAATCTAGCTTTCCTCCTTCCAAATATAAGTTTTTTAGCAATAGTACCTAAACCTCCAGTCACTTCACTGTTCCCTTATGCAATTATGCCTGTGTTCTCTCCACTTCCTAAGCTTTGAAAAAAAGTAAAACCTCTTTTACCCATCCAGATTTATAGTAGCTTGTCCAACTCTGGCCTTCTGTCAACATCTCCCAACTGGCCCACCTTTCCACCTTTTCACGTATATACCTCATGTAATTGGGTTCCACTGTTTGGTGAGATGCTAAGGTCTAAAAGGCAGGCAGCATGAGCATGTGAAATGACACTTGTTCAGAGAACATTTATTTTATGATTGACTCATTGCTTTGTCCCACTCTAAGAGTGTAAACGTAGACAAGTTCTATAATCTCTTATAGCCTTTATCTACCCATTTATAAAATGTGAAGAAACTACAAATTGTGAAGATGCCTGATAACAGCAGATGTATATAGTCATGTTTGTTTCTTCCTCCTACGTTAATATCCTCACAAGAAAGAATTTCATAGCAGTAGCTCAGACCTATCCTTAATATTGGCAGACACCATGTTCAACATTACGTCTCTGAATGCTTTTAGAGCAGGCATACTCCTCTGTTATTTCCCTGTTCCTTTCACTCTCCACTGTATATATGTGGCCACCATATAGTTCTGTTACCTGCCTACTACTTGGAGGCATCTGAATTTGCTACGATGCTTAGATCAGTGTTTCATATCTAAATGCAGAGTTCAATACATAAATAAATAATTGGTAAAGAACTACTTTCTCGAATGATGTATGTTTCTGTCGGTGTGTAGGGCCAGATTCTTTAACCACCGAAGCAAGAGCTATTCCAGGACAGTCGCTGATTTCATTTGTCACTTTATTGTCAGAGTCAGAGAAGTGAATTAAAGCCAGAGCTGTCATTGTCATTTTTTGAGAACATTCCTTTTCCGAGCACAGTTTATAGTTTGCTGTTTCACGGGATAGAAAAGCATTTCTTAGGAGAAAATGTGGTCTTTGCCTTTCCTCATGACCTTCCCTTTTCCTGAAACATCAAAATGCCTTTTCCACAAGTAGAGCCTTCGAAAAGTCACAGTTCTAGGACCAGACCATGTACAGCAGGTACGATATAAAAATCACCTTTTATACATGACACCTGTGCTCAGTTAGAAGAGGGAATGGATCAAAGACCAAAGGCATCTGCTTTGTGTTGACAAAGATGCCAGGAATGGAAAGTTCCTCTCAACTTTCAAGAATTCCTGATAATATACACATATGTTTCGCAAGATCCCTGCTGGTTTGTAAGGTACCTCATATGAATCAGAAAAAAAGATACCCTTTCTTAACAGACGAAGCATGGCTTGGTAAGCTAAGGTGTGGTTAGATTTTAGTCCACACTCATGCTCTGGGAAAGTGGCCAGTTTACATTTAACCTACAGAAATATTCATCGATACTATATACAATATACCTAGTGGTAAAATTATATATATATTGTTTTCTTTTTCATTTTCATGTCTTCTTTATGCCTTTTTATATTTTCCCTGTTCCTTCCTCCCCCCCCCCCCCAATCATTCAGAGAGTTAGCTGTCTCTGTACTCAGGGAAGAAAGCACAAAGAAATGATGAGACATGAACTTCCATCCCAGCACCCCCAATCTTAAGATCTGAAGAAGAATCTCCTTGTTTGAAGGTGTCATAAGGACAAACAGATATAAGGGAGCGAAGCAGGGATAAGAAGACTGAGCAGAATGTAATTTGGGTTCAAACAAGAAGGTGGCTGAACTTCCTGGGCAGCTCCCTAGGAAGACAAAAAATATCAAAGAGAATGGCTGTGATTGGAGAAGAAAGCCCATGTATAGCTTCTCAAACACCCTAGGCTCTTGTTGGTACAGTAACAGCAGAGATTATTGTGCCCACAGAGGAGATCTGGAAACCACAGGGAGTGGTCAGGTAGGCCAAAAATAAAGAGCTGCTCAGTGGGGACCTCTGTGGATTAATATCTGAGAACCAAACCTCCCTCAACCAAAAGGTGATTTTTGGTTCTAAGACTCACTGAAACCTGGTTCAACCCTAGGAAGTGGAGGTCAGAGGTGGTGACTCCCAGAAGAAAATAGCTAAAGTTTTTACCAGTCCATCAAATGGTATCTAAAACATGAGGAAATGTGAGTTATTTGAAAATAAAATGACATTCAGGCACATCTTAGTCTTTGGATGATGGTTGCTACCATCTACACAATCTAGATTAGAACATGATTACCAATGTCAACTGAAAGAGAGCAGCGTCTGACAT
Organism: Rhinolophus hipposideros; assembly: GCF_964194185.1. Classification (NCBI taxonomy): domain Eukaryota; kingdom Metazoa; phylum Chordata; class Mammalia; order Chiroptera; family Rhinolophidae; genus Rhinolophus; species Rhinolophus hipposideros. The sequence goes on along the minus strand of NC_138063.1, from coordinate 27,579,402 downwards.
AGTTGCCACTCACATCATAGTAGGACTCTAAAATTGTGAGCACCTATTTCCCAGTAGGTGCTCAGTAGGAACTCTAAAGAAAAGGATGATTTCTTTAAGTAATATTTTCTTGTGTTTTCTCTTCCTTCATAGTGATATAGTTTGGGTACTACTTCTTAAAATCAAAGAAAAGACTCACTAAATATAGGCCATAGGTCCTTAGTCAGCCAGCCCATGGGAGAGCCGTATTTGGGGCACAGGATACCTCAGAATCCACCTGCATGCCACCTTTAAAATATATATATTTTTATTATGGTCAAAACACTTAATGTGAAATACACCCTCGACACATTTTTAAGTGTCCTATACCATATCCTTAGCTATAGGCACAGTGTTTTACAGCGGATCTCTAGAACTTTCTCACCTTGCATAATTGAGATTTTATGCCAGTTGTTATAATAGCAACTCTTCATTTTTTCTGCCCAGCCTGTGGTTACTCCTGCCATCTCCTCTTCTGCTCCTAGGAGAGTTCTGGCTCTAGCTTCAAAGGGAAACCTCCGTTTCAATTGTTCTTGATCCTGTCCTCTGTCACCATGCCTTGGTACAGAAACATTTTCCTGACAGAAAAGGTCTAAGATGTTTTGACATGACTGCCTGCTACACTGCTGGCATTGCAGGACTTGGAATTCTGGGAGAGAAAACCATAACGTGTGTACATATCCAAACTTCTCTTGCAGGGAGAGAAAAGATTTTGTCACCTCTCAAAGTAGCAGCCATCTCAGGAAACCCTACTGACCTAGTCATGCAAAGCCAGGGGCTTGGAGGCCAGAAAGAATTCATTAAGTGGCATAGTCTCTGCAAAAAGCTGGAGGTGGCCTCTGGCTGACAATCATAAATGCTGAACTAGGTAACCATCTGAAGATAGATGAAAACAAAGTGAAAAATCTTTATCTCTTTCTTTGACTTCTCCCTTCTATTCCTTTATACTTCTTACTGTAGCAGGAAGAAAAAAAAAAAAAAAGTGGGTTTTTACTAGCCCGTATGCCTTCAGACTAGTTTGAGAAATTGTATCCACTCACAGCATGAAAACATTGTCTGGACCAAAGTAATTTAATTCCATCCAAATTTGAGTGGGGTCCCTGTCTGATGAGGTTTTAGCCTCTGTAGTGACACCTGGGGGAAGTGGCCAGGTACTCAGCTGAATCACCGTATTTCCATAAGAATGGATGTGGTTTAGGGATTTATAGAGCACCAGACTCTTGCCTAGAAGATACCAGGAATAAATGTGAAACAAAACTGGTATAAACAGATAGAGAGAGAAAGGAAGAATCCCTAAGTTCCACTCCCCTGTCTGGGTGAGGGGAGACTCCCTTGGCATGCAGGTGGTATGATACGGTCACTTTGCATGCCCAGCTCTCTACACAAGAGTCAGACAAGGCTACTGCGCTGAGGACAACAGCCTGTGTTATTAAATCCATGAAACCTATCATTGTTCTGAATGTCATACCATGAAAAAATTGGAAAAGCAGAACAAATGCAGGCTTTTCTAGTAAAATGGCTACTGCTCCCCAAAAGAGATTGCATAGCTTAGGTTGTCTTGTTTTAAAGAAATATAAAGATTCACAGAAAAACTTAGATACCCAGCAGCACTCAGTATTTTCAGGCAAACTAAATGTCCCGATTAATTTAGCACTCTCTCTACCCTCCTTTCTGTTTTTCTTTTTCACTTTCTTTTTAAGGTCCTATCTTATGATTTGATGAAAAAAAGTGAAGTTTATGTTATTCAGAAGCATTGTCTATAGCACTTTCATTTTGAGAAAAAGATGGTAGAAGGGAGGATGAAGAAACTAACCTTTTTTTCATGGAAGTATATGCATCTGAATAAGCCATTTAAAGTCATATTGTCAAGTCTCACACACCATACATACATATATATATGTATATATATATATATATGTATATGTATATATATATATATATATATATATATATATATATATACACAAACATGACTCAAAGTCCACTGCTGTTTCCAGTATACTATGTGGCAGAAATGTGTTTCCCTTATGGTCTGAAAGTTGCAAATACCACAAAGTTCTGTGTTAGAGGAAATGTGTGAAAAAGACAAGGTTCTTTTGTGACCAAATCCTTCTGTCACACTCTACTATAAACAGATTTTGTTTGTTAAAGTAGTAGTTCCTGGTGAATATACCAGAAGCCTGTCTCTTTGAAGGAAATGGAGTCAAATATGGACAACACCAACTGGAAAATATTTAATAAAATGTTACATATTATTGGGAGACTGTGGAAATACTGTTTCCCCAAAAATAAGACCTAACCAGACAACCAGCTCTAATGCATCTTTTGAAGAAAAAAAAATTAATGTAAGACCCGGTCTTATTTTACTATAAGACCCAGTCTTTATAATATGATATAATATAATGTAATATAATGTAATATAATATAATGTAATAAATATCATATCATATCATATCATATCATATCATATCATATCATATCATATCATATCATATCATATCATATAATACAGGGTCTTGTATTAATTTTTGCTCCAAAAGATGCATTAGAGCTGATTGTCCCGCTAGGTCTTATTTTCGAGGAAACATCGTAGTTTTCATTTGTGAAAACTTCTGACTTGACTCCATGGGAGCCACATGTGAATTTTCAAGAAAAATGTAAAAAGTACAGACAGGAGAAGGTGGGAGGTAGAACTATTACAGGATGTAACACCTTCCTGAGTAGAAAAACAAGGAAAGAATACCTTGCAGAGGAGGATAGTTATCCTTCTAAGGAAGAGAAAACCATCTGTCTTTTTGTTTAGATCATAAATAGCTTTCCTCCAGTAACTTATTTACTCCTTATTTTCTTGAATATTTTGATGAAGACATCATTCAATATCTTTTTTTTTAGTTATGGACTTTAGATCCTAAATAATTGCATCTTTTTCCCCCCATCATCCTTGTTTTTCTTAAAATTATGGATTTTTCTATTAAAAATAAATGTTCTTTGTGTCTGAATATCACATCATTTATCATAGCATACTTAATTAAAAAGAAAAAAATATGATAGCTTTTGGTAGTGAATACTGAGGACTAGAAATTCATGCAATATGCAGCATCTGATTTGTGGATTGTGACAAGAAAAAAATTTTGAGATGTTCTAAATTAAACTATAGTGGTCAGAAAATGAGAGAAAGAGAACAGTTAGCCTACTAATAGCTGTGGACCAGTTCTGACAGAAGACTGATCACACTCCTGTATATCTGTTAGAGTTTAGTGTTCATTTCCAGGTTACTATTTCTGTGATTATCCAAAAGAGAATAGCCAGGCCCCAGTGAACCCCCGGGGTCTCCATTTCTTATTTACACAGGAGCTTTACTGATTCTGCTGTGCCTATTATGGAATGAGCCCTCCATTCCCTTGTCTCTAGCTAATGTAAATCCTTTCAGAAGGTCTTGCAACACTCCTACCTAGCCATGCTGCTGGTGGTTTCGACTCCATACCCTGAGACCTGTCTTCTGCATGTTCCTAGCAATAGCCCTGTTAACAAGACTTTCAACTGTACAAGTTAGTTTTTTTGCTGTTGTTATTGAACAACTGTATAACCCCAGGTAGGAGTTATCACTGTGTTGACAGGAGGAATGGAGCCCCCTGTAGTTGTGCAATTGGTGACCCTGATCATCCTTAAATATGAGTCATCAATTAGGTAATCCCATGACCATGGATATAAGAGTCACTACAGTAGCACAGGGTCCATTACCTGCTGTCTGTCCTGGTCCATTGGTTTCTGCTTCAGGGCCAGTGCCCTGAACTATCTAGAAGGAGTGAAGGAGCCCCTCTACCTGTGAGGCTGTGCCTCAGGTTTCCTAGGCTTCTTAGGTGGAAACTATCATAGAGAAAAAAACCCTATTCAGCAGAAGAGATTTGGTGAGTGGCTCAGCGTTAGCATCCTCAAGCCACATTTGGTTTTCCAGAATGGTGCCTGACCAGACCCTGTCTCTCCTGGGGGGTGGATACATGAACATTTGGCATGGGGGTTTCTGCATGTCTGCCAAGTTCTGATGTAGAGAAAGAGGTCACTACTTACACAAGTTTCAAATTATTTAATTGAAAGGCATTACCTCTCACCTAGTCAGACTTAAGAGCCGTATTTGAATGTGGCCTTCTCACTGTTGCTAAGATTTTTTTTTGGTTTCCGGGGAACAGTGAGAACATGGAAGGCACTGAGTGACTGGACACCTCTAGTCAAGTTAATTAAGCTCTTTTAGAATTAGTCACCGAGACATAACACAAGTATTAGCACTTTCAGTGTCTTGAATTTTATGGCTTAAGAAAGAGAAATACTTTTTAGACCAGTGTCTCATAACATTCAAGATATCAAAGTTAGTGAGTTGATAATTACCCACACTTTTCCAATGGAACAGAAACAACTTTATGCATAACTTTCTTAGCATTATTTGTGAAAAACAAACAAACATAAATACATCCCACTAATTGGGATTTTTTTTTAATGGAAGAGTTTAATGTGGTGGAATAATAGAACAGCAGTTAGTTTTAAATTATCTCTATTTTCTTATATTTTTGAAGCTTTAATATATATATATTTTTAAATATACGAAAAGTAATCATATGAGAGAAACAAGGAGCAGATCTCTTAGATAGTAAGCGACTTTGAAAAGGCAACTCTTTATTGGGTAATGATAACAGTATTACTTTTCATGATACATAAACATGATTTCTAGATATGACTTGGAAGGTATGGGTCCAAGAGATTAGTTGCTTCTGGGGAGCCTCTGGAGATATTAGAGTGATTATTTTGCTAACCATATTTTTTTTAGGAATTTGAGCCCTTCCATTATCAATCAAACACAGAGAATCAAAGGGTAATTGGCCAGGATTTTCTATAAGATTATAAGAAATTCAGTGAATTAAATTCTTTATGTCACTAAGGATCACATTTTTCAATTTCAAAATATGGTGTTGAAAAATCTTACTATGATGTGTGAGTTTACTTCCAGGTTTTAATATGGAAAGTCTTGTAATATCATTGATTTTTTTTTTCTTTTCTTTTTCTTTTTTTCTTTTCTTTTCTTTTCTTTTCTTTTCTTTTCTTTTCTTTTCTTTTCTTTTCTTTTCTTTTCTTTTCTTTTCTTTTCTTTCCTCCCTTCCTCCCTCCCTATCTTTCTCCCTCCCCTCATCTCCCTTCCTCCATCTCTTTCTTTCCTTCTTTTTGCTTTTTTTATTATTTAACCAACATAAGACTTTGTAAGATCTCTATGCATAATGCTGAATATAATCTTATATGATCAGGAAAAACGATGTAAAAGGTAGCTCAGTGGGGCCTTATCCCTAGACAGAGCCTAGAGATGATTTTTCTTATGTCTAAATTCAGCAAGCACCTTTTTCCTCTTATCTTTATTTATTTTTACTTTCTTTATTCATAAAAATTCAAAATAAAAATAAGTCTAGTCAATTGGCAATTTGAATTGAGTGTTTCAAATGGTTGAGGTTTTACTACAGAATGCATTTTTATGGACGAGAGTTTTTCTTTTTTGTATGCATGATGTGTAGCATAGACTACATCAAAGCATAGGCAAAATTCTCCAGGCCTGGCTTGGAGGTGGCACCTGGGGAGAGGGAAATTGAACAGGTCTCTAACTCAGACCAGCAAGGCCCCGACTGAAGGACAGCAGGATTAACCTGGTATTGCCAGGTGATTGGAGCCCCCCCAAAACCTTCTCACTTTCAAAGCCCATCTTTAGACAAGTTTCCATGATTAGAAACATGCTCCTTTTTCTTAGAATATTCACCCTTTTGGTTACAAATGTTCCCAGAAAAGAACACAGGTTACACCATAAATAGTTCACATTCAAATATTAACTACAATCATAAGATTCTTTCCTGACAGCAAATGTTTAAAAGTTTGGAAGGAAATAGCAAGACACACGTTTTTAAAGTCTGAACAAGATTGGGTGAGAAGGTGGGTTATTGGTCAGGAGAACGAGATTTATTTCATAAATGCATTTGTGGAAACTCACAGCATGAACAGCCCTGAGAGTAATCAGAAAAATGAATGAAACTTGTGTTCAGCACCCTCTACTTCTTTTAGCACCTTTTCCTACCATGAAATTCAGGACAAACTAGGCCCCAGCACAATCACATAGACCGTTGGTGTTCTACTCTCTCTCCCTTGCCAGCCTGGTGTCCCCCACAATCACAGGTCCTACATAACATGCCCCCCCGCCACCTCACGTCTATCCACTTAAATATTTAGCTAGCTGATTGGCTAAATGGATCTAATAACAATATTCCCAGCAAATAGAAAACAAAAGACAAATTGTTCCCCAAGGATGTTTCCATTTGTCTTAACATGTGAAATGACGTCTCCAATGATAGGACAGGGATATGCTATTTCCAGGCATGTGGAGCTTCCTTATCTTCTAATAAAACACACCCAGTACATGAGGGGCCATTTCTCTCAGCTCCACGCAGTCCATTGGTGCTAATACACCCTGAACAATAAAATACGGTGATACAGGCAGTCCCTGGACATAATAGCTAGAGTGTAAACAGAGGTGTTTGTTTTCTTGTATTCATCAGTAATTTACTCAGCTCAGGTCAGGTCCAGATACGTACCTCACACTTGGCCTGTTAAAAGTTTGATCTAGTTTTATTAAAACAGTCTCTCAGTTTGTAAAGTCTATGAAGTTTCAATTTAAAAAGCCTGCTGTAAATTTAGGATCCTCTTGCGTGTGTTGTATTTATGTATGTATTTTTTCTTTTTATTAACAGTGGCCTTGAGCATATCAACTAGCTCTTCAGTCAGCAGATTCTGTAGGGGGCTTTAGACATCTATTTCCCTCTCTTCAGTTTCCTTTAAGGCTGAAAATGCCTCTGCTTATTACAAGTATCCCAGGCCCTTCTCATATTCTCTCATCTAGGTCTAAATGCAGTATGCATTTTCATGGTTTTATTTTCTATAAATGCAAGAGCAATGATTCGTAAGGTGGTACTCTCTGACAACCATACCTGGACCCTGCGCTATTGTAAGTAGTCAATCTTTTAGAAATGATTCGTGCCATTCAACTGTGCTTCTTCTTCTGTTCTGCTTCCCCTACTCTCTGTCTCAAACCCAACACTTCCTCTAAAGAGATGATCTAATAGGATGGTTTTGTTCTCATCCAATATGGAAAGTCCTCTTCAACAGTCACTAACTTCTTTATGATGGCCAATATACAGAAGGTGCCAAAAAATGCATACACATTTTAAGCAAGGAAAAAGAAAAAACCTGTATAAAATTATAACACTCGTAAAATTGATATACTCATATACTGATAACACAAGATGAATACAAGTCATATGTATACATTTTTGGCACCCCTGGGATAAGTGTCTGGCTAGAGCCTTGTCCCTGGTTGTAGCCAGGAAACTTGGGTTATTTAAGAAAAGGCATAGGAACTTTGTAAGAGGCAACGTCTCTAGACTTCTTCCTTACAATGCACTTACAGGAATGCCCGTATAAGAGCTTTACCAGCACATTCCTTTTGCTATCTTATTATAGTGTTTATTTAAGTTGTTGGGCTACATGCCTTATCTCCCTTACGAGTCAGTAATCTCCTTGGCTAATATTCCAATATCCCAGTGCTTAGTACAGTACCTTTCAGAAAGAACAGGCTTGATAAACACTGAGGGAACTAAATTTAATAAATTGAGAGAGCCACTCATTTGGGTTTCTAATGCAAAATGGCCTTGGCTATTCTGTTTTAAAATATTTAGCAGTTCAGTTAAAAACGCCCCAGTGAATCTTTTATGACATCATTTATCTTTCTATTTCTTTTCAGCTTTAAATTGTACTGCCAGATTTATTTGCTGTGGTATTAGGTTTCTGTGTCTACCCAGTTCTAGTCCAGCTCATCTAATGCAATTCAGTCTTTTTACTGCTAGACTCAGACTCGAATATTAAATCAACATTTGCCATTAAGACTCCACATTTGTCTATGGGATGATGATTGGATTCATCTTTTGGAAAGGAATCTATATAAATACATCTTCTCTAATAATTTCCAAAGATAATCCACCCTACCTCATGTTTCTTAAAATGTGGACTCCAGGACTCAGCAAGTCGCTTTCCTCTGGGCTGCCATAATATCTACTGTCATTTCATTACCTTTACCTTGTGATTTTCTGATGTTTGCTGCCAAACAAATTGTTTCAGAGCAATGCTGCTTGGTTTGGCATTTTTTTATGAAAAGCAGAACCCGATCAACAACGTTCCAATTATAAAGGTAAAAAGAGGAAAAGATAATCAGACTTTGAATTAAATTGCATGTGGACAGGCCTGTAGTTGAGGGCACTAATAACATATTGCATATGTATTTGTGCAGAGCATGCCAGAAGTGAATTCCACATCATTAACAAAGTTCTCTATCGATCGCTCACAATCTGGCAGCTCTAACCAGCAAGGTACAGAATCAAGTCTTCCTCGCTACTGAATATGTATTATCATGGCCCATGCAAGTCCCTTTTCTGCCTACGGGGCCTGCCAGCCTCGTAGCTGCTTGGAGAGCAGAACGAGGGTTTGCATTAAGGCTCTTCAAGTCATTTCTCTCCCAGACAGGGATCTTGCATTTTAAACACCACTGCACAAAGAGCTTGGAACTCTTTCCCAGAGTCAGTTCTCCTGGCTCACTACAGAGAACAGAGAGAAATATGTCACCCCTGAAAACAGCCACAACCAGTCCTCAGGAGGTAATGGGCTGAATGAGTCATGTGTGGTTGCCACTGGCTCTCTCTGCTAATGGTAAGGGGGAAATCAGGGACCAGATGGGAGCTTAGTAGAGACCAGCTCTTACATTTTTTTATACTCTCAAAATTCTTCATCCACTTTTTAAAATAAAATGGATTACAGAAGTTCATCATATAATACATATTTTGATTCTTGCAAACAAACAACCAGCAAGAGGCAGAGCTGTGCATGGTTGAAGAAGTTGGGCACCAGAGTCACTCTCTCATTGAATCCCTGCTCAGCTGTCTACCAGCTCTGTGATCAAGGGCAAGCTATTTAACCTTCCATGCTTCATTTTTCTTATTTATAAAATACAAAAACAATAGTGCCCACCACCTAGGGTTGCTGTGAGAAATAAATACATCGATACATGTAAAGCATTTAGGAATGTGTCTGGGACAGAGTAAAACAGAAGTTATCAGAATTCAGGAGAACAATGTTATTTCTCGTCTGACCTAAGTTGATGACTGAAACTGGACTTTCATTTTCCCGTGGTCTCCAGCTAACTAAGTGGCAGAGAGAGAACAGACATCAATGACGGAAGCTTATCCCACATTCCTCTGAAGTGTTGGAGGGTGAGCACTCCCGGCAGCTGATACAAATGCTTTAACGGATCTTTTTGGGGGGTTGAGAGAAGTTTAGGCTTATTTGCAAATGTGTGTTTCAATCTTTGTTGGACTATCTAATCTGAAACCCTTTTATGATGATCAAAATTATTATCAAAGACATATTGAATGCCTGCTATGTGCAAAGCTTTGATAAAGACTCTGAAATGAAAAACCGAAGTGTTAAAGCATGGTTCCTGCCCACCTATCAACAGTTTTGTGTCTGAACAGATGGCACTGGTAACATATGCTAGAGCGTGCAAAAGTCCAGTGGGGATGGGCAGGGCCCGCGTGGAACCCATGTCTTTTCCTGGATGAAGTGGAAACAGAAATTCTTCCCTTAGCTAACAGAGGACTGGACACTGTAAGTCAAGAACAGTGCTAAAGACTCCTTACTTTGCTCCATTACGGACATGAGAGTGGGTGGTCACAGACCATCCATAGGGCTTCCTTGGAGCCAGGAATTTTCCTAGGGGAAAAAAAAAAATTGCTTTCCTGTATCTAACGCATATCTGTCATATGGTAAAAAAAGGGCAAATATTGCTGGAGAAGCATGGGATATACAAGCAATATAAGACAATTCCTATACTTGACAAACTTGTCATCTAACTGGAGAGATATATAAATTATGGACTTAAAGACTCCAAGTGTAATACAGAAAAATGCTTCTAACAAACAGCATCGATTAAAACAAACAAGCAAAAACAGAAGAAAACAATAAAAAAACAGTACTGTCTTCGTTAGCTAAGAATTAAGAGAAACATATACATCCCAAATCAACAAAAATTCTCTCCTATTTCAGATCTGCTTTTTCAGAGAGGAGTGGAACACAGGGATAAAGGAAATCTTTTTCAGAGCTCCCTTAAATGCAAGAGCTCCCTTAAATGAAAACAGAAAAAAAGAAAGCCAAACAAGCTTAAGAATTCCCTCTGCTTCTCAATAGCTTCTTCTCTGTCCCAATTTTTTGCCAGGACATGGCACTCCTTGTCACTTGAAGCCCCAGTCTTCCACCATTAATTACCCCTCTGGGTTTTTATTTACTTTTCATCTTAGAGGGAAAAAAAAAGTGTTGGGAAATAAGGGATTTCTTTTACAGCTGTTCCTTTTTTGTAGCACATTCTACAGACTGTCAACCCTGTGCCACCTGCCTGAGAGATTGAAGAAGAGGGGCGGGGGGTGGGGATCAAAATAAAGGGGAGGAGAAAAGTGGTTAAAAACTTAATTTAATATACTACACTAAAGATGCTGAAAAATGCATTTAGTTCAGAACCTCCACCACTGAATATTGTGAAGTAGCATTTAGCTCTAATAGGGTTTCTGCTTCATCAGCTACAATAATTATTTTCCTTAATTTGCCTTGGACATTCTGTATAATGATCTCCACGTTTGGGGGGCTCTTTTTGTAAGCGAAAACAAAAAGCAAGTGTGTGATTTGCTTCACCTCCTACGTCTGCCTTGCCTTCCTTTTCACAGGCCTAAAATGTGTCTTCACTCTCTCTCTCTCTGTCATCAGCATGAATTTCTTGACGTTCAGACCATCCATCTCCACCTTCCCACCCCCATCTCTGCAAGCCATCTAATTGGCAATTTGCCACCTCTACCCTTTTCTTTAAAACTAGATCAGCTTCCCTGCAAACTTGCAAGAATATTCTGTCCCCTGCAAGAAACCCCAGAGAGCCTGATCTTGAAAATGTGCAAATGTATTATTTAAAAAATGATATTGAGATCAAACTGTGATGTGTGTTTATATCTTTTTGATCTCAATTTTTTGTCCTTTATTAACTATCCCCCTTACCCTCTTTCTCCGCATGTTAGCTACAGATTTTCAATCACGCCCACCAGCAAAGCCAACCCACAGGGAAGCTCCCAGCAGTGCCCTTCCAGAACCAGCCCAGCAGACGAAAGGCAGATGGAAAATTCCAGGGGTTCCGATCGGAACATTTAAATGATCATTTAGCGTAACACAAATCTGCGAGATATGTATTTTTAGTTTCCTATGCAGAGCAATGGAATTGAGAAAATGCAATGGATCCCGGTGAGGATGTTGCACAGAAAATGCTTTGGAGAACTACAACCAGCAGAGGATGAATTTGGGGAGTTTCTGAAAGGGACTCAGGACAGCAGAAATACTGTTTATAATAATCCCTTCCATTGTCTGACACTCTGTCTTTGAAAATTGCATTCACAGCCGCTGTTTTGTTTTTTAATTCTCACTTGGGTATTGGAGTGGGACTAAGGCTACATGGTTTTGCAACCATTTTACAGATCCTTAAATAATTCAAAGACATAGGAACAAATCAGTGGCAAGGCTAGAGCCAGGCCTCTCACATTTAAGAAGGGTTCTCTTTGCACTGCTTTGTATCCAAAATACGCTAACATATTACCTAGCAAATAAGGCTACACTGGGGATAGGTTCATGACTTTAATATTTAGATGCTATTTAAAGACAAAATTTCAAAAATATTTTAATATAGCTGCCAGTAATCTTGATGCTAGACAACAAATGGTTACATATATCATAATATATGACTTCTGAGATTTAAAATTCTTTAAGGTATACTTTTCACATCGTAAGATGAAAAGTAAGAGCAAATAAGACACACCAAAAGTCAATCAGATATCTGTTGGCTAGAGCCCAGTCTTGTGAGTGATCTCTGCCACACTAACCAATGATAAGTTAAACCAGCTTTTCCTAGAGCCAGCACTCCCTGTTCAGGGTAAGAACAGCTTTATAGACATGATATACCGGAAAAACACTTAAAATAGAAATGATGTGATCTATGAAATCCTATCTCCATTTTTTTATAATACAATAAAAACACTTCAGCTTCCAAATTAAAGACAGATCCTACGAATAAGGAATAATGGTGAGAATGTGAATCAGGTGTCAGTTATAGAACATTTGAAAGAGTACTAGTAAATAGCTTGTGCTTTCATAGTATGCAATGTGTACCTTCCCCTTGCTGCATGCATGTCTTTATTGTTCATTATGCCACTGGCTGTGTCTTTGGCTCCTGTATTCTGAGAAAGACTCCTAAAACAGAGGCCATAGAAATGTGGAGCTTTTAATGAGTAAAAAGGATTTGTTTAAATAGAAGGACAATATCCACCTCCTTATCCCTTCTCTTATTTCAAATCTTTCTATTTTTCCATCCAGCTATTCCTTTAGACCTTTTAGAGCCACTTTTAATGCTATGAATTTTTTCTGAATTACAGTCTACAATTACTCTTGGCTACGTGTCTCAAAAATAGCAAGTAAGTAACATATATTGAGCATTTCTATGTGGCAGGCATGGAATGTAATTCTTTGCATGTATGATCTCATTGAATATGCACAATAAATGCATGAGACGCATACTGTTATCCCTGTTTTATGACAGTGATAATACTTACCTTCCCTCTTGAATTCCCCACATTGATGCCTAAGAAACAACACATAATATTGTCCTCTAAAATTATCGTTGCCCATCTTCTCTATTTTAATGACACATCTACCAAAAATCTTGGTATTTTTTCTCTTTCCCTCATCCCCCACATCCAATATATCAGCAGTCTGATTGATTTTATCTCCAAAATATGTCCCAAGTACCTCCATTTCCATCCAGCTGCTCATGTACAATTCTGGTTAAATCTGCCATCATTGCTTGTCTAGACTTGTACAGTACTCTTATTGCTGATATGCTGCCTCCATTTTTGTTTCGCTATAGTTGAAAAGAGTGATCTTTTAAAAAACAAATAAAATTTAATGGCCTCAGTGTAAATCCTATAATGGCTTCCTATCACATTTGGAATAAAATGCAAATCCCGTATCCTGGCATGAATTAGCCCAGGCTAAGTTTCAGAGGTAATCATTCTCTACCTTGCTCTCTCTTTCCCAAGAACAGTCAGTGTTTCTTAAACACTTCAGTTCATTCCTGCCTTAGCATCTTAGCGCTTGTTTTCTCTACCTGGAATGTTCTTCAGCCTTTTGTACAGTAAGTTTTATTATTCACATCTCAGCTTTACATGTAACCTTAAGAGGCTTTCTCTGGCCGCCAAATATAAAATTGTCACATCGGCGTTCACAGCAGTTATCACTGATATTCTTCTTTTTCGCTCTCTAATTTGCCTGTTTACGTCTGTCTCACCATAAGAGCAAGGACTATATTTATGTTATTCACCATTAGGACCGTCTACATAATCTCTAGAGCTGAGGGAAAAATAAAAATATAGGCCCCTTGTTAAAAAAATTATTAAGAATGTCAAGATGACAGCAGGCATTAAGCCAAGTGCAGGGTCCTTCTCAGCCCAGGGCCTTGTGTGACTACATAGTTCCCAGGTCCATAAAGTCTATTCACCATTGTACTCCCAGCTCATACTATTGCTTAAATTATTTTTTGAATTAATTATTAATTTATTTGTTACACCAATTTATTTGTTAAATAAATGAATAAGTTAATGAATGCATGGAATTAAGAAAACTGAGCTGGACATAATAAACTTGTTCAACACAGAGAATAAAATCCTAAGCTGGAATGGAAACTCAGACGGACTGATCTAGCATTTCCTCTCAACCACTGTGTCACACTGCATCTCAAGGCAAATAAAATAAAATCCAGTCTCTGGAACAAAAAAAAAAAAAAAAAAAAAAAAAAAATCCATCCTCTGACTTCAGTAATATTTAATATCATACAGAAATGAAAAATGGCACCAAACAGCTACAATTCAAAAGAACTGTGTGCTAAGTGTTCTAAGAGAGGTATTAAAAAAAAAAAGTTAAAGAAATGTGAATAAGGTGAGTGGTTAGAAGTTGTAGTTGAAGTGGGCTTTAAAGACTGATAGGAGTTTGGTATGTGAGCAGTGAGGAAACTTTATGATTGAAGACCTAATAGAGGAGTCACACAGAATATTCAGATACAGGATGAGAAGTCCAGTGTGCCTGAGGAAACGCTATGTGAATGGGAGTGGAAGAAATAAAATTGACACATCTGACAGGTCCCAATTATGGTGGACACTTAATGTTTACGGTCTTTGTTGTGTGTGTGTGTGTGTGTGTGTGTGTGTATGTTTTGTTTCTTTTGTTTTTGTTTTTCAGTAGGAAATGGGAGCCCAGGTTGCCCCATTTTGAAAGCTGAACTGGGGAAGGATGAATCTGCCTGTAGTGGACAGAGGAGGCAAGTGAAAGAAACCACAGGCCATTTGCATGAGCCTCTCTAGGGTGTTCACAGGAATAAACAGATAATGGGAATCACGGAGAAAATAAAAAACTAAGTGATTAACTGAAGTGGGTGAAGGAGTAGGAATCCCAGGTGTTGATTCTTTAGTATTAAATCTCCAGCATACCTATTATGTGCTTCGTAGTTTACATGCATTATTTCTAATCCTTTTAACAGAACTCAGAGGGATATTTTCTTATCTATCCACAAATCACAGCAAAAGAAAGGTGAGTCTCAGAGAAGTGAATTAGCTTGCTTGAGCCCACACACTAAGAGCAAGAGATGGGACATGAACTCTCATCAGTGTGACTTTACTGTATCATGTCTTAGTAAATGGGGAAATGAAAGTTGGAAGCAAGGACGTCAGGACTTGCAGCTGTTTGGGAAAGCTGCATATTTTATTTATCATCTTATAGAGATTATACTTGTCTCGTGTATATATAATGTCCCTTTTATTTTGTTTTCTTTGTTTTTTTTAATCTAGAAACAATAGTTGTGTGTATGTGATTTTATAATAAGTAGCACGGAATTAGTCACTTAATAAACATTCTACAAGTTCTTTATAGGTATTAGGCAAAGTTTCAACTCATAGTTGGGAGTAAAAAAATACCTCAATTTCAACAGAACACAATCAAATTAATTTGGTAAAATAAAATCCTGCATTGACTATGAATTTTTTTAAAAGACATTTTTAGCAGATTTCTGATTAAAAAGAAAGAAAGACTTTTTCTCCCCAACCTTTTATTTATTCCCAAGGGTATATAGAGGAGTGACGAAGAAATATTCAAACGAACACTAGCAATATTTGCTGAGCTAACACTCTTCTCAGTTGAACATTATACTCAACTACCTGCCATGAACCCACCATGATCCTTGGAATGGGTTTTTAATAATATTGCTCATTAGACCAGTACATCAATTCATTTCCTCCCCCATGTCTCATCAGAGACAGTTTCAATTTACTCAAATGTTACTTGCTTTGGAGTAAGCCATCATCCTTCAGAAACTGAAGTATGTCTCCCTTTGGGGACCGTATGACCATTTAATTTAATTTAATTTAGGGAAAAACTGCATCAAATCTTGTTTTACTCCCCTGGGGGAAAACTTGCATCACAAATGAAGAATTCCTATGAAAGAAGCTCTAAGTCCTACCTCCTGTCAAGAAGTTCATTTACATACATCCTCTCTCATTCTATTGACATGTGAAATTGAGTTTATATTTATCCTCCACCTAAACACTCATTAAATATCAACTGTACAGAGTGGGGAAGGTGAGAATCATTTTCTATTCTTATTCCTAATGAGGCCACCTTGGAAAATAAGAAGGAAAGAGGAAGTCAGGAACAATGAGTGCACATGCTAGTGATACTTAATCAAACTTGGGGTAGAATCAATTAATCAATAAAATTGTTTTGAGTACCTTCTATATATAGGGCTATATACTAGGTGCTGGGAAAGAGGAGAGGGTAATACAAAGGAATATTCTGCCATTCAAGCTGACCACTGTCTATTTGGGAAGTTGACACAGCCACTGGAAAAAGTAATAATTCAAAACAAGAGAAATGAAAGTTTTATGTGCAAAGACGTAATATTTTAATTATTTGTATCCTCAAACTTTGAAGATGATTCCACAGTGTATCAGTTTGAAAGTGAGGAAAGGTTGCAGAAGGAGTGTAAACGTGTATAAAACTTGTAGAAGGCAATTGAGCAATACCTATCATAAATACAAATGCATTTACTCTTTGGCTCAAAAGTTCTTTCTCAAAATATTTATCCTACAGATATGTGTGTATATATATATATATATATATATATATATATATATATATATATATATATATATAACATGAAAGAACCATGTGTGAACGAGAAAATCATGCACTGTTTTTGTCTTTATATTTGAAAATATCAGAAACAATCTATATGCCAATCAACTGGGGATTGCTTAAATATATTATGGGACATCATCTGATGGATTTTTGTAGCTGTTAAAAATAATGGGACAGCTTTTTATATATGGATCTGAAAGGATCTTCAATATATATTACTTTGTAAATAAAAAAGCAAAGTACAGAACAGAGAGTACAATATGATATATAGTGTTGTTTTACAAAATATATCATAGATAACATATAAATATGAGAATGGTGAATTAATTGTATATATAATAGCATACATAACATATATATATATATATATATATATATATATATATATATATATATATATATAAAATATTCCTCTCTCTCTGTCATACACACACACACACACACACACACAGGTATACACACACACACATCATGTAAATGCTTAAAACAATTAATATATTTGACAACAATATTTGCCTCTAGGGAGTGGAACAAAGACCAGGGGTCAGGGGAGAAAGAGAAGCTTAATTTTAACTATATATGTTTTACATATATATAATTTTGTTTTGAATACACATATATATATATGTGTGTGTTTGTGTACATATATATTCAATTATTTTAATAAGAAATATATATGCATATATATATTTCTAATTAAAAATTCATTCAAGACAGTGAATTAGTAATACAAAATAGAATAGAATACAGTGAAGCTGATTGGTTGATTATAACAGATTCTGTGTTATTGGAGTTTAGCAAAGGGAATGTGTACCCTAAGGTGAGGTACCAAGAACTCACTGGGGGAAAAAGCCTGCTTTCAAGGTTGAAAAGCAGTAGACTGCTGGAGTAGACTATCGAATCATCCATGATGAGAACCTTCTCTCATCCTATGTTACTTACTGACATCTATACTGTAGAGATGGGGTGAGTCACGACCCTAACTAAGTAATTCACCCTGCTCCAGGACACTGTCTCCTGAGTTAAACTCAGAAGAAACTTCCGTCAGAAAAGAGGAAGACTTTAATAGTCCTAAATTACTCTTACCCCATCTCCTTGCCCTTTTAAAACTTGGTTAGTATCATTTCCTAGATGGCAGTTCCACTGAGGAATAAATCTTTGTAGATTCAATTGGTACTTCTAGAAAAAAAAAATAGGTATTGTTGTGTGAAAGACAAAATTCACCAGAGAAATAAGGAGATGATTTTATTCAGATTATTGAATAGGGAGAATGTTCACTAATGAGGAACATCTCACTGAAAAGAAAGGGAGTCTGGGGTCCTACAGAGGCAGGTAGATAAAGAAATGATTCATGAATCTTATGAAAGTGTGTGGAGAATGAAGGTGGGTCATTATATCAAATATGCTAGTGCAGAGTTGTCTTTTGTGGTTAACCAACAGAAAAGAGTGGAGAGAAATAAACGTCACTATTTTCTGGTAGCACAGGGCTCAGGTAAAGTTTTACAATGCCATTTGCCTCCATTTCCAAACAGAGTTAGGACCCTACAATTCTTCCAGCTCCTCCAGTTTTATCTGTGGCTTTTTCACCCTTGTTTCATCAGTTTCCAACCCCAATTCTGCACTGATTTTCTCAGATGGTCTGCCTTCTGGTCTACTTCTTCTCTTTCTTCCTATTTAATCTAAGTGATTCTTAGTTCTGATTGGTTGATATCCTCTCTTAATATTCTTAACAACTCTCCTTGTCACTAAGGAACCATTTTCAGTACTTAAGTGACTTCATAATCTTTCACCTAAATGTTCTTTAATAACATATATCACTGAGTCTTGGCTGGCCTTTCTCACAGTGAAAGAGAACTTCCCCAACTCTGGATAAACAACTGACTGGATCTCTTTGCCACAGAGTCTGTCCTAAATTGGAAACACAACAACAACAACAACACCAATCACCAGTTATAAAGGAAAAATAGAGAGCTTAACTGTCCTTGAGTTTCACCAAAGACAGATCAGGAGGAAGTGAACCAGAAGGGAGAAAGGAAGGATTTAGGTTTTGGAGACTGAATGATAACTGTTGACAGAAGAGAGGTTATTATTAAGTATTAGGACATATTATCAAGGATGGTTATGAAAAGTGAAGAAATTTCTAGGCTGTAGAAATCCATCACCTTAAGCATAATATGTCTTTAATAAAATATATACAGAGAGAAACATATTAGTTTTACAGAATCTCAATGATAATATAGTAGTTTTTCACTTCTCATATCCCAGTGACATGATCTTAACTTTCTAATTGCATCAAACGTGCCTCTACCTTCCACCCTTGGACAGCTTAGAAGCAGAAGGCATTGAATTATGAGGACAACTCTAGCCATACGTTTAAGATTGTAGTCTACTTTCTCTCTTTCTTCTTCTTCTCCTTCTCCTTCTTCTTCTTCTTTTTTTAAAAATTTATTTTAAAATGATGTTAGAGTATATTTAAATATTTTGACCTTGCTATGGAAGTTCTTTTACTCGATAAATATTTGCTATTATTATTGTTATTGTTATTGGGAGGGGCGGCTTTCCCCCTATATTTGATGAATTCAGTGCTAACACACGAGATTTGCAAAATACTATGCTATGCCTCTGTGGCCACAAGCTTTTTTACGTGTCCAAAGCCTGTGTGTTTCTGAACTTTTATATTCCTATGCAAATAAAATGTAGCTATAAGAATGCACACATCTACATCCACAGCTAATTGCACTCCTAAGGACTCTTCATTGTCTTCCACTTACACATAATTAAATCCCCTGCTCTTTATCTGTTCCTGTGAGTTATAACATAGAAATACAGAGAGAAAAGGAAAACAATCAGGCCACCCCACACCCCCCACCACACACAGCCCCCAAACCTGCTGGGTTTAAAGGAAAATCCTTCATTCGCCCCAGTTGTCTATGCCAAACATTTTGCAGTGAAACACCCATACAGAGTGTTCCCATTTGGGGAAAGAAAATGTTACAGAGGAGCAATGGCACTTTCCATGCCTATTTTTGAGCCATTTTAAAGGGAGTAAAACATGCAGGAAAATGTTCAATGAATTTTATAGCGAAGTATCACGGTGCTGTTATCAGCTTCCTTGCGGGAAATGGTAATGTGTGTTCATATAAACACAATGGGGTTGATCACCTCATATTCATTCAGATGCCTCCCAGTACCCAAGCAACTCATGCACAAATGTCTATGTGCTCTCCCCATAGCTCTCAGAATTCAAGGCTCCGCAACCCTCACAGGCCCTGCTGCTACCCAGCAGCTCAACAAGCAATTGAATCTTTATTTCCTCAGCATATCCTCACTCCTACCATTGACCAGAAATTTGCTCAATTTTCATTCTCTTCCAGAGGATTAGCCTAAGATGATGGTCAGTCTTCTTCAGTGTTTTAAGCTCGTAAATATAGAAAAGCAACAGTCATTTTCTTATTTTGTTTTTCTTCAAAATTCCAGGAAAGCAAAGCAAATAGAAAATAAAAACAAAGTGAAAGCAAACCAAAGACCAACAACAAAGACTCAAGCACTATGGCACAAGTGCAATGGTCAAGCAATAAAAAAAACAAAAAACAAAAAACAGAAAAAGCAGATGCCCAGGTAGAACCCACATTTGGCGATGTAGTGGTTTTATAGAGATTTAAAAAAAAAAAAAGACCCTTAGTTGCTAAATATCTTAGCATGTTCAGGTAACTGTGCTGAATATTCATCTGTGGGTTCATGAAGGCAGCTGGCTGTGGTGGGTCAATTTTTAGACCATGATTCTGATTACTGGGAGGCTAGTTCTTGTTTTCCCACTACCAACTTAATCTGCACAACAAGCAGTAATTTGGTGTAGAGACTAATCTTGACATATTTACTTTTCCTGAACAAAATATCATGATTTGTGAAATGGGTATAGCTACAGCTATCTGACAGAACATCCACCAGGAATTTTGGAAAAAAAAAAAAAATCATATGAAGTCAAATCAGTTACAGAATATATTCCTCTAAACATATGTTAAGCAACACTCTAACTTGAATCTTGCAAATGGAAGAGATTTGGGATATTGATATTCCTATTCTCACAGCATCCAGACTGATGTCCCAATTAATCAAGGAAGAAGACATATAGTAAGAGGAGCTTGAGTCTAGAGTAAATACCCAAATTCCTGTAACAGCTGGTTTCTGTATCACACCTCATGGATCTCTGATTGCCTTGGTTGATCAGTGTTTTATGTTGTTAATTTTGGGTCATTATATATACCTAAAGCAAGTACTGACAGTGTCTTCTATGTTAATTAATCTAGTCATTAATCAATCAGTTATTGAGTAATTATAATTTTCTCTAGCATTGAATATATAAAGATTAAAATGTTGCTGCTCTCACCTTTAAGGAGCTCAGGTGTCATTAAGGGAGAGAAGAATATATATATATATATATATATATATATATATATATATATATATATATATACACATACACACACACACACACACACACACACACACATATATATATATATATAAATTGTTTGATTATCACTGATAGTTTTAATAGACCTTCATAAAAGTGCAGTGATAGCCTAAAGAAGAGATAAACACTTCTCAGGGCAGAGGATAGAGAGAATACTTAGGTCCAATCCGGAACCACACAAGAAATTAAGATAGGTGTTGGAGCATAAGGGTTTGAGATGCTGAAGAAGAGAAGGAAAATACATGGGCAGAGAAAAAGAGGCAAGTATCTTGCCCTATTCAGATAACTATTAATATAAACAAATTTTTAAAAGGCAAACACGGAAGGAGAAAAGGGGTGAAAAGTGGGAAACAAAACTATATCAGTTGAGAATATTGAATAGCATAGAAAAGTTTGGATTGTATCTTTGATAAGAAGAAACCATTGAATGAATGTATTTCACTCCTATTTTCCAAGAAGAGCCTTTCCTAGGGTGTATCTCTATCCAGGTCATTCCAAGGAAGAAATAGAATTCTCAGAGTCAAAGTCATGACCTCATCATCCCTTATCTTCTCCTTTTCTTTATAAATGTAAAATCAAGTTAATTTTACATCAAAGAAATGTATGCAGGGGAAAACCACAACCAAAACAATTGAAAATTATATGAGAAGAAGGGAAGAATAATTTCCCTTGGTGCCGGGGTAATGAGGCTGGTGATAAGAGGCAGGTTGTATTGATACCGTGCTAAGGTCTGGCTGCCTGCCAGTTGAAAAAGTTAAAAATCAAGAGACATTTTTTGGTGCAGAGAAAAGTAGGTTTATTCAGAATGCCGGCATTCTGAGAGAATGGAGGACTCCTGTCCAAAGGCTGCCTCCCCATTCATAGAACAAGCAGATGGTTTTACAGGTACACAAGAAGCACAAAAGAAAGGGGGATTCGGTCAGGTAGGTCTGAGGTCTGACATCTCTTCTTGGGGTCAGTTCTGTTTTAAGATAATGTTATCTCTGGACTCCAGACTCAGACTGGACCATTGAGGTCTGGGACTTTATGTGTATTCCAGTGTCTGGGTGCCCAGGGATTAAGAAATTGCTCTTTTCAGTTTAAGATTCTGTTAATTAAATGGATTAACGATGTATGGGTAGCCTTGAGAAAGGGAATAAAACAGTTCTTCAGGTAATCAGTGAGGGGAGAAACAAAGAGGAAATAGCTGAATATCAGGGTGGATCAAATTGCAAACTAACTAATTTAACTGCAAGTGGCTAGATAGCGAGCTACCTATGAGGTGATTCAAACCACAACCTAGCAAAGTCTAATTACATTATTGAGTTACTGAATTCCACCCTTACACTATGAGCACAAGTTTCAGATGTTTGGGACTACCCTGGTTAACCAGTTGACAGTCTCTGTCGTTGGCACCCAGGGACTTTTTTCTACTTCTCCAACTGAAGCAGCAACTTTACACATAGTTCAGTTCTATTTATAAACTCAGAAATAGTCAGATTATCCAATATTATGTTGAGTGTCTAATGTAATCCTATTTCCCTAACCCAACGATCCTCTTGAATTAAAAAAAAAAATAAAAGACTCTAACGTATCATATAAAAATTTTATTCCTCTATATGAAAAGAAGGCTAGAACCCAGGAAGGTAATTAGGTGCAATGGTCTTTTTTAATTCGGGATGTTTTAGACTAAGTCACAAAGCAAGCAATGAAGCATAGGCTAATTCAAGGTGGAGAGTCTGATATCAGACAACTTCATAAAGTTAGGAGCCCAATGGGCTCCACCCATTGCACAAAAGGAGAATTAAAGAAAGCTTGCCTGTCTGGACCTTGGCACTGGGTAGATGGAAAAAATAAGAAAATATCCCTTGAGAATTTATAATCACAAGCCAGCCTTCAGAAAGGTTTTTGATCTTATTTAACTCTTGTGTGGTCAGAAAAACTTCAAGTAAACAATTTAATTTTAAATGTTCCTGAGTTGGAAGAACCACCCCACCCCCATTCAACATACACCAAACTTCAATGATTATAAGCAATTTTAATTTATCTGTAGCAGAATGCTACCTTTACTAAAATTCAAGAATCACCACAAATAATGTTCAAAGAAAAATGAGAAGCTCATTGTAAAAGTGTGTGTGTGTGTGTGTGTGTAAGCACTGTGAGTTAAAAATGAAACAAGTAGTAGAATCAGACTGATAAAGACTTCAGATATAAGTATCAAACACAAATATAAAAAAAAACTGTGTTTAATATATAATCAAAAAAGAGATGTTTAAAAATAAGAGCAAGTAAAAAGAGATTATATAATATTAACTAGATTTGGAATAAATGGTACTTAGAGAAACAAAATATTTAAAAATAAAAACTAAATAGATACATTAATAGAATATTAGACACTACTACAGGGAAAATTGGAAACGTGAAAAATCGGTAACCTTTTTAAATCTGTACTACAGCTCAGAGAAGCAGATGGATACTAAAAATAAGAAAGTCAAAAGTCATGGAAAATAGAGTGAAAAAAGTCTAACAAATGTAATCAGAATTTCAAAAAGATATAATAGAATGAGAAAGAGGTTAACTTAGGAGATAAAATGGCAGAAATTATACCAGATTTGTTGAAAGATAGAAATCCTTAGGTTAAGGAAGCCAAATGAATCCCAAGCAATATACATGTTCAGATGCCTTCTGGGTTTCAGACCAACATCTTTATATTCAGACATCTTAAATGGCATAGTCAAGCATTCAGATTTCCAAAATACCTAGCTTTTTATAGCTAAAATCCATCTTTGCATTTAATTTATTTTTCCAGTAGTAGTAGAGAGTTCTCTGAAATTATTAATAAACAGAGCTTACATTTTCAGAATCCAGAAGGACATAAGTTAGATAACAAAGGTCAGAGACCCACAAGATCCTTAAAGTATCGCAAAGAGGAAATGGAAATTTTTGAACAGATTTTTCTCCCATCCTTGAATAGAGCACATTTTCTGTTGCCAATGGCCTTGCTTATTCTTCCCTCCCTACTTTGCTTTGCTGACCAAAATGGAAATGACAAGATGTTGTCCTAAGCAGTTTTACAAAATTGATCAGGCAAGACTAATATAGACCTTGGTCCCTAATCATTCATCAGTATGTTACATTGAAGCAAGAAAGGAACAAAGGTTGGTATACACATTTCTGGGTTCCATGTAGGCAAAGGCTCCATGATGGAAGCCTGGGGAGTCTTGCCTTTGTGCAGAGGCTAAATCACTCTTCAAAAGAAAAACTGGGTATGGGGTGTTCTATTTGTTACTCAAATTAATCTTATTTTTCTTAAGGTGATTAGGCATTCGCTATAGAGAAAAAGTTAACTACCAAGTAATTTTTCTTTTTGTTATGGATGTGGGGAATAAGGCAGGCATAGAATAATTGATTGGAAATTTTGGTGCATGATGTTTATAAAATAATTTCAAATACATAGTGTGTGTGTGTGTGTGATATCCAAGTCTAAAATAAAGTAAAATAAATCTGCATTCTATTTATTCAGCTTTAGTCAGCACTTTTCATTATAAAACATGCCTGTTTTTTATCAGAGTGTAAGTTAAACAAGCCTTGATGTGTTCATATGTATGTCTTCCTTTATACTCTATCTTCAGCCTCTCTTCTTCTTGACTTTTCTAGCCCCTACTGATTTATTGTTCTGAACTTCTACAGCACACATTTCTCATGCTACTTATTTTGTTGTCTGCATTATACCTTATTTTTATGCCCTGTTTATTTTGAGTACATTTCATATGTGAAATGTTTCAAGTTCTCAGGCCAAAAAACATGAAATCTCCTTTAGACATCTTTTAGTGCCTAGGAAGGAGTTGTACTTCAGGAAATACTCCACGCATTCCTGTCTCAGATTGTACTGCAGTGATTTATTGAATACGATTTATTTTATTTGTAGAATGAATACATGAAGTAAATAACAAATCCAGTTTTATAAATATGTTACATCCTCTAAACCTAAAGTTACTACTGTTAAATTGTCACAAACCCAAATATTTTTCTTCTCAGTATCGTGACTTTCAGTGTAAAAAGTCAGTAGACAACCAGTCTCTGCCATCAAGAAATAGACAATTTAATTAAGCAATATAACCAGTAACATACATGTAGAACATAAGGACAGTCTACTTTAGAATCAATGGATAATTCAAAAGGAGTTCTTTAAAATTAAAATGGGTTTAAAAAGTTTTTTGTCTTTTTTTTCAGTTTCACATTTGACAAATATGAACTAGTGTTACCCAGTGTTGCCCATAATTAAAGTAAATGAGAGAGCAAAAGCAATTATTTGGTTCATCAAATGATTGATTATACCAGTTTGAAGTCAACAAGTACAGGATTAAATTTTCTCTGAAATGATCAGAATTGTATAATGAAGGAAGGGGGAGTTATGGGTATATGAATCAAATTCTCTTTCCAGTTTAATAAACATGTATTAAAATATAAGTTTCATCAATTACTTGTTACTTGATTTGGGATAACTTGCTTAATTTATTAGAGTTTCAGTTTCTTTATCTCTACAATGGGAATAGCAATAACTACTTTGCAAAATTGTTTTGGACATTAAATAACTTAATGAAAGTAAAGGTCTCATCACTATCCGTAGCTTAGTAGATACTTAATAAACCCATTATCACACTAATAAGCCATCTCTCTTGAAATGGATTACAAAATAAAGATAGTCCCTACCTTTTCTATTAGATTTGTCAATCCCCATGACAAAATTCTTTTAAGAAGGCTAACCTACCCATGAATATCTTCGAGGGAGGAGCCTCAACCAGCCATGCTTTATACCAGTCCCTGGGTCTGCCTTTTTGGATGGAAAGTACTCCAGACTCACAGGCAGCCATCTTTATGCTATTCCACAGTGCATGACTATCCTGATGTGAACTGTCTCCCCAGTAGTGAATAAGTTAGGGCAATTGGATTCTTGTTTCCAGGAAATAGAATGGAGAAATATGGGGGATGGGAGATGTTGAGTAAGTATGGAGTAAGTTTACAATGAATGTGGTTTATCAGTTAAGATAGGGAGTGAGGTGGTGTGAACAAGCTTATATCAAGAGTTAGCCAAAGACAAAGGGAGGAGAAACTATAGGCAAAGAGACACAGAAAAATAGAATGTATTTAAGATGACAAGGTAAAGAAGCAAAGAATTGAGTGAGAAATAAGGAGACCAGACTTACAAAAGAAGCAAAAGTTGAGGGAATAGCCAAATGAAAAACTGGAAAGAAGAGCCAACACAAATTCTTGACATTGTGATTCTCAGAAACACTATGAACAGAGTTTCTCCACCTGAGAAAGTCCCAGCCCCAATCATTTTTTTTTCTCCTGGAGCACAAGGAGAATAGATTACATATATTAATATTTCTCTCTCCCTTTGCCACCCCACTATTCCTTGAGCTAGCAGAAATGAGTTTCTTGTAACAAACTAATATTTTCAATCTAACTAAATGCCTTGGAAGCATTTGAGGAGATAGAAGATCTATGTAGCAAATAAATGAATTAAACTAACAAAGGACAGTCATCATTATGTTCATTTCCTGCCCCCTCCCTTGTTCTAATGCATTACTGCCTCTCAGCAGTTTGCTCATGTTGTCCCTCCATGTGAGAAATATCTTTTTCAAGTCTCTCCAACTAGAGTTGATCCTTGAACAAAATGTCTATGAACTGCACAAGTCCACTTATATGTGAATTTTTATCAAGTCTACAGTTGGCCTTCCATATTCCTGGGTTTCTCATCCACAGATGGAATCAACCTCAGATCAAAAAATGATATGTGGATGGGAATCCAAGCACATAGAGGGCCGCCTGTATATATTGTTCTACACTGCTTTATACAAGGGACTGGAGCATTGCAGATTTGAATATCCATGGGGTGGGCGTGGAGCTATAACCAATCCCCTGTGGATACCAGGGGAGGACTGTGGTTCAGTATTTGGAGAGTCAAAAGTTGTACATGGATTTTGAACTGCTTGGGAATAGGTGCCACTAACCCCAGCGTTGTTCAAGGGTCAACTGTACTTAAATCCTATTTGTAAAATGCCCAGTTGAAGCTTCTCATCTTCCTCAACACTCTGCCTATACAACTTGTAACTTAATTCTTAGACCATTTAGTAAAATATTAAACACTACCATGTGTTATCTCTTATGCCTAAAACTTGCATTGTTAGCTAATGCATTTTTTTACATACTATTTATATATCTAATCCAGTCTCCAAAAAATATAAGTTCTTTGACTGTAGAAACTGAGGCAAATGCAATTTTTCAAAAAATTCCTTTTATCTTTATCACATGATATCCCTGAGTAGCAGCAGAGAAAAAATATGAATGAACAAACACAAATCAAATGAATGAAAGAATTAATACATTTAATGTGGTCAAAAGACTTATAAAGGAGTACTCATAAGAACCATATGGGAAACTTCTCTATTTCTTTTTTTTTTTTTTTTTTTTTTTTAACTTCTCTATTTCTTAATGAGGCAAGGAGTAGCATTGGTACATGAATTCCTTTGAAACTAGGTTGCTCAATTCATCTGACAGAGGCTGTTATACTTATGTTTATCACCACCAAAAAAAGCATTGGATGTAAATGTCTATTTCAGGTGTCACAGTGTAATAATTACGGCCTATCAGACCCATGCAAGAAGAGCCTTTAAAAACTTCCAATGCATCTGATTGTATTAAAGAGGATGTCACAAGGAATTGATTTCCTATCGCGGGTCAGCTGACAAGATGGAGCAGAGGAAGTCTTGGCACAAACCGAGGTATTCAGTCAGAATTGTTTGTTTACAGTTCTCTTTAATTTCAGGAGAAAAGAATCTTTCATCTCTTTTCCACACTTGAACAGCAGGTGGGCAGACACTGAAATTTGTTGGGAGAGTAAGTGTATGGGTAAGTCACTTGGAAGAAGTTCAAACGTCATGTATATTACTAATGTTGACAACTCTAACTGCAGGACACGAGGGAAGCAATCCAAGCTGGGGGAGAGCTGGCCTTTTCAGGGTATTTTTAAAAATAGAAATGCTCTGACACTGGTCTCAAACCCTAGTTCCTGAGGGCTTTGGTGTGTAACCGTGATGTGTGAGGCCAGGCATATACAAAGGCTGGGATGGAAGATTTTGCTGAAATAAAATTGAAAGCAGCTTATATGTTCTGCCACTTCTCAAATCAACTGTAGCTTCTTGAGTTGGAAAACACCAGATTTGCTATTCATTGTTTTGTCATTGTTGTTTGTTTTCACTGCTGTCTTTGCCTTTCCAGGGTCGGGATGAAGGGAAACCTGTTTCAGGAACAAAAATGAGTAATTGTGAAAGCATTCAGTTGAGTTTGATATTGCTCTCCTAAATTTCTTGTAGCAGGCATCCGTGACACTTGTGTGTGTGTATGTATGTAGGAATCCAACTCATTTGCAGGTGGCTGCATTCATTTTTTACAAATAGATATCTCAGCCCAATCCAAAAGTGATTGTTAAGATCATTCAATATGAACATAGGAGTTAAGCTTCTGGATAAAAAGCAGTGAAGGTGTGAACTAAATTTGTTGTAAGGACTTTAGGGTGTATAGGAAAGACCATATGATCAATTCTTTGAAAGAATGGGACATCTTTTTCTTTTGTTTGTTTTTTGTTTATTTTAGTATCTTAGTTTACTTACAAATGTCTTTCATCATTACAGAAGGCATTTTATATATATTTTCTAACATATATATTTTATAACATGATATAACATATTTTTCTTCCTCTCTCTGTCTCTGTCTCTCTCTCTCTTTCTTTCTTCCCTAAATTATGACGATCTGTTTTATCTTTTCCACTTCATAGCTCATCTTTCACCTGTGTGGTTGTATTTATTTATACCTCAGATTAACTTTGTTTTTATAAAGAAGAGTCCCACATATCTGAATTAGCTTCCAAAATCCCGACTTTAAGTCTGTGGATAGTGCTAGTTAGCTTTCCTTTGTTGTAGAGGTGTAAGTTGTTTGGAATTGAAGAGTTCTGTGTGAAAAAGTAGGAGAACTAATGGTGCAAAACAAAAGACATGGAGAAAATTAAAAATGTACGTTTTCACACTGGTGGCAGAGTTAAAGTCACTGTTTGGGAAAATAAAAATGTATTATGTGTTCAATGGTTGATTCTTTAGATGATCTTATTTGTCGTGTGGGGTGAAGTTAGAAAGCAATAGGATGATATACGAAGGTCGCACAATTAAGTTCATGAACTTGTTGCAAAGATGTTGCTAACCTTTTTTGATATCAGAGGGATTATTCATTATGAATTTGTACCAATTGGACAAATGGTTAACTAAGTTTACTATTTGGAAATGGTGAAAAAGCTGCGTGAAAAAGTTAGATGAAAACGACCTGAACATTTTGCCAACAATTCATGGCACTTGCATCACGACAATGCACCAGCTCACATGGCACTGTCTGTGAGGGAGTTTTTAGCCAGTAAACAAATAACTGTATTGAAACACTCTCCCTGCTCACCTGAACTGGCCCCCAATGACTTCTTTCTTTGCCCTAAGATAAAGGAAATACTGAAAGGAAGACATTTTGATGACATTCAGGACATCAAGGGTAATACGACCACAACTCTGATGGCTATTCCAGAAAAAGAGTTCCAAAATTGCTTTGAAGGGTAGACTAGGCAGTGGTGTTGGTTCATAGCTTCCCAAGGGGAGCACTTCGAAGGTGACAATAGTGATATTCAACAATGAGGTATATGGCACTTTTTCTAGGAGTAGTTCGCGAGCTTAATTGTCTGACCTCATAGACACAAAATAATTATGAAAAAAGAAACATATGCTTGTGCCTTCTCTCTCCCTCATAAAAACATATGTTTTTAGGGAATTCGCTATGGCTACCACCCACTTTCCCAGACATTCTCCTCCATCTTTTCTTCTCCTCTCTCCTGGCTTCTTCACAACCTACCCCTCTCATTCCAGCTTATTGATTTTCCTGATAGAATTCATTCTTTGCATTTAATCACCTCAATTAAGTGAATTCACTGTCCTGCCAAGGGGGTAAACACAACTTCAGCTTCAGTTGTGACCCTTGATAGGCCAGAATCACTCAAGGGACTTGGGAACAGTGCTCAGAAACCTTCACATGGCAGCTGTTCTAGAACAAAGCTTGAGAAAAGACTGACATTCCATTTAATCCTGATTCATTTTGAAGGCAGATTACCTTTTACTATGAACTTCCTTCAGCCTCCCAAAGAAACAGATATGCATACGTTATTTCATGAGCTAGAGAGGTGTGAGGTGAAATGAAGAGTTTGGAACCCAATTCTTCCCCTCTAGAGTATGGCATCTAAATAAATGGGGATTTATTCATTCAACAAACCATATGAACGTCAGGCACTGCTCTTGTCCCTGCGTATGCTAAGACTCCAGCAATGCTGACAAGATCCATGACAAGCTCATGGAGCATATATATAGTGGAGTGGTACAGCTGACACAAATATATACTAATAGACAAGAGAAAACCTGGGAATGTAAGTACTATAGGAAAAACAGGAGAGTGATAATGTTAAGTTAGTGCAACACAAACAATGGTAAGGTCAACACAAATCACCTGGGGACCTTGTTATAATTCAGATTCTGATTCCGTAATCTTGGGGTGGGGCTCAAGATTCTGCACTTCTAACAAGCTTCTATTATGCTGTTAATTCCACCAAGAGATATATGCAATAAGCAGTCCTTGGGTACATATTTAATATCCACTGCCATGTTAGGTCCAGAGGGGTCATGAAGACTCCTTGGCATCCTCTGGAATTCTATGGAATTTCTACCACTGACATGTTCTAGACGTGATAGTGAAAAAGTAGTGTTTATTCAAAATATATAAGGACTGATGTGCTAAACTAAATATCAACTGTACCGATGTATAGGATAGAGAAAAAAATGCACACGTCAGTTGAGGAGGGTGAAGTCAGATACCTTTTTCCCCTGGCTTCCTTGGGCTTCCCTGGGTGTCTGGCATTGTTTGCCTGCTGATTAGTGAGGTGTCTCTTAGGTACATTAATGTGGAAGGTTGGATGTGTTTGACAATAAGTCAATGATTCTTTTTGACACGACTTTAATAGTACTGAAGAAGTGATTGTAAGATGATGCCTTTTAATGGGATATAGATATAAGCGACCTGCTTTTTATGACAAAGGTCAATGGTATTGATGGGTAGTGTAGAGAAGATAATTTGCTTGGCATGGTAGCAGACAACTTGCATGATTCATGAAGGTATCTCTGTCCCTTTCGTTCTTTTTTTTTTTTTTTTTTTTTTTTTAATCTCTCCCACAAGGAAGAAAGAAGAGTGCCCCTGCCAATTTCCTCTAGCTGCCACTTCATATGAAATAAGGAAAAGGTGATATCCCACGATAAAATGAGTCACTGCTCAACAATTGATGGTAACCTCTAGCTGGCCCAGGCCTTCAGAATTTGACAATCATATATGGAATAAGTTTTCATTTATTATGAAGGAAGTGGATGTGTGCCATTCCAATGGGACACACAAGCAGTCAAGGAGCAAAGTCTGAGTGGCCGAGACTAGAGGAGGGCAGAGGCCATGTGAGAAGAATGTAAAAGCACATCCATATGTGTCTACATGGTACGTGCAGGTTGAGCACTAAAGTATCAGAATCGGCTCTGCAGAATTACATTTTGATGAAAGGTCATGGCCAAGCAAAATGAAGCGTACCCTGTGGGTAGAGGGCTGATTCTAGAAGCAGAGCTAGCTGGCCTTGGGCTGGATTGGAACCACTGGTTAATCATGGCTCAGACAGAGAACATTGTGGATCCTTCTAGACAGTGCCCACTGCAAGGCAAAGAAAGTCTCAGCAGAGATTCTTCTGCCCCAGCTTTATTTTGCTGCACCTTATTGAGTCTTATTTGTTATGATGGGGGAAGAGACAGGAAATAGAGAGAAATGAGTGTGGAAAAGACAGAAGAAAGAGAGAAGTGAGGCCATGGTGAGAGGGAGAGAGAGGAAGGGTGGGAGAAGAGAAAGAATGAAATGAAAGGGAGAGAAAAACAGAATTTGCACATGGTAAGTGTTCTGGAAACTAAATACTCCTATAGTCTGCCTTTACTTCAAGGGTAAAATTCTCTCCTAAGCATCATTAAGATGGTTTTACCAATGGCTCTTTCCAGAGAGGATGTCTGTCCCACTCTGCCTCCTGCCCTCAGCCCTCACTCTACCATTAGAATATTGCAGGAACAGTTTATTTGGAAAACTTTGACTAGTTGGTCTTACGCACAATGCTTCCCACTCCCCAATTTAAGTCCCTCCAATAACCTGCCTTCTCCTGGATTTTTATTCCAAACTGGGCTGTGTTTTCTTAGATGATTTATGTCCTTTTCCACCATCCCACTGCATACCTGCCTCTTTTTCTTTCTTTCAATAGTTTCAGGTGTACAAAACAATGTAATAGACATTTAGACCGCTCACAAAGTTATAACCCTTTTCCCCCAATCTACTACCCCTCTGACATTGTATATACTAGCTGTTTCAATTCCATTGACTCTATTTCCTATACTGTACTCCACATCCTGTGACCATATATATATATATATTAAATTATAGTTGACGTTCAATTTTATTCCGATTCAGCTTCACATGCCTGCCTCTTTAAACTTTACTCAGCACGCTGTGGATGTCCTCCCCAACAGTTAACAGTAAGGGGACATGATTGAATAATAGTGGTTGCAGTGAGAAGAGTGGTGTTGTGTAAGATGGTAAGATATTGTGAGTGGTACTATGCAGGGGATTTTGCCAGTTGTCTAAGCTCATTGTTAGAACTTGGGGAGGACAGAGCTTTGCCACTACTCGGCGTCACTCATGCAACTCACTCTTTCTTCAGTTCCTTAACATTTTCATCTCGGCGAATAACTGCATTTATTTTACATGTCCATTTCTGGGGCCAAAATTTAGGTTTAGTCAATAAAACCAAAACCCAAACCAACCCAGACCAAAACAAACTAACCTTCTCCACTTCTGAAATATGACATTCTGTCACAGCTGAATCTCTTGCCTTTCAGCACTCTTCCTTGATTATTCTCACAAATATATCTAAATTCAAATCGCATTGATATGTTAGTGTGTTTACCTGTTTAATATTTTATTATCTATCATACCTCTCCTGTCTCCTCTTTCAGTCTAGCTTCTGTTGTCCAACACATCAACACTGTTGTCCATCCAAGAGGCCTCCTCCTTCCATAGCTTGTTTCTAAATACTATTGAAAAAAATCACTCAGTATCATGTTAATATAAATTCAGGATACCGAGCCACAGCTAAGGCCTTTGTACTGCTAGATAATGGTGCTATTTCCAGCATTGTTTCAAAATATCTCTTCACATATCCTATCTCCTCCACTTCGGCCTTGGCTCCCTACGCCGCATCAGTGAAAATATAAGGTATTAGACAGGGACACCATCAACTCCCAATACTTCCCTACAAGATAGCCTTCTAATACTTCGTCCTTTCTATTTCCAAGAGTACCCCATCCCAATGTAAAGCTAATTCCACACTCTCTTTATCCCACACCCTCCTTAGTCAAATGTGCCTCCTTTTAAATCACTTTCTACTTGACACGGGATCCCAATTACTTCTATTGGTATTTAAATAGGGTCAGGCCCTTATATCATTAAAGAAAATAAAGACTCCCACAAACCTTTCCCTTTCTCCACCATACTACATCCTTTATATATGTATGTATATATATATATATATATATATATATATATATATATATATATATAACCACACTTTTCAAAAGAATTGTCACTTTTCTTCACCTCAAAGTCACTTTAACCCATTGCCTTTTGGACTGCATCCCTATCATTTCATGAATTGACCCTTGTCATTAGGATACTAATGACACTGTTGTTAAACCTATCACCTGCTTTTTGGTCATTTTCTTTCCTAACTTCTCTGCAGTCTTCAAATTGGACAACCATGCTCGTCTAGAAATTCTCTATGCCCTTGGATTTCATAAAATCATTGTCATGGGGGACTCTAGTCCTGTTCTCAGCACAAGAACGCAGGATATAGTGAGGCCAAAAAGGAGCCATAGATAGGGGAGTCATACCACTATATTCTCACTGGCGGCTGGGTTGGAGATACAAAAGCAAACATCCGCCAGTACCCCAACAAGGGGTTTTCCTGCACCCAGTCTCACTGGCAGCTGGATAAGACACAGAAAGTAGGATCCACACGATCCACAATCCGCCATCCACGCTTGCTAACCCCACTTGCTAGCTGCAATCAGCCATCCGCTTCTCTGCCAACCAACCAACCCCTTTGCTAACTGCAATCTGCGCTTGGTAGCTCAGCCACGGCAGCTCAGTTGTATCAGTGTATCAACTGATAGTTGTATCGGTGGCTAATGTCTAACTGGTTACAGCTGATGGCCAGCTAGTCACAGCTGATGGCCATCTATTGCTCGAGCCAGCACCTTTCCACGTGAGGCCAAGAGCTCTCTGGAACTCTGACCCCACAATCACGCTTCCCCCATCTTCCATCACCTCTCTGGATGCTTCTGCTCAGGCTTCTTTTCACTTCTCTTCTTCCACATAGTCTGTAAATGGTGATACTTTTCAAATCCCAAACTTCTCTCTCTAACTCCACCTTCTTCCATAGACCAATTTAGAAATCACTCCCACAGGGGATCTTTGAAGGCCTATAGATAGGGGTTGTATCCCCTCTATGGTACCTTTCTAAGTACCTCAAACTTATTTCCTATTTGCATTTATTACAAAGCTTGTCATTGCTAATTTGCCGGGCGGCAGCCTCATAGTACTATGAGCACCTGGGGAACAAAGGTTGGCTTACTTCTGCTCTTGTCACTTCAATGCTTAATTCCATGCCTGGTAAACTTTAGTCACATTACAAATGTACGTTGAATGAATGAGATTGCTTATTTTGACTGTAACTGAAGAGACTGATTTTCTGAAAATTTTGAGGCTATATGGTATAAAATTGGAATACTTGAAAACCAGTGCATTAATGGGTTCAATAGCAGTGTACTTGTATGACTCTAAACTACCAAATTTTGTAGTCATTGAAATTGCGGTGTGATTTTGAATAAATAACTCAGATCCCCTGCATTCTTTTTTTTCTTTAATTTAAATATTTAAGTAATTAAACTACTTGACTCAATTCTTCTTAAAAATTATAGGAAAAGGACCCTGCGATAAAATTATATATGTAGTCATTTTAGAATTTTACCATAATTACAGATTTTTGGCAACGCAAAACAGAGTGTGCATCTGGAAATATGTGTCTATTATACCTAATTAAGTGTAAGTTTATTGACATTTTGCTAGATGGAAAGGTAGAAGTTACTAATAATGACAAACTCCTGTAACACAAAGTTCGATTACAGAGCAGAGAAATGAGCAAATTGATATATTTGTTTTTCCTTTCATATACATACTCCTAAGTTAAATCTTATTGGCCTCATTCTTACATTGATTAAAAAATAATGACTAATATTTACTTGAGTTTTCACCATTATATAATAGTTCTATTAAAATACCTTGCCTTTGATTTCAGAAAACTAGTTTCAACTACCATTTTAATTTGCTAAAAAATTTTAAGCAGAAGTTGAGAGATCTCACATTCTTTTAAAGAATGAGACTGTAGACAACAATAAATATAAGTAACATGTTTATTAATATAACATAAGTGTATATTTTTTCTCGTTTTACTAACAATTGATACCATTTTAATAGCTAAATGATGTGACCGTGTGTGAAACATGTCTGATACCATAGCAATTTTCTAAATATAAATCTTGGCTAATGGAATTGTTTTCTCCTACAGAGGAGAATTTTGATTCATGTGTTCATGAATATTTTCATGTTTTCTTTCAAGGCACCAAAAATTCATAGAATCACAGAATTTTAAAGCTGGAAAAGACCTTGGTGATTGTAGAGTCCAAATACTTGATTTTACACATAAGAAAAACTGAAACTGATTTCTCTATCTCCACAAAAGGAACTAAGAAAGTCCTTTGTAGTCTCTTCTGCCACAGACAACTCTATTTCATATACCAAAGCCATCATCTTTCACCTCAAATGTCTCATTTTTGGTTTCACCTGCATGCAAATGTTGAGCTCCAGGCAGGCCCCCAAAAGTACAATTCCTGGACATGGTCTGTCTTTCTTCTTTGTGATTTTAAACACACTCTTCCTTCTATTTGAATTCCTCTCTCTTCATTTGTATAGTTCCTACTTTAAGACTCAGCTAAAAGGCTTGCCTCCTCCAGGAATATCTCCCTGATCTGAATGACTGAGATAAATGCTTTGTTTTGTTTTAATTATGTTTCCATTACATAGTTATTTCTAGCATAGTATGTACGTTAAGGAATTGTAATCATGGACTTCTCTGCTTGCCTCTTCTCCAGGACACAGCACAGTGCTGGCTCATAGTAGGTGCACAAAGAATATTCACTGCATAAGTGAATGAATTCATGAATAGGAGCCAAATATTCTTACATGCTGAAACTAAAGTAAAAACAGAAAGGGCATTATACTGGGCAAGAAAGAAGTTTCATACGCTGCTACCCTATCCACCACCAAAACCTTCAACATTAAATCTGCAGTCATAACTCGATTGTGATGTCTGGAAAAACATGCCAGTGGATGAAGCAATATCACTGCTATTGGAGCAAAGCCATGTCTTCCAGAACCCACTGCCTGGTGAAAGACGAGTCCTTACCATGACTCCAAAACATGACACATTTTGTATACAAGCAAAGAAATCCTGGCTGGAACACTTCTTTAACAACAAGAGTCTTATTTTTTTCATCATCTGATATACTTTAATGGTTGCTTTAGCATTTAAAATGAATTAAGTGCTATTAAACCCCAGTTTTAGGTAGTTTCATCAGTACAGCCTAAGGGAATATAAAGCAAGGAGCTTTCTTCTGGCAGAAATCCAGATACTAATGGTGTTAAAATGCCTTCTTATTGCATTTAAGTCAGTAGTTAGGTCAAGTAGACAAACATATTTTAGAATATGTTTAAATAAGCACTCCATTTAGTGTTTCTTTTCAACTCACACATTTTCTCTTTCTTATTTTCTTCCCTGGCTGATACCAAAGGTGACATAATCACAGGCACAGTGGCTTTTATGTCTGGACAAATTTGAATTTCTCAGTTAAACTCAGAAGAGCTGAGTCTCATGGCAATGGTGATGATTATGATGAGGATGTCAGGGGAGTTGAAAGAATATTCTAGGGGACAAAAAGGATGATAAGGGCATGAAATCCTCACTGTGTAGATGGACATCAAGGAGACATGTGTCCCTGGGCACTTGACTGCATCTTCTTTGCAGAAGTAAGAAAACTGGCCACCAACTGCATGCATAAATTTAGGTTTTGTTTCGTCTGAGAAGAAAATGAGTCTCAAATTTTATTTACAGCTACCATGGTTTTGGCAGAGAATGATATCACTAAAGCAACTTAACAAGCGTAGTGGCATTTTAATTGTAAGCATCTAACTATAAATAAAATCAGGATCTCTCTGTCTCTCTCTCTCTCTCTGTCTCTCTCTCTCTGTCTCTCTCTCTCTGTCTCTCTCTCTCTCTCTCTGTCTCTCTCTCTCTCTCTCTCTCTGTCTCTCTCTCTCTCTCTCTCTCTCTCTCTCTCTCTATATATATATATATATATATATATATATATATATATATATATATATATACACATACATACATATATATGGCAGAGTGACTTGAAAAAGGCAGGAAATGAAGGCCATAAGGAGAGATTTTTGCTGCTGAAATGATGTGTGTGAAGTGGTCCTTCTAGACAAAAATTAGAGATTAGGCAATCCTAAATTATGATTTAGGTGGCAAGTGGAGGGAATAAAAACAAAGGAACTCCTAAAGCAAGTAAATTGTTCCCAGAAAACAGTAACCATAATCATGCAGTAAAAAATAGAATGAAAGATAATGAAAAATGAGAATTTGATGTGATCGTTTTAAAATGATGAGTTCTACAAGGTAAAGGACAATTTTGAATACTTCTTTATATGTTCCTATGGACCTAGCACTGTGTTGAGCTAAGAGTAGGTGTTTAATAAATGATTGTTCAATATAGATGATGGATGGATGGATGGATGGATGGATGGATGGATGGATGGATGGATGGATGAGTGCATAGATGGATGGGAAGAACTCTGCCTATGTAATATTCAGGACAAAAAGAGAGATGAACCCTAGGATTTGGGAAACAAAAGAGGGAAGTATCTTAAGATAGGAAGGTCTTAGTACCACATTATGTTTTACATAATGCTTGAATTAAGTTAACATATACTTTACCATCAAGGGGACATTATTATACGGATGTTGTCAATCAGCAGGTCTTGGTCAGCATTTGCTAAGATGTCTTCCAAACATCCATTAATGATTCAGCCTTTCACCATTGAAAATGGTTTGAGGGTCAAATATAAGATATAGTTCAGAAGTGGTTGTTTTATTTAGAAACAGATATGTTTGGGTGAACTTTGTTTGCTGGGTTACACAATTATATGAGATGCCAATTGAGAAAGGGCATCTGGAATCTCTCCTCTCTTTTTTCTGAAACTATGCAACAGAACCATGTGATGCTAAATATACTAACAATATTTGAATTTAGATTAAATATTATTCTCTGTCTTTGAAATGTGTACTGTATCCTCTATATTTATCAGATCTTTCCATAAATTTTTCAGTTCTATGATTCTTTTTGACTTACTGTCTCAAGGTGCAGAGACTTACTTTCTCTACACCTTCTACCTCTTCACTCCTGTTTCTCCCTATCTCATAGGTATGAATTTTTCCTTTTCACTTTCTATCATCTATACTTTCTGGAGCCAAAGTGATTGGTGGCCATGTTTTTAGTTGTTTCCTGTTGAATGTGCTACCTCAGGACAGCTATTTACATTTCAGTACTTGCAGCTTCTTGCCTTGGCTTGTTGAATAATAATAACAATATATACGTATATATACATATATGCATATGTATATGTATGTGTGTGTGTATATATATATATATATATATATATATATATATATATATTTACTTGACCATAATATAAGCATTCAAATTTTTTCTCCTGTATCTTTTCTGCATGTGGCTTTTTAAAAAAGTTGTTTCCATAAAATTACAAAATTTGGCACTTACTACTTAGAAAGAAATTTAAAGAAATATTTATAGTAGATTTTCATTGGCTTCGTAAATTAACATATGTGTGGCCTTAGTTGTATGTCAGGCAATTGTTGTAAATTCCATAGAATCCTTGGACCCACACATATATATATGTATGTATTCTGATGTAGCCCATTTGTGAAATTAACTAGTTCTTCAAAAATATACAGACAACACTTGAGCTTTTAAGAACAGGGGAAATGGGTGGTCCCAGTTTGGAGATCTATTCCAGAAAGCTAAGTCAACAGACCTGAACTTCACATTCACACACCAGGCTTAGGTGCATTTGAGATACTTTCAGTGGGGTACATGGGCATTCAGCAATTTAATTCTCCTGGAGAAGTAGAAACTTCAATGTGCACAGAATTCATTTTCCTTCCATTACTATAATATTCAATTGGACTAAATTATCCTGTAACAGCATTTGATCATGCAGCTACTGGATCTGGCTTCATTTACTTTAAGGTTAGTAAAGTCACAGCTTAAATTGCTTAAGAGTTGGCAGCATCAAAGTTCCTTTTTTTCCCCCCGTTTATTAACTTCTTTACTTGTAAAGAGTTGAAAACTGGTACAGGAAGTGGAGGTCAGTACGGAGAAATACTACAGGTTATCACCTCTGCTTTGGCAAGGTCAATGAGACAAGGATAAAAAAGGAAAAAAAAAATAGATGCTCAAGACTTTTCTTGTTTTAAGCTAGTTAATCCTCAAAGGAAAACCTAAATCATATTAAAAAATATGAAAATGGTAAGAACAGTAAAATAAAAATCATCCATTTAGGTAATTATTTTACTAAATGTAATAGAGTCAGGCATGGCATTAGTGTTTGGACTTTAGAAAAATATTACCATACACCTCATTTTCATTCAAAGTGAATTGAGGTAAATGTTCCAAAGAACATGAAGATAATTATTCTCCTCTGTATAGGACTTGAACCTTTTGGAGACAGATGTAAAACTATGTTTACCTTCAGAAGATAGGAGAACCATGAAACTAAGTTAAATGAGAATATCCAGGAATAATGAGGAACCTAAAGATGAAGGGAATGGAGGTCACTGAAGGGCCTGGGGTGATTCTGAGAGCAGAGGAGCTAAGAATGTCCTCAGATAATAAAAGTCAGACCTGAAAGCAGGTTGGAAATACAAGCAAGGAAGATAAGAAAATAGCTAGTATTAGAAGTCCAGAAGGCAGCTGAGGGGGCAGGAAAGTTTACTCCCTCCACCCAGAACCAGATTTAGAATCTAGGAAAGTGAATTTAGCAATTCCTGTGAGGGACGTTGAGATGTGTA
The DNA here is from genome assembly GCF_964194185.1 of Rhinolophus hipposideros. NCBI lineage: Eukaryota > Metazoa > Chordata > Mammalia > Chiroptera > Rhinolophidae > Rhinolophus > Rhinolophus hipposideros. The sequence goes on along the minus strand of NC_138063.1, from coordinate 27,539,044 downwards.
CTGCAGAGAAACAAATCTGGCTAGAAATCAATGCAGCTCAGTTTTCTACCCTCTCTCTTGTGCAATCATGGGAATGTTATATTTTATGCCACACTTTTAGATATTTAAAATTTTGCAACCAATCCCATTGCCACCAATTAATTATAAACCACAGCTGCAATTCAACCACTCAATATAGCCCGGAACCTTCATAAAAGAAGTAGTCCCTTCTCCTGGCAAATATGATAAGCAGTAATGGATCATGACGTATTCAGACAGGGAGAAACTGAAAAGATTTTGTTCAAGAGCCTCAGGCCAAAAGCCTACTCCTGAAAAGTTCTCTATGACTTATTTCTCACACAGAACCCTGAGGATGATAATGTTGAAGGCACCATCTGAAGGACCCCTTACTGAGCCATAACACATTGGTCTATTTTAGGACAATAAAGAATTGAACTCCCTTTCTTGGGATTTAAAAGTTTGGTTTCACGGAGTGCAGCTATTTCAAACCTGCAGCTGGCCGGCCTTGGAATTGGTACAGTATAAAAACACTGCTTTGGAACTGGGAATTACTCGGGTCGGAAGGCACCATCCTACTCTTCAACGAGCAGCTTAAAGATGTTAGTAATACTGAGCGGCAATTGCTCAGTGACAAAGGTACTCAATTGTTATACTTTTGACAGGGTTTAAACTCATAAGGGTATAATTCATAGAACACAACGCTTCTGTCTGAGTTTGGAAAGATATAATAACATGCACAGTCACAATCTATTATTAGGACAGGTTGAATGACAGGTGATGTCCAAAGGTAGACAGAAAAGCTATGGAGTACAAAGCAACAATCAAGAAGCCCCTCTTAAACAAATTGTGTAACTGTGTGTATTTTTATATTTCTTTCATTAAACTTACTTATAACTTTATATATGACCTTTGGGTCGTGGGGATTAGAGAAGATTTCAAGGAAAAAATAATGATTGCTTTGCTTTGGCTTAACTACTCTTTATTAGAAAACTTCCGAAATTAAATCTACTAGTTAAATACAAGGACATTTATTTAAGGAAAAATGCTGCTCTCAAAATTTTGAAGTGCCCCAGGGCTCATTCCTGGGATCCTTTATCTCCTCTCCATAGGTATAATCTCATCTACTCCCATGGCCTCAAATTCATCTATATGATAATGACTCCCAAATTGTATCTCTAGCCTTGACCTCTTCCCACATCTCCAGGAGAGTATCTCTAAGGGATTTCTAATATGCATCTCAAATTTATCATGTTCAAAACAGAACTCTTCAATACCTTCTTCTTCCCTCACCCTCAGTCTCCTCTTTCCTCAGTTTGTCTCATCTCTTCCAGCTAATTACTCCACTGACTAACCAACCTTATTAGTCAAGCCATAAATAAATAAATAAATAAATAAATAAATAAATAAATAAATAAATAAATAAATAAATAAATCATCCTTGATTCTTCTCTTTTGACATGAAACGAACAAGCAGGATCTGCTGATTCTGCTATCAGATCATATCCAAGATCTGTCTTGTTCTCTTCACCCCAGGTACTGCCAACCTCATACACTCATCCACTGTCTTCTGACCCCTGGGAGCTGCAGAGCCTCCTGATTTGTTTTTCTGCTCCTGCTTGGTCTATTCCCTCACAGTTACCCAACTAGTCTGTAAATATTTTAAACATGATCATGTCTTCCCTGCTTAAAACCTTAAAATTGTCTTAACTCATTTAAAATAAAATGTAGAATTCTGACTCTGGCCTATGAAGACTCACATAATCTGGTTCCAGTCTATCTTTAACCTTGTCTAACCACCCTCTCCCCTAGACCAACACACTCAGGCCACAACACATTCTTTCTGTTACTGGGACATGTCAATATTGTTCCTATTTTAAGGTTCATCATTTTTGAGGTGGTATCTACCAGGAATGCTTTCCCCCCCTAATTTTTATGTGGCTAAGTTTCCTTCTTACAATGTAGGGCTCCTCCATTTTAATTCTCTGCATTTATCAGTAAATCATAATTTCTGGTTGAACAGAGTCTGTCTTTATTATCTACTATTGTATGACCAGTACCTAGAAAAGTATCAAGTGATTGGTTCTCAATAAATATTTAGTGAATAAATGCCCTTCAGAATTCTCATGCTGAGTCTATAATTATAGGTGTCGCTGTGTTAGAGGCAATTATCTCCTTTAAGAGTCATATTCTTAATTTTTAAATTGTTAAATTGGGACTACAACCTGATTATTTAGATATATTTCAGATTTAATGTCATACGATTTTGTAGTCCATAATAATGCTATAACCTGTCTCTGATACAAATAAGCAGATTGGGACAGGAAGTGAAAATAAACCAAAAATATGAATTTGTTCATTTTGTCCTTGTTTTGAACTTTGATTGCCAATTAGATAATTTTGCTACTAGACTATAGGGAATATTTTGATAGTAGTTCTATAGTAAAAACCACATTTTTTTTTAAGTTTCTATAATTCAGATATAAAAATCAGTTGACTTTTTATAGCAATTGAACTTTATATTAAAACAACTATGCATAATCGTTAAAAAGTATTAAAATGACATTACATTTGAATAACACATGGGCAGGTCTTTGCTTAAATTCTACTTCTGTTCCTCAATACTGGCATGACTTTGGGGGATATTTTAACCTCTTTGAACTTCAGCTTCCCTCTTTTTATATAAATGATAGGGTAACACTTAATTCATAGGAGTGTTATGAAGATGAAGTTCCCAAGCAGTTTTTCATACACACAAAAAAGAAACTCAATTACAGTCAATTATCTTCCCCCTTTTCTTTCTTCTTGTTCATTGTGTACACTTCTATTCAAATACCAAGTCATTTTTCCCCCCTCACTGTGATCAGGGACTTCTTAATCTAACAGTGGTTCTGTACCCAGGCTGCAGGAGAACTATCAAAATTAGAAGAGTTGTAAATTAAACCTTTTTGGCACTTTGCTTGCTAAAGCTTCTCCGGAATCTTCTGGCCCCCCAAACCTTCCCTTCATGCCCCTGCACAATCACATCTGTCTTAGCAAGGAAAATTTAAACTAGCTTAAAACCTGAGGGAGGAGAGGATTACTATGCTTATATTTAGTTTCTACCAGGATAAGTGAATAGATAAAAATTTAACTGCAGAACTTCTTATCTGTAAGAAATCCTATTGTCTTTTGCCCAATAAGGAATAGAGTTTTCTCAAAATTATTGCTTCCTGTCTTATAATTTTTGTTCTTAAGGCACTGGACTTCTCTAATTTAATCCATGTATTGCATTTGCATAAAATTGTCCCCATACCAATCCCCCAGTCCTAGGATTCATTTACTGACTCTTTAGATTCCTATTTAAAATGATTTTAAAGTTTAAAATCTTCAGTTCTATCAGATAATCATTTTTTAAAGAAGAAAGCAGAATTTTGAACCTAGAAAAGATAATAGAAATGAAGTAGACAAAAATAAATAACTCTTATTTCCCATCTACACAAACATCCCATGAGATTAGGCGGCATAACAGTTAATGACAAATTGGTGACCAGAATCAAGTCCTAGCAATTATTAATGTAATGTTTTTAATCACCACACCATGGGCTGATTTCTATTTGTGAAATATAATATACAATTCCTGCATATGAACGTATGAGTAACCATGTGTGTAGATAGTCATTTCTCAGTGTTGTCTCAGGCTTTAGCATGCTGGGTGATGGAAGACTGCAGTGCACGGGCGTACCTCTACTGAGTGAGCACACCAACTGGAAAAACAGAAAATCAGAATGAGTCTACCAAGATCTGAGGGATATAATTGTCATTCAAGTAAGAACATTAATGTATTTTATTATGAAACATTAATATCAACAACAATATTGAATCCATTTGATTCAACAAATATTTATGGAACAAAATATGATTAGCACAGTGCCCAGTCCTAATAAGTGCTTAGGAAATGTTAGTTATCATTGTTGTTATTTCTCTGTATTCCATATAATATATCATAGCACTTTATAAGACATTTTTCACATTCAATCTTCTCAGCATTCATAGGATTATTATTATTTGTATTACTGTCATTGTTATTACCATCATCTCTATTTGACATGTGAGAAAACTGAACAAGCCATAAGTATCATTTCTGTCACTCTGCACCAGTAAAGAGTTTAATGAGAGGTTAGAGATCACCAATTTGTATCTAGCATCTACTTCGTGCTCCCTTCCATAATTTTTAGGCAGAAGGTCACACAGTCCCCATACGATCCACTCCAGATTTAGGGGTCCATATATATAGCTGAACACCCTGTTTTATATCGTATTCACCATCATTTTTAGAGGTCTTCACATAGTGAGCCAATTCTCTTTCCCCCAAATTTCTACCCATTGGTCTTATGTTAAACTCTCTTGAGCGTCAAAAAAATAATGTCACTCTCTCTTTTATACAGGGAAAATGATAGAAAACTGTCATCACATGTCTCCTTTTCTTCAGGTTAAACATCCAATTACTTGAGCGATGTCACGTCTGATATGTCCTGCACTTTACTATCTAGGTTGCTTTTCCTTTTGCGCATTCCCATTTATCAATGTCTATTTTTGAAAATGACAGTCATAACTTTATAAAATACTCAGTCATGGGCTAGATAGTGAAGAGATCATAGTGGGACTATTAGTTCCCTCAGTCTTCCATCTATAAAAATGTATGCAACTTCCAAATTTTAACCCAAATGCCACCACTTTGATATGAACATCATCTTCACTCAGCTGGGGAATAGACATCATTGTTTTTATATTAATTACTATAGCAAATATGTCATCTGTCATATACATAGATCTGATCCAGTTATTGTACACATTGTAAAGAACAAAACTAGATTATTTTCATCTTTCTTTGATCGTATAGAAGCCAGACATTAAACAAATATATACAAATTTGTGCATACATATTCATGCATAATGACAAATTCTATGACATCATAGAGCAAGGTATTCGAATAGTATTCTTGTGTGGTGGTGTTTTATGTAAGTTCTGGAGAATACCTAGAATATATCCAAAGAATACATGAGTGTTTGTGTGTATTTTGGTGGGGCTTAAGTGTGTGGCAAGCAGTTGATGGTTTAGATGGTGGAATGAGTCTTTTGTGGACAGGAAACATCAGGTCTAAAAACCGCTGAGTTAGGAAAGTATGTGGCATTTCTGAAGAAAGAAATGGAATCTAGTATCCACCATGTGCTGAAGAAGAGACAGAATGACAAGTGAGGAGGCAAGAAATGGGACGTCTACTTCTGCCATGACACATTTTGTCTTGCATACATATTTTATATACCCTATAGAAACGTATTCTCCTCCAGGTTAGTGATCATGCTTCATCTTTGGAGCCCTCACAAAATCTAACCAGGTACTTCATACACCTGGTATTGGCTTGAATTGAATAGACACCTCTAATTATCCTTCATAACTATATGCTAACTACAGTTTTGATAAGCAATCATTGGTTAGCTAACATACTGATAAGAATATTGAACAGAAGTGACCAGATGTAAAATGCCATATCAAATTCCAATCAAATGACATTTCTTCTATTGACAGTGATTTATTGGTGAACACTTTTGGATGAGATTGGTCAATCCTTTTCACTCACACCCTAAATTTTCCACCTTATATATTAAAGAAAACATAAAGAATTTTGTATTTGAATTGCTGCAAAAGCCACTGAGGACTTCCTCAATTTGATAAAGAATATATTTTAAAAATGTACAGCAAACATTGTATTTAATGGTGAGAAACTCCAAGCTTCCCCACTAAGATGAGATACAAGGATGCCATCTCTTACCAAACCTTTTCAATATTGTTCTGGAAGTCTAGCTAATAAAATAAGAAAAGGGGGGGGGGGAGTACAGATTGGAAAGAAAAAAAAAAAAAGAAAGAAATTCTCTTTCTTCAGAGATGACATGATTGTCTATGTAGAAAATCTGAAAAAAATTGACAAAATACCTCCTGAAACTAATAAGCATTATAGCAAGGTTGCAGAATACAAGGTTAATATACAAAATTCAGTTGTTTTCCTACATATTATTAATGGACAAATGAAATGTGAAATTAAAAACAATACCATTTATGTTAACACTCCAAAAATAAATAATTATGTATACATTTAACAAAATATGTACAAGATGTGTATGAGAAAAAAAAACACAAAAAACTACAAAACGCTGAGAAACAAAAACCAAAGAACTAAATAAATAGATAGAGATTTCATGTTCATGGAAAGGAAGACTGAATATTGTCAAGAAGTCAGTTCTTGCCAACTTGATATATAGATTCAATGAAACCCCAATCGGAATTACAGCAAGTTTTTGTTTGTGTGTGTGTGTGTGTGTGTGTGTGTGTGTGTGTGTGTGTGTGTGTGTGTTTGATATCAGCAAACTAATTCTATATTTTATATAGAGAAGCAAAAGACCCAAAATAATCAACACAATATTAAAAGAGAATAAAATTGGAGGACTGACACTACCTGACTTCAAGACTTACTGTAAAGATACAGTAATCAAGGCAGCTTGGCACTGGCAAAAGAATAGATGGATGGGTCAGTGAACACAATAGAGAACCCAGAATTGTCTCACATACATATGGTTAACTGATCTTTGACAAAGGGGCACAGGCAATACAATCAAGCAAAGATAGTGTTTTAACAAATGGTACCAGGACAACTGAACTTCCACACACAAGAAAAATGAATCAAAACACAGATCTTAAACTCTTCACAAAAATTAATTCAAAATGGATCACAGACCTAAATGTAAAACCAAATTATAAAACTCCTAGAAAATGACATAGGAGGAGATCTAGATGACCTTGGATATGGCAATGCCTTTTTAAATACAATACCAAAGGCACAATCCATTGAAAAAATAGGATAAGGTGGACCTAATTAAAATTAAAAACGTCTTCTCTGAAAACAAAACAACAACAACGACAACAAAAACAATGTCAAGAGAAGACAAATCACAGATTGGGAGAATGCATAGTGACTGCTTGGATTATAGTAAACACCAATCAATTGTGATCATTAATTTATATCCTCAATGAATGACTCTTTAACTTAAAAATCCACCTTTGGTCATTTGTAGTTCATCAACTAATAAGTCATTTGACAGCTGTCTTTGCAATGCCATTAGATTACAGTCGATTCTCCCTCATCCATGGGGAATATAAGTTCTAAGACACCCAGTGGATGCCTGAAACCTTATTCACTAAACCTACGTATATTATGTTTTCTTTTCCTATACATGCATGATTATGATAAAGTATAATTTATAAATTAGGCACAGTAAAAGATGAGTAATAACTAATAATAAAATAGAACAATTATACCAATATATGGTAATAAAAGTTAGGTGAATGTGGTCTCTCTCTCTGTGATATAAACCATGTACGAAGACAGCTATTAAGTGATTGATGGGTGGGGAGCGTACACAGTGTGAATATGCTGGACAAAGGGATGATTCATGTCCTGGTTGGGATGGAGCAAGGAGTGAGATTTCATCACACTCCTCAAAACAGTGCACAGTTTAAAACCTATGAATTCTTTATTTTTGTAATTTTCCATTTAATATTTTCAGACAGTTGACTGTGGGTAACTGAAACCATAGAGAGCAAACAGAGAGGTAAAGGTGAACTACTGTATATACAAGGAGGAACAAAGCACATAAGTTGAACTAGAAAGAGCATTAGTCTTAATATAAAGAGAACTAGGCTCCAGTCCTCACTCTAATACAGTCTGTGAGAACTTGGGATAGATTCTTATCTTAAATTTGATCAAGTATCTGTCTGTTCATTACTTCTGCTTTCAAAACTCAGTTCAGTGAGGGACCGTTTTAGCTCTTCTTGTCTTCTACCTTTGGCTGTCTCAGGATCTAAAAGTTTCTGCTTCTGTTGCCAACTTCCTCCTTCTCTCTATAGGATCCATTTAAATTGAAAAGACTCGTTGACTACATCATGATTGTTTGGGAAGAGCTTTCCCTATCAGGCCATCTTGTAGACCACTGACTAGTTACATTGGCTGACCTTGGGACTAGTACTCAGTGCAGTCCAACATCTTAAGTGAGGAGAAGGGCCAAATGATACAGAGTAAAATAGAAGGTTCTGTATTCTGCAGGGATGCTATGAACACGTATTTTCCTTAAAAATCAACAGGTATAGAAGGTGGTATGACTGATATGTCTGAAACAGTTTAACAAATACAGTAAGTCCTCAATGTTGTCAATAGATTCTGCGACTTTAAGCGAAACGGTGTATAACAAAACCAATTTTACCATAGGCTAATTGATGTAAATGAGTTAGATTCCTTTGGCATCTCATCAATGTTATAATGAAACGACAATGAATGAAACAATGATATTCAAGGACTTGCCATACTACCGTGTTTCCCTAAAAATAAGACCTAGCAGGACAATCAGCTCTAATGCGTCTTTTGGAGCAACAATCAATGTAAGACCCGGTATTATTTTACTATAATATAAGACTGGGTATATAATATAATATAATATAATATAATATAATATAATATAATATAATATAATATAATGTAATACCGAGTCTTATATTAATTTTTGCTCCAAAAGACGCATTAGAGCTGATGGTCCGGCTAGGTCTTATTTTCGGGGAAACAGAGTATGTGCCCAGAACTGGTATAAAGAAATAAAGATGAATAAGACACATTTTTGTTTGTTTGTTTGCCTTTAAGGAGTTCATATTCTAGTGTATTAAATGCTAATGTCACACACAATGAGAAAAAAATCAGTGTATAACAGCTATGATAAAGGAATGTGCTCTCTGCCAAGGCAAAATAAAGAAAGAGGACTTCGCTTGTTTTGGATGTTAAGGAAAGTTTACTTCACATGTTATGGTCTCTGAGCCAGAATCTTAAAGTATAAGCAAGAATCAGAAAAAAAGGAAAAAAAAAAGTGTAGGAAAGTTACTCTCAGCAAAGAGACATGCACGAACAAAGAGAGGTGTGCAAAGCACTACACTAGAGAATGTGTGTGTGTCTCGACATGCATTTCAGCACTACTGGGCATCTAGAGAATTTCACAGATGATTGATGCACACATGAGAAGGGAGTGTAAAGAGAAAGAAAAAGAAACTGGGGAATTAGACAAGGTGGTTGAAGGGAAAGAAGGGAGAGAGGGTAACTTATGAATCTACGAGGTCCTAGAGGAAATGAGAACAAATGGAATTAAGAGAATTCCTGGGAGGGGTACCTTACAACGGATAAAGGATCTCTCCCAGATGAGACCAGAGGTAAAGAGAGGATCATAGGTAGATAAGCATTTAGATTGGGAACAGAGATTTGTGAGGTCCATTCTACCTAATGTGAAGCATCAAATGCTTCTTCTGTGAAGCATTTGAAGGGCTCAGCTGCTGTAAGCGAGTGTATGGGAAGTGAGTACCTTGAGGACAAAGCCAAAGTATTGGCATACTCACTAAAAACACTAGGAAAGAAAAAAAAATAACTGGGGGTCAAAAAAAATGAAATAACCAGTAATTAATACTAACCAGGAGTAAATAAAATTATCAGGCAACATAAAGGTCCCTCTAAGATTGTATGCAATGATTTTAGTGACAATAATAAGGAAGGGGGGTGAGTTTCATCAACATTGTCTTGTTCTCTGGCTCTAGGATGAGAATGCAAATTGAGATATTGATGTGTTTCCCCCCATCTCTCCACTTGAAGTTTTGTTAGTATTCTGCTTTTTCCAGAAGAGAAGGTGGAGGGCATGAATAAGAATGATTCAGAGATCAACCTTGGGATGCAGGCTGGCATGGTTTACAGGAAAGGATGGGTAAGGGGCAGTGGGAAGCCAATTTTCAAGGACAGTGGAGGAGGTCGTTGAAGGAAGCACATTCTGAGATTGGACAACTGGCCCAATGGGAGGGACTATTAGAAAGCTATAAGGATGAGGCTATGTGACAAGTCAATATTGTAGTATGAGTGCTGGCATTACTGATATGATAATGTCACTGTGGCTGATACAAAGGGGTCTTATGACGACACTAAATAGGTCTAATATTCAAACAAGACAGGAGAGAACTCAAATGACAGAAATCTTTCCACTCTGCCTCATGCCAAATGATCTGGCATGATCTTTTTAAGGAAGGATAAGTGTCTATGGATAGACTTTTTTAAAAAATGTCTTGTTCTCCCCCACTTCTTGCCACCTCAGTATCACTTTGGAATAGCTTTGTTTGGGTCTGGAAAACTTCCAATAAACACATCTGTAGACTGTTAAGCTATACTCTATTTGGTGTAAAGAATCAAGGTTAAGGGGGCGGCTGGATGGCTCAGTTAGTTAGAGCGCGTGCTCTGAACAACAGGGTTGCTGGTTCAATTCCCACATGGGTCAGTGAGCTGCGCCCTCCACAACTATATTGAAGACGACAAGCTGCTGCTGAGCTTCTGAGCTTCCAGAGGGGCGGCTGGATGGCTCAGTTGGTTAGAGCAGGAGCTGTCAACAAGGTTGCCTGTTCAATTCCCTCACGGGATGGTGGGCTGCGCCCCCTGCAACTAAAGATTAAAAACGGTGACGGGATTTGGAGCTGAGCTGCGCTGTCCACAACTAGATTGAAGGACAATGACTTGGAGCTGATGGACCCTAAAGAAACACACTGTTCCCCAATATCCCCAATAAAATTAAAAACATAAAAAAGAGAATCAAGGTTAAGATTTTACACATATTACATAATTCCTGGGGGGCAGAGGCAAGACAGGGTGTTTTTGCCTTGGTATTATTTGCTGAAATTATGGTTCAGGAGAGAGTCAAGGAAACAAGACCCCAGACAAGATAAAGATGAGCATCAGAAACCTCTATCCTCCCACTCCTTTTGTTACAAAGGTTGCCATGGTTTTAAAAAGGGATAGAACTCAAGGCAAACAGGAGAATGTACTGTATTATGAGAGATTTAAAAAAAAAAATGTTTTTTTTTTCCAAATATTTTTTTTTTCTCTCTGAGTCTGCCTTGGTGAGAAAATTTCCTGACTCACACAATGCATGCTGTGCCGTGTTAACAGTAACGTTCTCCAAAATACATATACCAGAGTCGTCTCTGCCGTTCCTATTTAATCCTGGGACCCTTGGGGGACTCATCTATTGGGCTGCTGTGTGTAGTTTCAGGTGATAAGGATTTCTGAGGTATAGGATTTCCAGGTGATGACAAGGTCAATGGCGGGGCCTGGGTGCAGCTAATCGAAGTGGTTTAGAGATAAAGATCCCTGGCTTTTAAGTTGTGAAACAACCTTTGCCCTTTGTTTTCAAATAAGTAATTTCTGGCTGATCACAATAAATATTGTAGCACAATTTGGATCTATCCTCTGAAGAAAAATTCCTGTTCTAAGCCAAAGGCTGCGGCAGTGAGACTGCTCCTGCCAAAGTGAATTTTTCCCTTCTTTGTTCCTCTTGATAATCCTGACAATCTTTTGTGTGTACACAGAGCTGAAAGCTATCATAACCCCAGTTTTATACATGATGCCACTGAGGTTCAGGGACAGAGAGAACCTGCCTCTGCAGTATACAGTATCGCAGAGAGGCTGGAACAGAAATCTCAGTCTTCAGATCCTGCGGTCTTCCTGTATGGCCCGCCTGGTCCCTGGGGTGGAAAACAAGTGCTTGCTTATGAGTTTATGCGTGGTGTGTGTGTGTGTGTGTGTGTGTGTGTGTGTGTGTGTGTGTGTCCTGTGTGCATTCAGGCCCTGAGGACTTCTGTCATCATCCAGAATCACTAGTCTTTACAAGACACAGTCTCCAAGAGACTGAACCCCCACCCCTACCTTTTTTTTTTTTTTTAACACACTTTTAACATCTATGTGCAAAGAGAGGATGTGGTGTCCCGAGCTGTAGCATCTGACCCCAGAGGCCCTGCCAGCTGTGTTTGTCCGGCTTGTTCTCCTGCTTGACCTGCACTCCAGGGAGGCGCCGGGCTGTTTAGCCGCCGTATCCCCTGGCAATCTGTTCAGGAACACAGACCAGAAGGGCTGCCGAGAGCTGCGCCAGCCTCAGAATCCTGCTGCCATCTAGGGATGAGAAGGGCGTGTTTCCGCGTGCGGGCTCGGCGCGGATGGCCGGCGGCGGGCGGACCGCGCAGCGTCCCTGTCCCGCCGGCCCCGCGGCTCTGCCCTGCGAAGCACGGGTTATGCCCGGCACGGCCGGCTCGCCCTGCGCCTGCCGCGGGGACCCCGCAGACCCCACCCGGGCAGACACCGTACGGGGACGCCTGGGAGCGAGTGAAAACGCAGACAAAAACAGTGAGAGGGAGGAAGAGAGCGAGAGCAAACAGCGAGGCAGCCAGGGGCAGACACATTGCAAGGACCGGGACAGAAAGAGGGTAGGAATGCGACCCTAGGGGGTCTATCCGTCCGCTCAGACATTGCCTCACAACGTGGAACCTGGTCACTGTCATCACTCTGGGCTCCACAACCAGCAGAACCAGATCAAAAGCGTCAAGCGACTTCATTTTACATATATCATTTAAATTTCCTCTTGCAAAAAGGAGGAGGGAGATACCGCCTTTAGTCAAGCCCGTACAGAAAAATCCAGAAAGAGGAGACTTAGAGTTAACTTTGTTAGGATGGAAGCATGTCTTTTTTTCTACAAACAGAACAATGGGGCTTTCAAAGAAGCAAAGGGGAGAGGGTTGGCTGGAAGGGAAAAGGGGGGGGGGCATGGATTGGGGAAGGGGCCCTGCTGTTGATGGGGAAGCCCTGCTGGGAAACTTCAAATCAAATTCTTTCTGAAAGGAAGTGTTATTAAAAGTAACTTTAATCCTTCCAGCCAGACAGCTCATAAAAGCATACAATTAAGTCAAACAAATGACAAGAGCATTTTCTCCCCTACCTGTTTCCCCCTTCTGAGAGTAATTACTACAGGCTACTCTTGTCTCATTTTGTGCAAACAGAAGCGGAGTGCTTTGGTTGGTGCCAGGTTCTCTCTTACTTTCCTGCTTCTTCCTTTCTTGCTGCCCCACCCCAAATCCATTCAGTTCTTGGTACCAACCAGCCTGTCTGCAGATCCTGCCAAGAACAAAGGGGCGAATTTCAATATTTCCTCTTTGTGCAAGGTTAATTGAAAATCAAAAAGTCACTTTTCAAATGTCATATTAAACTCGCCACTGCATCAATTTCCTTTTGGTTCCCATCTCCATAGGCGAGAGAAAAGTGTTTTGGAGGATGGTGGGGAGGCGGGGAAAGTAGGGACACAATGAGGAAAAAGAGGAAGAAAGAAGTGAAGGGATTAAAAAGAAATCACAGATACACACAGACTTTGATTGCAGATACGCTAACATGCAGTGGAAAATTGTTTCCCAGAGTGTCCTCAGTCAAAGGCAGTCTTTGCATTCAATATTGTTACTTGATATTCCAAAGGCAGAATTGTATCCTAAACCTAGGGAGATTAGGCCTCCATGTTTTTTATGTTTTAGTAGACAGATCACAATATGATTGTCATAAATGCCATGTTTTAAAATCTTAAAGGGGAATGCAATAACCTGACTGTTTTCATTCCCCCTTCCCACATTTTATTCCCCTGTGAAAGAGGCAAACACACACACACACACACACACACACACACACACACACACACATCGTCTATACACAAACACATCCACATAGCTAGAGACACAGCCCCCCCAGGCTTCAGACCGGCTAGTTTCTGTCACACGGTATTTTGGAATCTTTGGGCTGGAGTTTAGTTACACAGCACTATGAGCTTTGCTGCTGCTCCAGTGTCTGTTGTCTTTCTCTAGCATTCCTGAGACTCAGTTTCCTCATCTATAAAATGGGGCATCAGACCTGCCTCCTAAAATCACTGCTGGGATTCTATGAGATACTACATGAACAGAAGAAGCACATATTAATTTTTAAACCAATTCTGTTTCCCTAGATCTGGTCTTGGTCTTACCAGTGTTCCTGAAGTCTGCAGAAAGGCCAGCCTTCGTTGTGTCCACTGAATGTGTCTCCTATATTCCTTGATGCTCTGCTCCAATCCCTTACCAGTGTTCCCTGAAGCCAGCAACTTCCCTGACCAGTCACTTTAGTCTCTCTGTGTCATGCCTGTCACCACTCTTCTTTGGGCAGCATTTGTTCCCATATAAATGTCTATTGGTATATCTGTAACCACTTATTGCACGTATTTTGTTGAAATATGTGTCTTCTTCCCACTCTCTAAATATCTTGAAAACAAGGACCATTAGCTTCCATCTTTCTCACCCAGGAACCTATGGGGAGATGCTTAATAAATAATTGTTAGAAGATGAAGAATTATGAAAAAGAAAATGGATCTTGGGGTGTATCGGCATAATATCTAGACAATTTGCAAAGAAGTTCAGTGATTAAAAAACAAACAAACAAACAAACAAACAAAAAATCTGGTGGTTGTGTTAGGTCAGGAAAAAATAGTCAAATGATCGGCTAAATTAATACTTTCATATAATTATGTTAGAATTTGTAGATATAATCTAAGTAGACAAAACATATGCATCTCAAAATGTCCTTTTATTGGTGAGGCTGGTTACTTAACATAGTGTTACCTTGAAAATGTGGTGGCGTGACCTACTATTTTCTTAATCCACTTGGGTTTTCTAATGTTATATGGAACACTACTCCCCTAAAAAAAATCCAAGAAAGACGGAGGAAGAGAGGGAGAGAAGAAAAAAAAAAGGAAGGAAAGAGATTAGCTAAGTTTAACTGATAAATCTACTCTGGAGCTGGAGTAGAATTCTAACAAACTAGTTGGGGACAGCTCTAAAGAGCATCTTTTAAATCCCTACATTAGTACATGGCTTAGACTAGTGTATTATTGTTCCTTATTACTATTATGTAGAGTTCCAGAAAGAGAGTCTCTAGAATCTTTATAAGGCTCTTACAAATGTGAATCGACAAATAAGGACACGAGTAGAATTTATTTACAATGGTTGTACTAAGTATTGGAATTTCTGGATATGCATAGTGAAGAAAAAGTCTGAGAACTTTGTTTTAGTAAAACAGGAATCTTGCCCTGACACTACCTATAATCTTCTGTATAGTCTTGGTAAAAACAAACAAACAAACAAACAAAAAAACTCAGATACTCATTCCCCCCCCCCCGACAATGGTGTAATAATCCTGACCTAACACATGGATTATATAGTAAGAATCAAATCAGTCAATATCTGAAATTGTAGTGGAAATGTTATATGCACAACATAATAGAACTAGAGGATGGCATTTGTATGTACTATGTTTTAGTAATCTATGTGAATATACTGAATGTTTCCTGTATGATTACTGTTTCTTTTCTTTTTTTCCTGTTCTGGGCCAGGAGCTGACCTGCAGTTGGCTTGAATCTCTCCAAAAATAAATGCTACTAGATGAGAGTTTGCCATATTACAAATAATTTTTACTGTGCCCCAATAATCCACATTTAGGCTTAAACCTCAAAGAAACATTCCCGTTGAGAAGGTGGATATAAATGCTGCAAGGTCTGAAAGGAAAGGGAGCTGTGGTGAAGGGGGGACAGCTCAGATTTGCCAGACGTAAGCCTGTGTTCATTTGCTTTGCATGCTTTTTATTTCCTTCTCTTGCTTTCTCTTTCTAAAAGTCTCTGTATTCCCCTTACTGCTAGTATTTTGTGAGATATTCAAAATGTGTATTTAATCCATCCAAGTTTGTAGTCTCCGGTGTCAAAGCTTCTGCTTAATGCTGAGTTAATGCTCGGTCGTGCCAAAGCTTGAAGCTTTCAACACAGCCCTGAAACCAGCTGCAACACATCGCTAACACAGAGGCTTTGGCTCCAGAGACTGCTGCCTGCATGGAGTAAATGCATCATTTCTTAAAGCTTTGTCAGTACAGTCTAAGAGCTGGGTAGACTGTAATTGGGGACATGTGAAAAAAATTATTTTTGAAACCATTCTACAAGAATTACCTGGGTGGGTGGGTTTCCTTAGTTTGTCTTCTAAACATCTCAGGGCCCCAGAAACAAGTCTATCTCTCTGGGAAGTTTCTGCTTTTAATCAGATTGTGTTTCTTTCTTTCTCTCAGCCGTCTTTCCTTTTTAAGTGAGCTGAGGAAAATAAATTTGATGAGGGACATGTTTTTCTGTGTATAGTCTAAGAATTACTGGTTTTGGAAGGAAGAAAACCGCTGGGATATCTTCACCTCAACCATTGCTTTTCCAAATGTGGTCTGCAGACAAATAGCATCAGCGTCTCCTGGAATCTTATTAGAAATGAAAATTATATGCTGGATCAGTCTCTGGGGGTGTGCCCAGGAATCTATGCTTTAAGAAACCTGTGGGTGATTTTTCTCAATACTAAAGTTTGAGAACCATAGCTTTAGGCTATCTGGATTCAGAAACTTCTGGTATTACATCCTTGGGAAATGGTCATACAGTCTCACTCAAAACATTTGAATGACAGGAGGCTTCCTACATTACGAACAACCTGTTCTATTATTAAAAACTGTTATAAAGTCCTTTTAAAATCTATTGAGCAGATATCTGCTTCTATACCATTTACTGGTTTGATTCTTCTTATCTTCAATGCTTGGCATAGAACAGGTGGTCAATATACTTCTATTAAAAGGAAGAAAATATTGATCTTACCTTTGTCTTCTAGATATACCTATCTAATTCAATAAATTCACCAATCCTTGTTCCGTGAGGAAGTCCATCATATATATGAAAACTGCTAAGGTGCCCAAGTCCTCTTTTCTTTAGGTAATAATGGCTCAAGCTCTCACTGCCTCCTAGGAAGACACTGGACCCAGGCTTGGTTATTTTCTGCTGACTCTCCTCCAGATATGGGCTCTTCCTACAAGCAGAACAATAAAAACCCCAGCACCTTTATATATTATCTGAAAGTAAACCAGATTTCCCTGTTTTGTAAGAGTGCAAAAAGTTGGGTTTTTTTTTAGTAAACTTAGAATTTCAAATTTTAATGTTAAAATTGATATTATTCATTCTGACCTGTTGAGCTTTACCTGTTTTATTATTTCTTTGTTGACAGTACTTCCCCTGTACTTCAGATATCATAAAAAAGGTGAAAAATAATAAATGCTTGTAAACAAAAAATAATAAACAATGGAAGCATTAAAAGAGAAAACTAAATACTCATAATTACATAAGTTAGAAGAAACAGCAGTCAGTAATTCTCTCTCTCTGCCCCCTGCCCTTTCCCTATACATATAGAGGAGAGTTAGGAAGGACATAGGTATTAGGGTCAGGTAAGTAGATGGGGCAAGAATTAGGTTCATTTAAAATATATAATATAAATCTGTTTGCATATATGTATAACTTTATAAAGTTGGGATTATGTTCAAATAATTTTATAGTCTACTTTTAAAATCAACTCTTTACCTTGAACATTTTCTTATACCAGTAAGTATTCACAAAACATCATAACTCTCAATGACTGCAGAGTATAAAGCACATGTGGCATAATGATTTAAATGGATTTCCTATTATATGGCTGTTATGGGCTGAATTGTTTCCCATCTAAATTCATATGTTGAAGTCCTAATGCCCAATATCTCAGAATGCCACTGTATTTGTAGATAAGGTCTTTAAAGTGGTGATTAAGTTACAATGAGGTCATTAGGATAGGCTTTAATCTACTATGACTGTTATCTTTAGGAGATTAGGACAGAGGCCCACAGAAGAAAGGCCATATGAAGACACAGAGAAAAGATAGCCATCTATAAACTAAGGTGATTGGATGCGGAAGAAACCAACCTGCCAGCACCTTGATCTTGGACTTCCAGCCTCCAAAAATGTGAGAAAATAGATTGTCGCTTAAGCCACTCAGCCTATTAGACGTCGTAATGATAGCCCTAATAAATTAATACAGTGACTACAGTTTTCTCATAATATTCCTATTAATAAATAATGCTTGTATGTCCTGACACATAAATAATCATTTACTTCACTGATTATTTTCTCAAAATCAATGTCTAGAAGTAGAATTATTGGATCCAAAAATGATTAGTTAGTTTGGAATGTTGACTAATTCCAACATTAATTAATTCCAGTGTTAATTGGATTCATTATTTAAAATGTTGATTTTACCATAGAGGGTACTGATTATTCTTTCCTATCCCACAAATTAAATACATTTTATTCTTTATCTCCATGTTAAACCACATAAGGGCAAATATAATGTCTTAAAGTCCAAAGTTATAGACCTTTCATCTGATTAACACACACGCGTGCACATGCGCATGCAAAAAGTCAGACAATTAAGTTTGCAAACTCATCCTATAAAAAGTGCTATATACCTCATTGCTGAATATCCTAGAGTCGCCTTTGAAGTACTCCCCTTGGGAAGCTATGCACTGATGCCAACGCCTAGTCCAACCTTCAAAGCAATTGTGAAATTCTTTTTCTGAAATGGCCATCAGAGCTGTGGTCGTATTACCCTTGATGTACTGAATGTCATCAAAATGTCTTCCTTTCAATATTTCCTTTATCTTTAGGCAAAGAAGTCATTGGGGGCCAGATCAGGTGAGCAGGGAGGTTGTTCCAATGCAGTTATTTGTTTACTGGCTAAAAACTCCCTCACAGACAGTGCCGCGTGAGCTGGTGCATTGTCATGATGCAAGAGCCATAAATTGTCGGTGTAAAGTTCAGGTTGTCTAACTTTTTCATGTAGCCTTTTCAGCACTTCCAAATAGTAAACTGCTGAATGGTTTGTCCAGTTGGTACAAATTTATAATGAATAATCCCTCTGATATCAAAAAAGGTTAGCAACATCATTGCAATAAGTTTGCAAACTTAATTGACAGACCTCCTGTGTGTGTGTGTGTGTGTGTGTACCAACACATTGTACTATAGTCATTCACTAAGCAACAGAATTGCTCTCTTTCAAACTACACTTTATCCACCTTTGTAATATATAGAAGTTGCTTCCCAGAATCAGAAGATTACTCTTGAGGTAATATATCTAGAGGACTGTCTCTAGAGATCACTTCTAAAATCTACATGTCAGCTGGAAAGGGAAATATTATACTTACAAGGATCCTTCAGCTTGTTAGTACCTTGGCATGTTTTTGTTATTGTTTGTTGGTTTGATTTTCAAAGAAGTTAATGAAGTCATTGCTTACTAGGAAAGAATAGAATGTTTGTCTCCTTTACCTCAGTATCGTGGTGCTACTATTTTGTAGATGGCTCCACCAGTGGACCGCTCCAAAAATAACAGATCACGAGCCACAGGAGATAGCTGTCCTCTACAGAAGCCCCCTAGAGGCAGCAGTCCTAGAGGAGAGTGTTATCTGGTATCTACCAAGACCATTGGAACTCTATATAACTGGCCTAGGTACCGGAAAGTGTCCTAACTTATTTGAGAAATATTCCAAAGACACTCAGAAGAGGGAGAGAGTGAGAAAGAGAGAGAGAGAGAAAAAGAGAGAGATATTTTCATGTGACTGAAGCTCTTTAAGACTAAGTAGTGATGAGCAAACAAAATAAGGACGGTTACCAGTTTAAACCTTGGGGAAGAGAGGTCCAGGGAAGCAAAGAGTGATGGAGAAACAGTCTCTAAAATCAAAGAGGAATCATGGTGTCTACTATTAAACACTTTGCAGTTCCTGACATTTTCTGTATCCAAAGCAGGGCTCTGAGAGTGACATGGGTTTGGAATGGATTTTCCAAACCACCTGGCCCTCAGGGTTTAATGCTGTGGCCTAGTCTCAATGGAAGGTAGCTATAGCAATATGGTGAAGAATAAAACCTACACATTTACAAAGGTAAGGTACTTAAACTCCTACCAGTAAAAACCATTACCTTGTTCGACTTTAAATTCCTCCCCTTAACACACTTCTCCCTTTGGGGGATAGCATTGGAATGGCTACAGGAAATTTTTAGATCCAGCAAACAGGAAGCTGAGTTGGGGTTACCTTTGGTTTCTGTTTAGTGAGAATGCAGTTTGTAGTTTGTAGTCTATATGTGAATAAATTCTTGCTAGCCACCCCTGAGTAGTCACGGCTTCCTGGAATACTCTTACTGCCCACTGTGTTGATCCACAGGGAGTGGTGACCTAAGGGTCCAGGATCAGGGGCTGTATCTCAGTATGGATGCGCCAGGTGGTACCTGGCTGGCACTCAAAGGATGATGGGACTGGGGAAACATGAAAGTTTGCAAAGTATGGAGCCAGAGCTAGTCTGCAGAAAATTCTTCCAAACCTTACTGCTCAAGTATAAGAAAATTTTGATAGCATTTTTCCCACATGTGATAAGCATCTGAAAATATTGTCCAAATTTACCAAGTCAAATTGACGAAACTAAAAGACATACTAAAAAAAAAAATAAAAAATAAAAAAACATCAGCAGTAAAAATCAAATTTCAATCATGTTAGGAGAAAGACTGAATTTCTATTATGTTAAAGAGAATATTACAAAATCTTTGTCTTACAAGTAGTATGCAGTCACAAAATGTAGAAAACATTGTGAAGAGATAAACTCTGGACATTTTCTACTATGGGATGCTATTCAACAAAACAGACAACTGAACTGTAGATGTAGGCAATCACTTGGACAAATCACAAAGATATGTTATGTTGTTAAATAAAAAAAGTCAGTCCAAAAAGTTTATACTAGTATATGATTTCATTTGTATGATGTTCTAGAAAAGGTAAAACTACATGGAAGGAGAACAAATCAGTATTTTCCAGGGGTTACGGTTTGGGAGTAATGGTAGGTTTAACTATAAGGGCAGTATGAGGAATTTTGGGGGTGTGTGGTTAATTGTTCTGTATCTTCACTGTTTGAATAGTTACGTGAATCTACATCTGTTAAAATTTATAAGTTTTGGGGCTGGCCCGGTGGCTTGGGCAGTTAGAGCTCCATGCTCCTAACTCCAAAGGCTGCTGGTTTGATTCCCACATGGGCCAGTGGGCTCTCAACTACAAGGTTGCCGGTTCAACTCCCCGCAAGGGATGGTGGGCTGTGCCCCCTGCAACTAGAAATGGTAGAAATGGCAACTGGACCTGGAGCTGAGTTGCGCCCTCCACGGCTGGGACTGAAAGGACAACAACCTGAAGCTGAATAGCACCCTCCACAACTAAGATTGAAAGGACAACAACTTGACTTGGAAAAGAAGTCCTGTTCCCCAATAAAGTCCTGTTCCCCTTCCCCAATAAAATCTTTAAAAAAATATATATAAGTTTTATAAAAATTATAAAACTTAAAGTTAATTTATAGTAAGTCAATTAAATTTAAAAATATTTTAAATATAGAAAATATTTAAAAGTTAATATTCTTTATGTCTATACAGAGTAAAATCTGTGGATTTTTAAGCCTTTAAAATTATAATTTGTCTTGATTTCTTTTATTATACTGCACAAATATTAATTTTTGTGCCTGATATTTTTTGTTCATACTATTATATTTATTTATTTGTTTGTGTTGTATTGTTTTTCTTAAAAAGAAATTAGATAGGCCTGATGCCCCCCTTCCCCCCTAAAACAAAACAAAAACAAAAACAAAAATAGATCTTCTCCTGAAGTACAGGAACAGACATAGAATTGGAGACACTGTGTAGTGAGAGAGTAATTAACCTACATTTCTCTCTTTATCAGGGACCTCACTCTAAAACCATAGCATCAGTCAGTGGTTATACATAAATTCACTGCCAGCTACTGTGGGTACAGAAGGTGGATATAGGAGATACTCTCAGATGCTATGACCTTATGGGCAGAGCCCTGCAGGGAAATGTGCAGAGAACCAGAGGCAGAAAGGCAGGGCTGCCTTGGGGGGCATCGTACAGTGTCTGTTTCTAGGAGGAGCCTTCTCTGGCCGTGCCACAGATGGTGCATCTCAAGGGCTTCAACCACAAAGCATGGTCTGGGGACATTCCATGCTATGCTGGCAAATGGTAGGAGAATTACTATGATGGAAATAGGAACAGGTTTCCATTTGCTAAGTAAATTTCCATATTTTCTCTAGAAAGTGGTTTTTACTTTGAGTGAAAGTGAAATACTCTGTGGATCCACTGGGAGAGTAAAATAACTCAGACATCTGTGTGCTATGCTACAGCAGTTTGGCCACCAGATTAAGGGTGATGTGCAAAGGACAGAGTGCCAAGGAAGGAATTCTGGGAGTCAGAGAGATTCTGCGTTCCCTGGACTTTAAGTTGGACCAGAAGGCTTTGGAATCTGATGACTTCTCTCAGGTAGAAGCTAGTTGCACTAGATAGGAAATTTGGGTCATCTTTATAAATACGTGAAGGAGAGAGATGGCATGTGGACACTGAGAGTGACAACTGCTGGTCACCATGCCCTAGAGCACCTCAGAACTGGAAATAGGACAAAGACAGCTTGCAAACAAAGCAGAGGAGCAGATGAGCCCCACACTATGGAATTATACCTACGGATCATCAGGATACTTTAGAAGTAAGTAAATCTAACCAGAATCTGTGGTCCCATTCAGAGAATGATGACATGATCACATTGTGAATTTGAAGCACGTGGGCGTCACCTCACTAAAGAGAAGAGACATGTTACCTGTGGTGAGGTACAGAGACAGAGAAAAGTACAATAGTTAACAGGTTGCCATAAAACTGTCTGGGTCTTGAGTCTTCACCCTACAACTCATAACTTATATGACTCTGCAAATGATTTAATCTCTTTATGCCTCGATTTCCTCATCTGAAATAAGAATGTGGTAATACGAATTATCTCACTGATGTGTTGTAGAGATTACATACAATAATGTATGCAGAGTACTTTACACAACACCCTTCATATAGTAAACAAACAATCGCTATTATTGTTCTTAAGCGTTGCATTTATCACCTCCAATGGAATGCGTCTTATTCATACTTGTTTTGCTACGGTCATGTGCTGCTTAATGATGGGATTACATTCTGTGAACTGTGTTGTCTTGTGAACATCATGCTTATAGTAGGTGAACCCTACTATACACCTAGGCTGTATGGTAACCCTACAGCTCCTAGGCTTCAAGTCTGCACAGAACACTAGATTTAATTAAGCACAAGAAAAAATGATGTGATCAAGAGTCGAGTAAGCACGAGATATATGAGGTGACTACGGGTGCAAGACGGCATACTGTTTTACAGCAAACTTTTTCTTTTGTTAATAAATGGAAAGAATACACTCTAAAATAATGACAAAAAGTATAGTATAGTAAATACATACACCAGTAACATAGTTTATTATCATTATCAAGTAGTATATACTGTACATAATTGTGTTATACTTTTATACAACTAGCAATGCAGTAAGTTCCTTTACATCAGCGTCACCATAAACACGACAGTAAAGTGTTGTACTATGTCATTAGGATAGCTATGACATCAAAGGGCAAGAGTGATTTTTCAACTCTGTTCTAATCTTATGGGACCACTGTCATAGATGAGGATTGTCATGGATTAAAATGCTATGTGGCCCATGACTGTACAATGTTCAGCTTATGATATGTGTCTAATAAATGTGAATCACATGGAAATTGTCTGATTAGATAGCTTGGATAGAAAGTCCAGTGTTTCCAACAGAGGATCCTGGATCACAGGCCCGGAACATGCATTCTGTAAGCACTGATATTGGCCATGGAGGGCCCTGGAGTTCAGAGTCCATAAAGTTCACTCGGTGGAATGACACTTTACTATGGCAGGCAGTGGTGTGGTCAGTGGAAGTTAAGAGAAAATATGTCAGAATTTCAGAGAGGGAATCACTATGGTTACGCAGCAGAATTTCTAGGGCTCGAATGTCTCCAGCCACTGGGTCAGATATGATACCTAGAGACAATCATTTCTACAGGACGAGAGAGAGAGAGAGAGAGAGAGAGAGAGAGATACTGAGAGAGAGAGAGAGGAAAGGGAGGAAGGACATCCTAGATTTCAGGCCCATCAGATAACCTTGAGGTTCTAGGCTTCATTAGGTTTAGTGAACAGTTATGTTACCATCTTTGAGTAAGTTCTAATAAAGCCTATTCTCACAAGTCTTTATCAATTCTTCTTTCTTGGGCACAATAGTTAAGATGCCAAAAGCTTGTGGCCAGTTGCCACAAGGTGGATTTCTCCTCACAGCTTCCCAAACTGTTGGCAAATAAGAGCTCAGATATCTCTCTTCCTAAGTAATAATCTTTGCATCCATTTCATTGATGCTAAATTTAAAAAAAAGAATAAGAAGAAATAACAAACCTCTGAGATTAAATAATGATTTTCTCATTTTTATATCCTATACTTCTTATTTTATAGTATCGATATATATACTTGATGAAATAACTCCCAAGCAGCTTTCTCGAGGGGAATAAAATTTTTCTGACCATCTCAGGAATATAATTACCAGGAACACTACTACTAATCAACACTTATACAGAATATTGATTGTGTTCTTCTCATCTTTCATCTCGGCCAAAATATGTAACCATTGGTATATGAATCACACTTACCCTGTTCTCTCTGTTTGACATAAACCTCTGCAGCCAAGATTCTCACTCTCATCCTGCCAACACAGATGCTCAGTGTTTTCATCTTAACCAGTTGAATAACAAAGCGGGAAACAATGGAGGGCAAGAAGGCACTGACCACAGGGGCAAGGCTGCTCCTGGAAAACCCAAGGCATTTAGTTTTGTCCCTTCTCCTATACATGTATTGCCTCCCTTAATTATTGCTTCAAACAGAGAAAGCAGTGATCTCTTGTGAAAACAAATGGAAACCAAGGCCCAGTTAGATTTAAAATTTTTCTGAGAGGGAGCAGAGTTCAGAGGGAAGTTGGAAATGAGTTATTCTTTATCGTAGCTTGTGTAATTCAGGGAACTAGTGTGTCTAACGAATAATAATTCAGAAGCACAAAGGCCTGGATCTTTGAGGCTTGTATTAAAATTAGCTGGGGACACAACAGGAGACTTTATTTTCATCACTACCATTATTAGTGTAGTCATCACCCCTCTTTCACAGAATTTATTGAACTATAACTATTTGTCCATTTATTTGATTCCCACACTGGACTCAGTGGCAAAAACAACATTCCTCACATCTATTCACCAACAAACACAAAGTCATTTCACAAGAAGAGATTATTGAACAAATTATGCTGACATGTTTGGCCCTGAATATTTTATGAATATTTTAAAATGTAACAGGGATTTACAAAAGATGTAAACAAAAATTAAAGTCAAAACTTTGATCGAGCCATTAGAGGCATTTAGTTTAACTAAGGAACACTGGAATTTGGGAGGAGTGAGAAACTAAATACCCAATTCTGAGTAGAAATGAAAAAGGATACCTTTTGGGTTTGGAAGCCTGATGTGACATAAAAGGCCAAGTGATGCTGGGATGTTGGCTTCACCAGGCCACAGATCTGATGCTAAGTAAGTACACTGATAGCTGCAGTTATTGAATGAAATGGTCTCAGGGGTTCTACCTGACTATTAACTGACCTTGGAAAAATCAACTGACCTCAGAGAAAATCTGTGGTAGCATAAGTCCGACTTGCTAGGATCCTTTGGAAGAAAAATGTGCACAAAATTACGTCTGGTACTCAAAAAGAGTGAGCATATTTCCAGTTGGAGAACTTGGGAAATAACTAAAGCTAGCGAAGATAGGGTCCAGAATACTCTTGCAAGAGTGCTACTTACGTAATGTTGCAGGGATGCTATTTGAACACCTTGCTTCTTGGTTCTTTGTGTAGATAATGCTTGTCCCACCTGGTGGGTCTGAAAATTTTGGATGGGTTTATAAAGTGGCTTCATCCTTTGCATTAAAAAAACATCTGATATGCCTGTCTTCATCTTCTCCTCACTCCTCTAAACTCAGTTCACTATGTTTGGTTCCCTTAGGCAAATGCATGCTTAAATATCTTTACCTAATTATCCTACTTGTACTCCAAAAGCAACCACAAGGTTGTTCCCTGTGAAGTCATGTTGATTTGATTAATTCCTGAAATGTTCTCTTTATCATGAATTCCTCTCTTGATCTGATTTTTAAGGTCTTCTCATCATGAACATGAACCATCTGTACAACCAGTCCTTTCACAGACTTTGAAAGTTTCTTTAATTTAAATACACACACACACACACACACACACACATTTCATCAGGTTTTTCTTCTCAGTCTAATTCGAATTGTTCAGGGTGCCCTCAGATCTGGGAATTCTACCAGCTGGCCTGGGTGGAGCATGTCCCCTCTTACGTAGCAGTCCAGCATCCTGGAGGGCACGTCTCTACTGACAGTGAGAAGTCAGTCCACATGGAGAGGGCTACCAGAACCGCACTACTCCCCAGCTCCCCACAGTTCTGGAGTTCATAGGAATATATCACCTCTCAGTAGAATTCCAGATGCTGTGCCCACACCTCATGCTTCGACACCCCTCTTCTCACATATTAGCAATAGTAGAATTAGAATTGATGAAGCTGTGGGCTCGAAATGAGGTTGACTGAGTAGGAAGGCAGGGGCTCTATAAGACGCTTTGTCTCAGACTGTGTTAGCACCCACTCGGATTAGTTGTACCACGCTAATTTTCCCAGCAGTATACGCTCTTGCCGCTGCCAGATTCCTTGGGACCAAACTTACTCAAGTTGCAAGTGCCTCACCTGCCCTTAAACATTTGCCCAAAACAGTGAATTCATATTTCATTAATTTAGTCCTTTAAAAATTAACTCTATAACATATTTCCTTTTGACCATTCATTTAAAATCCACATCCCCTTTGTTCTCTAAATCCTATCCTCCTTTTTTTCTTTTTCTCAGTTTACCTATAGTGTATAATCTACATTGCAGATTTAGCAATTATTCCTGGTGATAGTCATTCATGCAATGCTTTAACTGGTCCTTTTAGATTTTCCTTCCTCCAGGCAGGTGGTAGGATTGCATTTCCATACCTCCACTGAGGTTGGATGCATATATCCACTTGATTTTCTTTTTTTTTTGGCCAATAAAACTTTCAGATTCAGTACACACTCACCTAGCTCCCCGCTCCTACTTTCAGAATTATGAAAGCACAGAAATGGAGCTTCCCTCAGCTGGTCCTCTGGTTGTTAATGTTAAGAGTGGAGCCACCCATCTAACTCATTGTGGACAAATACATTTTAATGTTTCTTGCTTCTGAGGTTTTTGGGTGATTTTTCATCTTTGCATAACCACGTCCAATCTGGCAGATACAGTCTCTAAGACCTTGGTGCCCTAAGTTATATTATTGATAGGACTGTAGCACTTAGGAGCAAGGATTTCCTCTATTTGTTTTATATCTTTTCTGTATTTGAAAGAGGACTGGAGATATGTAGGCAATAATTCATTTGTTCAATAGAAATTGATTGAACACACATCCTTGCTTTATCTCTTCTGACAGTGATTTTTTTTTTTTTTCTGTAAAAAAGAATTGGGTGATGGAAGTACTTACTGAATGTTGTCAAGGTCACTTGGTATAGAAAAATTGGCCAAAATGCGATTCGAAAGAGAAAGTAAGAAGTTCTCAAGTTGTGGAAACTAACTTCAAAGTATAACTACCAGGTGCCTAGTGGGAAAATCAGGGCATCAATCTGAGTCAAAAATCATCAAGATAATACTTCATCTCTGTGTGTGTGTGTGTGTGTGTGTGTGTGTGTGTGTGTGTGTGTTTCTTCTGTATCACATA
Source organism: Rhinolophus hipposideros (assembly GCF_964194185.1). Taxonomy (NCBI): domain Eukaryota; kingdom Metazoa; phylum Chordata; class Mammalia; order Chiroptera; family Rhinolophidae; genus Rhinolophus; species Rhinolophus hipposideros. The sequence goes on along the minus strand of NC_138063.1, from coordinate 27,511,456 downwards.
TTATTTTTCTTAGGACTCCTAAGAGAGTACTGAGGAAAGCTGAGATAGGAAACAAACAAACAAACAACAACAAAAAAAAAACATGAGGGAGAAAGTATGAATAAGTATGTTGGAATTATGTAATGATACAAAATATATAAGGGAGAGAGATTGAGAAGAGTAAAATCATTCTGGAGGGAAAGACTATGTGAAACTTTATGGAACTGTTCAGACTGAAGATGATCCTTAATAATCGCACAGGCAGGAGATAGCTAAGCCTATTTTGCCACGATAAGACCATGAACAAAATGTGTTAGAGAGAGTAGAGGAGATCGAGGCACCAAGTGTATTAGCTGGTCATTCATTCATTATTTCATTCAACAATTATTATTAAAAACTGAAAACTTCCTACATATTGACCACGGTAGGAATATAGTGGCAAACAAGACATTGAGAACCCCTATCCTCATTGAGAGTTATAGTCTAGCTCAGGAAAAACAAATGGTTAATTAACTTAGAGTTGTGCTGAATGCTGCAGGGAAGTACAGTATGATTTAAAGGTATAGACAAAAATGGCCTAGTCTGGTCTGGGTTGACAGGGTGAAGAAAGCTTGTCTTGGGAAAAATTACCAATAGTAGAACTAGAACTTATCAAGCTGTGGGCTTGAAATGAGTTTGACTGACGAGGAAGGCAGCGGCTCTATAAGAAGCTTTGTTCTTACCATGGAAAGAGGGTTCTTGAATAAAGTAAAGACATGGCCAGATTTACATGGCTTTGCTTCTCTTGTCAATACTCCTTAGCATAAATCTCTCTGACTGATCTTGGTACATTTAGGGGATGATCCCACGGGTCCATTTAAGACCATGTCTTAAGAAGCGAGAGTTAATATAGCAGTTTCTAATTTCGTCAGTCTTCCCATTAATACGGTCTCAAAATATCTAAACTATGGTAGTGTCTAAAATAAGTCTTATATACACTGAATTTTCAACAAGCTGGGGTGACTTCCTTGAATGGTAATGGTGGGAGCATATGTTTCTTTGAAGTTGTTTATATCTAATGAGCTGTATGTCTGTGTGTGCTTGTGTATATGCATGTGTCATGTAAATCATAATTGTGCAGGAAGATGTCAACATTACCTCATCTGAAACTTTCACTTTAAACATAAGGGAATTACTGGTATTCACTCATTTGCAAATAAACCTTTAAAGAATGTATTTGGGTTGTGTTAATAACTGTTTTCAAAGTGTCATTGGAGATTTTTTTTTTCCATTCAGGATCCAGAACAACTTATTCCAGCTTTCTTTTCTGGGGATCAGCCAATCCTACCTCTCCTTAGAGGCTGTCACTTGAGTTAAGTGGAACAATGTGTGGCTGGAAGCTGGGAGATGGTTGTTAAAAGCTGGCATCATTGCTTCACCTCCCTGGAACTTCTGCAAGGGAGGGATTTGATGTTATTGAAATCTTTCTGAAATTAAAAGACAACCTCCCTGGGAAACATTGAAGTGTCCCAAAAAAGTGTTTTAAAGTCATCCTGAGGCAAGATTGGCATGATGGAATCTGAGTCGCTGCATGCTAGTACTGCGGGGCCAGACTTGTGATGCCCTCAAAGGACAGCAGAGGTGGGTTCTGGCATAAGAAGTGGGGAGACTGCACAATGGAAAGGAAGGAGAAATGCTCTAAGGCGACACTGAAGCAAAAATTCAAACAGTGTGAATTAGACAGGTGGTTGGACAAATCCACTGGCAGATAGGACAATAGTATACAAAAGAATCAGGAATCTATGTGGGGTCTTGAGAGTATGGTTCAAAGCCCACTTTTGCTTGGTGAAGCCTGAGGAAAATGAGAAAGTTCTGGCTCTTGATTACTTGTGGTCAACAGAATAAATATAAGAAGGAAGATGTCCTAGACTGGGTAGTCTATGTTCCACTTTCACTGTGAACACATAGCAAAGTGCTGTGTGGCTTAGGGAGACTAGCAGCTCTAACATAAACTGTGGGATGCATTTTTTCCCATTTAGACCAGACATATTTAATAAGCACTTACTATATACCAAATATTAGGGCAGGCACTGGGAAATCAGTGATAAACAAGATAGCCCATGGTTTCTGACTTGTAGATCTTAGGGTTTTTCTGGGAAAATCAGACAAACAATCAGCAATCATAGTGCAATATCATAAGTGACACAAATAGGAAACTATAGGATACATTAGAAACATCAAAGAAAGATTTTGGTGGTAGGAGGGGATCAAGGAAGAGTTTCAAGAAAATGTATCTAAGAAGCCAGCTAGATAAAGAATGACTAGTAGGTAGATGAGGGAAATAGAGCAAACTTTAGAGAGTGGGTTCCAATCAGAAAGAAAAGAAAGTTATCTGCAAAAGTGTGATGGTGTGAGAGTTTGTTGCAATTCAGAAAGACATCAAGGTTTATCATTATGCCTGGTGTACAGTGCTTAGTTAATGACTTGGAGATATAAATTGGAATCTAGTTCTTAGAAATGAATTCTCTTTTGCTTGTTGAACTGTAAACCACCTTGAGCTGGGACATATGCACGTTAATAGAATATGTGAGTCTAGAGGAACCCTCTGAGTAAAATTCTCTCATGATTTCATTTTTTTCCTATGGTAACTCAAATTTTGGCTTCTGTTAGCAAAGTTTTGGTCGAATGGAACCAACTCTTACCATCTAGTAATACACACAAACACACACACACACACAACACACACACACACACAGAGTATTCAATTTTTGTTCTTCACAATTCACTCTCCGTCATTCCCTGATAATTTCTTCATATATACAAAAAAATTTGAACCCAGTGAAATTACACAAACGATTACACACACACATTCATACATGTCATGATTTAAACAATGTTTAGACTATCTAAATATCCATTTTATAGAGTACCTTGATCCAATTTACAATATTTTAAAATGCAATTAAAAAAAAGCAAAACATAAAATGGACTGAGAAACATATGTGTGGTTTAGCAAAAGCACCCACATATACTGATGGGGTCCTACAATTAGTATTAAGTATGAAAACTATTATGTATGAAGAAACTATTAAGTATGAAAAGTATTAAGTATAAATATATCAAACAATATAAAAAGGTCCATTCATTATCAAGAATGAATGAGTGCTCATATATGAATATATTTTAAAGGAAATCCATTCTCCTAAACTTTTTGTTCCTTTTGACAGTATTTTTCCCACTTTTGTTCCTTCTGAAAGTGTTTTTTTCCCCTTCTCATTGGCAGGAGGTAGCAGGTGGGTTTCTGCCAAAGAAGATCTTAGAAATCACCTAGGAACTCCAAACTTAGTGCCAGAGTGGGCCAGTGTTCATGTTAGTGGATTTCCAAGTTCTGAACATTGGGATTTTGAATATAGCTGGAGGCCATTCTGGATGTGGGACAACAGAACTTGGAGGAATGCTGGCTATGAGCTGGTCAACACCCAGGTCACACACAGATTCTTTGTTGTGGTGGAGAAGTTGGGGGTCAGCTCATGGGGGAGTTGTGTTTTGGAAGACCCAGAAGTGCAATAGGTTTTACTTTTTAAGCAGTAACCCATTAAAAATGAAAACAAGAAGAGGCTTTTGATCTGTGCTTGGAACCCTAGAGAACCAAAACCCAAAATGGAATTAGAATTCTACAGTTTGAAGGTTTGTGACCAAATTCATAATCCACAATCGTACTTTTTCTTATTCAGTCCAGCACTTTTAAGAGCTGAAATCAGTTTCTTTTATGTTATGACAGGTTTTATATTAAGTTACTAAAGTCTCCAAAGTTACAACATTCAATCAGATACCTAAAAACTAAAACAAATTCATTGACATTAATTTTGTTTGTTACTTATAAAAAGAGGAACGAACCAAATAACTTTCAAACTTACATTCAAGTTAAAAAATGTTACACTGTTTTTCCTTCATTATTTTCGCATTTTCATTTAAGAATTAAAGTGGACTGTGTAAGATTTCCATATACATAAACTCCAGGAAATGCCCATAAAAGGAAATTTTTTTTTATTATTCAAGAAGGTATTTCCTTGATGGGTTTGTGTTCATCAATAAACTATATCTTGTTTCAAACCATGCAGTCATGGAGGGCTGCTTCTAGAAACTCAGCAGGCTCTTAGAGTGGATTCTACAGCAGCTGATAGGAAATGGAGGAGTAAGGGAGAACATGCATAATGAAGTTTGCCTATACGCAGCATGACTTCAAGTGAGTTACTAACCTCATCTCTCCTTCTCTCAGTTGACTCAACTGCAACATGGGGTTGAAAACAATGTCTATTTCATCAGGGTTTTCTTATGACTGAATGAGATAATGCTTGCCAAACATTTAAAACCCAGCCTGGCACTTCACAAGTTATCAATAAATATGTTGATCACATTCATCGTTGTTGATATTACACAGCAACTTTCCCCAATAAAGTTGATAACTTTCTACTTTTAGAATAATTGAAAAAGTATAACATCTGAATGATACCTGAGATGCTAGACATCCGCGAGTAGGCAAGAGTGGAAGAGAGGGATAAATGTTATGTCAAAAAGGGTACATGAGTACATGAATAAGAAAATGCCTACTAAAATGTGGAAAGGGATCAAGAGAATGTTTGCTTAAATATATGAAGATTGGTATGAATAGAACAAGTATGGCCTCCCTACAACAGAATGCTGTATCCTTTTATATAGAGAAAGTTCCAGAATCATCTAGCCTATGATTCAGACCAGTGACCTCATCTTAAAAAGCAAAACAAACACAAACAACAAAAGCAAACAAATATGAAATCACATAGCCCTAATAAGATGATATTTGTAATTCAACCAAAAATGAGTTAATAAATAGCACATTTATTCTAAAGGGTCCACACCATTTCTGTTTTTGTCCATCATCCTGGGGATGGCTCAGGTCTTGAAGAGGCAGCATGAAAATAAGGCTCTCTCTATATTCCTGAGAATATTCTTGGTTTCCTTCTCTGATTAAAACTCACAACTGCTTCTTGATGGTGGAAGCTGTATCTCAAAGTGACCAGTGAAGCGGGTTTGTATTCGTGTTCATTTTTAAAAATTAAAAAAAAAGAAAAATCAAACCTGAGCAAATCTTTCCCTGTGCATTAAGCCTTCTGACCTTTATTGAAATAACAAAACAGCTATTCAAAGGATACAAGGATGAATTAAAGGTAACTTTCTATTTGCCATCATTCAAGGGGGACATAGCTTTCCTGCTTTTCTCAGAGGACTGTTCTGAGAGAATGTTTGCAAAACACGCAGCCCTCTCAGGACAGTTGTTGAAATACGGTTTTTAAAAATTTAAATGTCTGGATATTTAAAAAAAAATTGATATGTTAACAATGAAAAACTGCATTAGTAGACTTAAGACTGCCTTGAAGAAACAATACTAAAATGTACATGGGGAAAATACGTAATTTAGAATCTTGAGTTTTAGGCCTGAGTGCCTCTAAGTAACAGTGTGGATTTAAGCAAGGCAGGTAGAGGTAACCGTGTATTTTGTTGTTGATGTTGGTAGTGGTGATTTGCTTTGTTTTGTTTTTGTTTTCATTCCAGAATTATATGCAAAATATACAGGGTTATGGGAGAAAGGGACTTGGAAAATTCTATAAAATTCTTGAAATAGCTCTCATATTTATCTCTCTATTTTCTGTCCCCATTGCTATTACCTAGGTTGTGTTTAACAATTTTAATAGTTTCTGAAGTGATCTTCAGCTCCAGCCAACCCCTTTTTCAATCGAATATACATATTCCATATTTAACATTATCATTTCCCTGTTTATAAACCATGAATGATTCGCCATTGCTACAAAATTAAGTACAATGTTTGTCCAATATTCAAATGTCGTAAAATATGGTGCTATTCTTACTTTCTATGTGACATTTTATTTTTCTTCTACATATAACTTATTTTCCAGAAGAATATTGGCAACATGCATACAACACACACACGCACACACACACACACACAAACTAGCATTGAATCCACTTTGGGGAAGTGTCCAGGTTGAAATCCCATGGATTTCGTTGTTTCAGAGGCATTTTTCCCTCTTAGTGCTAAGAGTTTTTCTTGAAGCTGTGCCAAGATTTGGAGGTAACTTCATTTCTACTCACTTAATATCCTTTGGGAGTCTGTTAAATACATGACTTTGACATGAGACATTTGACCTTGCATTATCTTATTTCCCATCCTTGGAGTTATAATCAATAGATCACATAGTGAATGAACACTCTATGTACATAAGACGGTTCATTGTCACAAAAGTGGGGAGAAAAACTCTCTTGAGGTTTAGAACTCAGTGGCAGATAAAAATTTCACTATATTACTTTCAGAGAAATACCGATGTTGTCTACATAAGCATGCATCCGTTATTTTATCAACATAGCATAGTACAGAGAAACCCAGAACATTAGTTTCTCATTTGTAAAAGAACAGATGTGAACTATACTCTCAGTGTTTCTCCGAACAGGACCATTCTTTGACTCTGGAAACCTGACGATCATGTATTAGTTGTCAACTATAAGAAATATAATTCATTTCTAAGACTACGTATTAGAATACCACATAATTCTTACTCTTATTTTATTTATTTATTTATTTTTCTAAGAATTCAAGGAAGAATTAAGTAAGACTAGGTGGAAATGATAGATTTTCATTAATAAGGCAAAATTCTAATGGTATATCTGCCACCTCTTTATTATAAGCTGAGAACAGACTTTCATTCTATGTGTACATGTCTTCCCATTATAAAATGGGATAATCATAATCACACAAGGTTATTATAAAACTAAGTTGAGATATTTGCCTAAATATATAGATATAAGTATATAGAGATCCACATGTACCATCACTGAATACATCATTCTTAGACTTTCTCCTCCTTTTTAAAACATATTATTAAAATATAGCTAACATACATATTACATTAGCTTCACATGTACACCATATTTATTAAACATGTATATACCTAAAGATGTGATCACCATGATAAGACTTTCTCCTCCTTACCAAAAATTATGTGTTCTAAAAATCTATAAACATCTCTTTGGTAATTGTAGGATGCCTTATCCGATGGACTATTAAAAAAAAGTTAATAAATAAATAAACATCTGTGTATTTCTGTATGATACAAATAAATAAATCATGACATTTTTCTTTGTTCTTTTTGACTTGCTTAAACATAGAATCACTTTCTACTTTCCAGTAATGAAACAATTATAGGAAATTGTCCCTCAGATGTTCACAATAAGATGATACTGAGCTATGCATATTCAATATTTTGGTGGATTTGTGGAGTTATGACAATTGCTAAAATGCATCATCTCTCTGTTTTACAGGGAAGACTCAGGAGTGGTCTGGGATTTGTCATTTTAACCATCACAATACTTACCAGCCAACCAATATTTACAGATCAAAGTATTCCAAATGAGAATAAGAAACTAGGCCAAGAATAATAAGCTCAATTCACTGCTTTTCATAGAAAATTAAATAATCTCCACTCAATCTAAGTGAAGAAGAAAAAGGCATCTCATAAAAATATGGAGAGTCATATGGAACCCAAGAAGAGGAATTTGACTTCACATTCAGAACAATCAGAAAGAACAATTTAAAATTAAAGACATTCCCTCTCAACTTTCCTCTGTATTTCATTATTTCCTGCAGACTGAGTATTAATATATATTATATACTATAATAATACTATATATAAAAAAGGAAGTGAATCCACCAACAACTCTCAACGTATGAAGTAGAGCCTCTGTCTCTGTTCAGAATTCCCGAAACTTTCTTGAGTCAAAGCGTAGATATTTTTGTCAGGGAATCTCCCTCATATACAATGGGCTTGTCCAACAACCAGTTCACTGATTCAAGAAAACTGAAGTAGGTAAACACATAGCAGCTCCTGGTAAAAGTATGTGGATGAATTGGGCAAAGGGATAATTCCCAGAAAGAATAAGGGTAAAGATGTTTCCCAGAAAGATGTTTATCACAAAGTCCCAATGAAGAAATTATCCCAGATTTCTTTGTCCAAATGTAATTCTCCCTTTTGATAACTCATAGCTTTCATATCCATGACTCAGACATATTAGTATTTGATTATGCATTGTCATATATCCTTCTTGATTACACAGATACACACCTTATTTCCAAACCCGAGCTACAAATGTTGCAGTGTAGAGCCATGTTGCATTTCTGTTGTATGTTGCAAAAGGCTTAGTAGCATGGTGCTGCATACATTGTAGTCATTTTAATAACAATACTTTAATTTACCTACATTGTCTCCCATAGGGAACTACAATCATATGTTTAGTTTAATCAAAAAGATTTAACTGAGTTAGTTATCCTGCCTTTTTTTTTTTTTTTTAACTTACAGATAGGTCAGTTTAGTCAGATCAATAGAACCAATCATTCATGTTGAAGCAAGTTGTAACACTTTTCAATGACATTTATCTTTTCAGTTATTCCTCCATACGTATATGAAGAGTAAGAGGGATGCCAGGGATTTAAGATAGCTGCAGAGAAGAGATTGACAGCATGAAGGAATTGATTGAAGTAGTTAGCAAAAGATACAACAGCCCAAACTTCAAAGGAGAAGAGTACTAGTAAAGGCAGGTTGGTTAACACTCATCCTTAACTATCATATTCAAATATTTTAAATCTTTATTTACAACCCAGATAACTTTTTGAAAAATCTTGAGCAAAATATTCATTTAACTTAGAATTGTCCAGACCAAAATTTTCTAAATAAAACACTAGGCTGTAAGTATTTTACAAAATTGTATCTCAATCTATACATATATTGATTAATATAGTGGCTGAAATATATGCACATTTTTAGTAAAACTATTTAGAAGTGAATGCATATCAACATTTTATTAAGATTTTTTTCAACAATCAGAATACTCTGTTTTCCTCAAAATCATTTACACACATTTCCACTTATTACTTTTAGCAAACACAATCATTTTGGTGTCATTCCTTCTAGGAAATCTTGGAATATTAAGCTGCTACTAGCCATTTTATAAAATGGACTCTCCTATAAAATGTACCATGTCTATTTTCGTGAGTTAGCACCCATTGCTATGTATTTGATATTTAAAGAAAGATGTGCTTCTGATTTATTTACCTACTTCTAACCAATTTTAAAATTCATTTTTCTTTCTGTTCCCCAGGAATACTTTTTGATATGACTAATATAGTGGTGGTGATAAATGTATGCTTTCTAAAGGATGGGACTCAGTTTCATAAACCATTAAAAAAATATCTTTATCATAACAATACAATAAGTTGAGAAGGACTTGAGTCTTTTGCAAAGCTTTAGAAATGTTTCTCCTACCAACTATAGTTTTTACTGTTTAAAATAAATCATGGCTCATGTCCTCTTAGGTGATGGTTTTTGTTGGCAAACAGATGAGAGGGACTTGGGAACTCAGGTCTAACCTACTTAAATCAGAGGAAGCATTAGTGCAAATATTCTTAAGCAGGCATCTATTGTCTAATCAAACGAAACTGGCTTACTCAATGTTCGGTAGCATGTCTTTTCAAATCCTGGCTCAGGCTCTTGACTAATGCGGGCTGCTCACTGTGATCCCATTGGGGCTGCAGAAATCTCCTATTTCCTTTCATTTTCGGGTATGCAGCTGCATTTCTAAGCCATGACTACATTGTTAAATGAATCATTGATTTGGAAAATCTGAAGTGACCTTCAGCTTGTTCTCAAGCTCTTCCTTAAGTGAAGAGAGGCAAAATAAGCAAAAGATTGGAAAGAGGTAGTTTTTCTAAAGGTAAAAGGTTGGAGACCACTCTAGATATGTGTAAGTGTGCTTGTGCATGTAGGGAGGGATTATATATATATGTCCAGATGTGACATTCTTCATAATAATCTGTGTTTTGGGTATGGCTCAAAAGACAAAAGTCTTTTTCTTATAGTATAGAGGCAAACACTGTCCTTGGCGTCTCTGCTGTCTCATTAAACTATATGCTACTCAGACTGAAATTCTTCACTGAAGCGGCTTGGACCAATTCTGAGTCTTTATCTAGTTAGCACAATTATAGTCTTTCCGAACAGTCCATACCATGAAAAGTTATATGACTTGAAATTCTACTTGCATTGCTTTTCTCTAATTTCACCCTTCATTTTCAGTTATTCTTATAGGCAATGTTTTGTCCACAATTCTAGACATACACCCAGCCCTGTGGAGCAATACAGCATGCCATCAACATCGACTTGCTCCTCTTCATGATGGGTGACCTAGTTAGACATATCAATATTCAATGAGACATATAGATTACCCTGATGGAACTGCTCAATGAAGTTCATGTAAGGTCAGTAGAAGATGCAGGTATCAAATCCACTGATTCACTAATTGGTCTCAGGCCAGTAGTGTCCCTCATCAATACAGTCCAGTTAACCTCACTCTGCTATTCCCCTGAATCCCTTTCCCCTTAGGTGCCAAGTGTTTCCAAAGGTTTCTCTAGCTGAAGCAGGTATTGAAAAAGAACTGATTAAAAAAAAAAAATCAACCCTTAGATATAAATGACTGACAAATCTCAACTCTTATAAGATGGAAAGAGTCTGCCATTCACTATGCTTGAAAGTTTCTATTGTGTTCCTGGAGCCATAATTCAATTTTCAGAAGAGTTGATCTAAAATGAGAAAGTAAGTTACCTAGATGACCTCTTAGGTCCTTTCTTACAAAACATGGATTTTAAATTAATTTCCTAAGAAGTATAGTTCACTTATTATTAACTCTGTTTTAGAGCTAAGGAAGCAGAGGCTCAGAAAATTCTAGTAGCAGACCGGGGCGTAACCTTCTGACTTGTAGGTTTAGTCATATTCCTGGTCCACAAGCTGCCTACTCATTATAATCAGTTGTGAGGCTTGCGCCACGTTCTTTTCATTAACCTCCAATACCAAACCATGTCGACAAACTTTTCTCCTGCCTTTGATATCCCCTAACCATCATCTCATGATGAGTCATTTTTGCTTTCTCTCATCCCATTCTTAATGTTCAGGTAGGTGAACACGATGACAATAAAAGGCAAGCAATCAATATCTGGGGTTAGACAAAGCTCTGTAAGCCATTCTGCAAGCAGGAGCAAAGCTCCTTGTGTCCTTAACTGTAACCTTGGCACATGAAAAGCGACTTCCATTCCATTTTACCAACGTTTCGGTCAAAGATCAATTGCCATTGTAATTATATCATATATCACTGGATGGGGAATCAGCGAGAGGGCAGGCCCTCTAAACTAATACATATCATTAGCATTTAAAGAACACGAAAAACAAATTGAACATTAGTCCTCATGTAACTCTTTTCTAGAGCAAATAATTTTCCAAATTAAAATGAATAAATTAATGAAATTGCCACATGCCTGAGAATAAACCACATTGGTAATGTCGTCAAGCCCTCAGCAAAGTTGTGCTCATTGTACTTCTCTGTCTGATCATTATAACATCTAATCAAGGGGAGCTTAAATACTTCAGTGAGTTCTCAAAATAAATTTGATCTATGCAGAACAGGTCTCGTGGATTCCTAGGGTTACCGACTAGGTGAAACATGTTTTTGTTTTAATCCCTGTCTCAGCTCAAAGAGGATTAATGCCCATAATTCTCCTATCCCCATTTAATTGAGAAATGAAGTTGAAGAGGCACCTCCTGGAACACTCCACTTTGAAGTATGACCTATCCACTGTCTACACAATAAATCTTTTTTTCTGCTCATACACACTTACACCCATCCTTCCAGTCCTATAGAAGAATAGAAAGGCATTGCATGCATGTGTGAGTATGTGTATTTGTGTGTCTCTATTCCCAAACACACAACATTGTTGTTTTCTCGTTTCCATTTTAGAATTATGCTAATGAAGGTATACTCTGAGAAGCTCAAACTGTGTCTCAAACAGCTGTGACCTTAACTTTCTCTGATACTTTAATATCCTCTTGGTACACATAGCCCTTTTATTAAAACAACACAATTCTTGCATTCATGTTGTACGATTGGGATTTTTACCTTTTCATTTTCCACACAGTAGAGGTATAATATCTGGAGGAAAGAAAGAAGGAAGATAATGCACCCTGGAACTATTTCCTCAGCAGCTGGACAGGCATTAGTACAAAAGGGTCAGCATTCTAAATACGGACCCTTCCTTGTATCCTTAAATATACCCAATGCTAAGATCTAATATAGAAAGGGCAAAGAGAAGCACAGAAAGGCTTAATGTCAGTCTCATTTTTTTCCACAAACGTTGCTGTGAGGATTTAATGAGGCAATACCTGTGAAGTGCTTAGCAGAAGGCTGAGTACAGAGTAAGGCCTCACCAAGTGCTGGTTGTTAACGTTTATATAAATAAAAATCTTACAACAACAACAACAAAAACACCTTCCACCTAAGCCTTAAGGCTTCAGAAGAACTATATCTGACACTCAATGTCTTGTCTAACTTAATCTCAGAAGTGACATACCATCACTTCAACAATAACCTCTTGGTCAAAAAGACCAATGCTAGTCCAGATGGCACTACATAAGGGCATCGATACCAGGAAGCAGAGACCATTGGATGCCATCTTGGAAGCTGGCTATCACAACTATCTAAGGGCTGCTGAAACCTTTATCCAACTGCTCTGTCCTATATTTTAACCTTTAAGGACCAGATTTGTGTAAAAGTCCTGTGATGGGATTTCAGAAAACGATGAAATAACCCAGAAATAACAACATTTAAAAATTGAATATCAATTTATAGATGTTTTTTATGTGATATCTCACTTGAGCTTCAAAATAACCTTTTTAAATAGACAACAAACTAGATACTACTGTAATGATTTCATAGATAAGAAAACTGAGCATCAGAGAGATTTGGTGATTGACCCAAGATTTCAACTAGATAGCCTCCTAGCATTCTCATCGCATTTCTTCTGCTAGGCTAAGTTGCCTTGTATAGTTGTTAAATACCGACCTGCTGGCATTATGTGCTGGACAGAGGGTTTGCAACAAATAAAAAGTGTGTGATTTTTGTCTTAGAGGTATACTCTACTTTCTAAAAATCACTAGATTTCAGCAACTGCCACCTGCTCCTTTTTTACTCCCATTACTTGACACACACACATATGCGTGCACACGCAATATACTTATAGACACTCATGCACACACACACTTTTATTATTGATGTCTTACATTATTAGCAAACTAAAGTTCTTTCAGAAAACACTGGTGATCATTGTGTCACAGAGAAGTCTCCCTTGCACGAGTTTTATACATATACATATATACACATATGTATATAAACTTTATAGCTTTCCTCTCTTTATTCTAAAATAAATTATGAAAGGTTGTACGTTCAGGCATCAGGCAAAATTTTTCCTCTTTGGGTGGACTTTTTCAACTATTTCTATTTGAATTGGTAGCCATTTGTATGAGGAGAAAATGAATGCTAATGGAAAAGCCCAGAGTGGATTTAGAAAATTATTATAACCGTTCTGCCATAGGTATGGGCCTTTGACAAAACACCTATTCAAGAATGGGAAATCCACTATTTCTCTTCTGCATTTCTGTTTATGAATCGAGCTGGATTGAATAACCAGAGCTGATAAAGGATTCAGAGCAATTGCCTTACTAAGTAATAGTGAGCCGATGTTCTAACCATTGGGCCAGATACTGGCCTTCTGTATATCTAAGTAGGCAGACTTCCATAGACAGATTTACAGTGGAGGGGTCGGGGGGAGCAAATGGTTGAAAAAAAGGCAAGATTCCCTATAATTTTCATTCTTCCTGCTACATTCTTTACCTCAGCACTAATTAGGACACCCCCCACCTAAATTCGGCATACCTGCAGATTTATTTGCACCTCCAGACATGTTTCCAGGTATTTTCCTTGTGCTTATAGTACCCCCCTGCCTTCTTTCTGCATATTCAAGCCCCACTGACCCTCCTTGAAGCCTCTGCAACTAGTAATACATAATCATCTTCCTCCTTGCTACTGCTTATGCATTTCAAAGTACTTTAACATAAGTTAATTCAGTGAGCCTCACACAACCTTAGAAGTTTAGCCCCACAAGTATTCTCTCATTGTTTTCTTGGATGAGAAAAAAAGGAGCTTGGAGTGGTTCAATTAGCAAACAAGGTCATAGAGCTAAAAAAAGAAGCAGCATTGGAGTTGATCCCTCCTTTAATGAAACCTACTGCTTCACCTGCATCTGCAACTGCATGAGGTTTTCTTTTTCTGCATGTTTGGAGCTGTTGGAGTCTGTCACATTCTCATACAGCCTTTAGGTACTAGCTGCCTTGTTGTTTCCTATGTGCATGTAACTCACTGATGACCTAGATTGGTCCTTCACATTTAACATACAACTTTCCTGGTGCTTACTTCTCCCCGTGCTTACCCAAAGATGACATAATGGGAACAATGGAACTAACAGGGAAGAATGAGTTAGACATTGTGGGCACTTTTCTTTTTTCCGCTCCCAGCAATCCTGGTAGTAGATAACAGTCAATCGAGATCTACAATGATATATTTCATTCATTCATTCATTCATTCATTCATTCATTCAGTTAATATAGTCCACTCCTACTCTGTGATGTTCTCTGTCTTAGGTCCTAAGAAATTTAAGTTAAATATTCTTGATCACCAGGAGCTAAAATTGAGTGGGGGAACTTCCACTATTTATTTGAAATACTAACAAACGTAAGCACCAATGTGAAAGATGAAAATTATTCATTTCTTCTCATACATTGCATCAGAAGCAAGCACAGGGCTCTCTGACTGAGCCAGATATAGTGTATATCCCTCCTATAGGATACTCTAAATTGAGCATACAAGTTTAATGGATAAATTATATTCACCCTAAATCTAGCATTATCTGTCTAGACTTAACATTTGTAGCTTGGGGATTGTGAATGTTAGACTCCCCTCCAACCCTGTTTTTCTTTTTAAAACTCTAACCTGAGTGAAAAAAAAAAAAAAAAAAAAGAAAAAAGAGGGTTATCAGTCTGTTGTAGACAAAGATAAGAGAAAACCATGTATTCTACTTGTAGCTAAATATTGCATGGAGGATATAAAATAATTTTGAATGGCTCAGCTCTTTCATTAATATTTTTGATAAGTAAGGATTCTGGACTTAGAAATATACATCAGTTTTTTGCCTAATCAACCATGGCACAAGTAGGAATGTACCCTCCATGAGTGTATTCAATATCTACTCACCATCCTATGCCCAGCATGTTGCCTTTTATAAAGCATGATCCTAAAGACAAAATTCCTGCACCCATTCTCAGGGTTTTATATACTCTTCATTTAATTGACTTGAACTCTGTAGTATTTCTGGTTGATATTTCATTAGAGGAAGAGGCATGGGAAAACCACTATATATAAAACACTTTGGGAAATTTAGTGGTGAGCCTCCAATATGGGAAGTAACATGAAAACAACAGCAATCGTACAAAGCTCAATAGAGAGCCCTCAAAGAAAGTAATATCAATGCGGATGGGGCACTAGGGGTGAGAAGACTATTACCACTTGTTAGGAGATTCACCTCAGAGGAGGCTATAGTTGAACTGAACCACAAAGAACGAAAAAGGTTTGCACTACAGAAATTGAAATGGGAAGCTATAATAAGCTACTAGAACAGCCTGAGCAGGTAAGAAACCTGACCATGATTTTCTACAATTATGCACTATTTGGGACAATATTAATATCGATTCACTGTTCCATATATTTATATTCATCAGATTCTTTGTGTGGTCCTAGATGTATTTTATATTACAAGAGTCTTCTACCCAACTTGAAGATCATTTAAAAATAGTAGACATCTTTCACAAAATGATATTCTAATACTCAAATTCCAGAGTTAAAATTGAGGCATGCTTCTTTTACCATGGTGTGATACAATGCTGCTTTATTGGTAAATTCTCATATTCACTGAAAATCTCATCATCTCACGGTGACATTTCAGAACTGCCTTCATAAAATTAGGATGATTCCAGAAGCTTGAAAACAGAGAGCTGTTATTCCCATGATATACGATCTTCCTAGACCTCTACCTCATAAACTTCTAACTTCCTTTCAAATCATATAGAGAGGCCGATTTTTCCTTCTTTGTACACAATATTCATTTCTTCCCTCTCTCTGGGCTATTATTTATTATTTAACTCGCTTACTGTATTATTTAAAGAAAAAAGTAGTTTGCAATATTGCCTTATGGGAGATGCTATAGGGTAAAGCAATATTGATTGCACTGTAGCTATTAACTACTATTGTGAAAACAAGGAAGGAGTGTGAGACAGTGAATCAGGGCAAGAATTATCTTCACCCTTCCACAGCAAAAAGGGAAAAAAAAATAGCAAACCACCTCCAAATAATCCAAAAACTTTAGAATTTCTTCTTCAAGAATTGTAAAGCTTGCTTGAAAGTTGAAGATAATGGGTGATCTCACAGGAATGAAAAAATAGTCCTCAAGGGACAAAGAATTTACCATATTTTTAGAGGATATAATAATAACCAAACTTTTGTCATTTGGCTCCAGTCCACATTTTCAACATTGTCTACTAACCCTTCAGACAAATACACTGTCTAGTTAGACTGTCTAGAATTCTTACTATATCTCATTCTGGTTCTTGCTGATGATATTTTCTTTCTTAAAATATTCAGATTTAATAAAAATATGGATTTTAATATACTTCTATTTTTGATGTTCTTCCATTAATATATCTGGACCTCTCTGTTTTTGTTGTGAACGTAGAAATTGATGGAATATATTACCAGTAAGGATTAACCAAGCAAATGAGGATTCCATAGATTAGGTTTCACAAAGGGAAATATTCCTAAATGAATCTGTAAGAAGAACTGAGAAGCATAAATAACCCAGTGGAGAAAATGCAGTCAGTAAAGCATGAAATGGAAGAACACATTTTTTTTTCTTTTTTTTTTATCAAACTGAGAGAAAAGAAGCAGATGTCAAAAGCTCAGTATGAAGTCAAAGCATAGGGACACTGGAAACCAGAGTAGAGAATAAAGGTCAAGAGATTAAGTGGGAGGTTATTTCTGGAAAAAAAAATCAAGAAGAGGTGTAATTTATCACTGACATTTAATTGGCCTCCATGGTGAGATGCATAGAAGTACCACTAGTATTTAAAAGTCTATAGATAGGGCAGACAGAATTAATCAATCAGATTTCCAACTGGAGTCATCCCTCTGTTAGGTGTTGTGGCAATAGAAAAGATATGCTTTTTTAAAGGAAGTTAGACCAATCTAACACATAAATCAAACAGAATATACTGCTTCACAGCACACAATATTCTTTTCCATAGTCCTTCTATAATACCTGGCTCATAGTGAATGACCAGTAAATACTTGTTAAATGAACATAAAAGCTGTTGGTGTTTTCCAGATTCTGTACTGTAAAATTTGAGAAGAAATTCAATGAGGGATAGATAACGAGGAATGTTTAAATGAAGGTGGAGCTTAAACTATGCTTTTGATAGCAAAAGAGGCAATAGGAAGGAAGACTAAATTTGAGAAAAATAAAAAGGGATAAGTAAAATAATTTTCCCCTTAATTAGATCATTGCTGAAGTACTGGACCAAAATTCCAGAGGCACAATCCCAATTGTCTAATCTCATTCATTATTTCTCCCAGAAATGTACCTGATTTTTCTCTCTCTAAGTAATACCACTCTAACAAATGTCCCTGGTATTTATTAATGAATACCACACAGATGTCCTTTCCTACTTGTTCATGTATATATATATATCCACATGTAAGGACAAAGTCTTATCCTCTTGAAGCCACATCAGAGCTCAAGATTGACCTTGAAAAAGCTGCTCTATTGACTTCAGTCTCTTCACCCTGTGGAAGGAGAGCACCATAGTCCTAAACTCCATGGTTTCTAAATCTGAAGCAAAACCTTACCTCATTGTACCACCGTTTTTATTTATAATGACATTAATCTGAAGATATGCATGCATTATGGCTCAAATAAATATATTGATTTCTATACAAATTAAGGTTTTTGCTAATATGCACTGACACAATTGAAACAATAAACTCAATGATAACAAAATAGCTAATTAACTTGATGATCATTTAATTTTACTGTTGATAATGCATATGTTTTTATTTAGATGATACAATGTAAATTAGAACCAGCTAGTGTAAATATGCTTTCATTTGAAGCGTCTGCTCAATGAAGGAGAACTGCTGAAATATGAACTCCTCATGCTGTTACTCATTGTGGGAAGAGGCAAACTCGAGGCCCAGGAGTTGTCTGTGGTCTGATCACTGCACAAATGATCAACTTGTGAAATGAGGGACTGACATTTGTTTATATCTGCCTGCACAGAGACATACCAATAGTGCATTCTGTCAATTTAAAACAAAAAAAAACAAAAATCACCCCACACAAATACACTATACCTATTGCATCCATTTATTTATACACTTGTTCATCCCTTCCATTCATTTATATGCAAGATCCTTGTAATGAAATATTGAAAAATAAAATCATATAACACCATCATCTTAGGAGCACAATCTTAGGAGCACAAATAAGTACAAGGCAAATAAACATCAAATATTAGAAGTAAGCGCTATGTTAAGTGTTTTACAAATAGCATTGTACATAATCTAACCATGCTAAGGATACCCAGGTAAACAAGGGGGTTGATGTGAATTTTGAGACAAATCTAAATGATAAAGAATGGTCATTAGAATGGAACAAAGGTATAGCATTTTAATGTTACTTCAACTGTATAGGGGAATACGAGAAAATTTGATGTATCTAATGAATAAAGCACATTTGGCACTATCCTGGGAGAAGAGATGAGAAAGTAAACTGGATCAAGTAACTTAAACGTTTTGAAATTCAACTTAAAATAGAAACTTCTGCTGTAAGCAAAAGAAAAAAACAGCAATTAAAACCAAAATGCAAAATAAGTTCCATATTTTAGAAAGAAAAATATGATAATTTTGATAATTAGAAATTGGAGAGGAAGGACACTGCAGGTGGGAAGTGGTTGAAACACCCCATCCCATGAAGGTCTGTGAGCCAAGGTAGTCACTGCAAAATTGTGTAAGAAGGGATGAGTTAAGAGACATTTCAAAGAAAAACAACAACAACAAAAACTGTATTCTGCAGTTATCTGCACTACTATTGTTCTCGAACAATCAGACGTGTAGAATAAAACTGTCAACTTTATTTCACAAAGCTGATTGAAGCACTTGGGTTAGATGTGTGGCCACAATGGTTTCCTAATAAGTTATATTAGTACTTTGCTTATCCTGTACAGTACAGACAAAGGTGATTAATTACAGATTTCCTCTGCAGGAGCCTCCCTCAAGAACTTGACATCATGATAAAACGCAGACCAGAAAGCACCCATTATACAGTCAGGGGAATCAAAAGGACAGTCCAGAAATGTTGAACCAAGCACTCTCAGAGAATCTATATCCTCAAATCAGACAATGTTTCCACACCCACTTGGAGAAAAGTAAGTGATAGTTGTGGAGTGTAATCAGTAGTACGTAAATCACCAGGGGATAATATTAAAAACCAGATATTGATGAAGTAGGTCTTGGATAGGACCTCTGATTTTGCATTTTTAACAAGCTACCCAGAAAATCTTATGTGGCTGGTCCATGGAGGAGTGAGGGTAGTTACTGTGACAATGCTTTCCAATGTTAAAAAAGTTCAGGACCTGCAAAGTTCAGGACCAAGGACAGCTGTGATTTTTTTTTTTTGTACATTATAACCAGTAATTGCTGAAATCTTGATAAATGTGCCCCAACATAACTATGAGTATAATTCAATTAAACACTCATAAAACATCCAGACTTAGAAATGTTGATTTCAACTCTTTCATGCTTTTCATATATTCTTCCTTCTAGCTCCAGAGATTTTCAATATTTTTAAACTAGATCCTTCTGCCCCCAGAGGTCTTCATTCATTTATTTGTTTTATTTGATCACATTAGCTTATAAGCTGACTCATATTTTTAGGATGTGTTTGGGGACAGAAACACAGTCATGAAATTAACATTTCCTCCCCTAAAAGTTGGACTTCAGAGTGGACTCTGCTTATCTGTCATCCTTATTTTCTTCAGCACATAAAAAAATCCTTAATAAACATTTTTGTTTGATGTATACATTTGAAATTTTCATTAGTTCTGTGGGTCTGAAATATTTGGTTTCCCACATTTAATTTTTCTTTCTCCCTGTAGAACTCCACCTTAATTCTTTCTTTCTTGAAGTGCTAGTATCTCAAGTTTAACGTTGCAGCTTGGAGGTGATAATTCTCCATTTTGGGGGAGATGGATGCTATGCCCGACATTTGAACACTTAATTAAAGCACAAGGAATGCTTAATTAGTGTAGTAAATGCAATTAAATTGTCTGTAATGGAGAACTGCTGCTCAATTTTTAAAGCAACAAGAGGGGATGACCAGATGGGTTAATTAATCAGTGTTAACTCTCATTTGATGAATACTTTGAGATTCTCTGATACAATAAGACTATACAAAGGCTACACATTGTTGTTATAATGTCTAGATAGAACATCATTCAGACCCTACTTCCTTAGACCTCTCCATTTAACAAAATTTTCGTTTACAAAGTTGACTTTTGCTCTGTCAGGGTGAAATTCTCTTGTGTCTATGTCCCAATAGTAATTCAGACTATACTACAGTAGAAGAAAAATGCCAATTTTCCAGATTTTAAGAGATTTGTTTACATATCAAGCAATGCACTACATTATTTCTCTTAAGGGAGAAACATCTTTCACTGTCATTGTTAAACTCAGTGAGTGCCAACATTTTTCTGTGAGGAGAAAAGACTGCCATTCTCCACATTATGCCGCTGAATCTCAAATTTCGATCAGCTATTGATTTTTGAGCACCTACCATACACTTTATGTGGAAGAAGTTTTGATTACTCTTAATAACTTTTATTAATATACTTGGTAAAAATAATTGAGCCCCGTTCTCATACCCAGTGTACCATATTTCTTGTTGAATCATGTTTCTGGTTAGAAAAAAAATCTACTAATACCTGATATTTAAACAATTAGAGGAGTTAACTCTGTTTCCAAAAACACAATAAAGTGACCCCTTCTGTTGTATAAGGACACTGATGATATTCTCTTAGCACTGAGTGGTGGGAGAGGACAAAGGTCTTGGCCACCATTGCTCTTTGTCAAGGCTTTATTCAAAAGCACTGACTGTGATATAATAGGAAATCAGCTAGCCAAAACATTAGAAGGGGCTGAAGCTTCTAACTCACTGAAATTCTACTTAAATTATTATATGCTTGGATGACTGCAAGAACACAGATAGCTATGTAATTAATACAAACCATGTCAGCCTTCTTTCCTTCCTTCTCATCTCCATGCAGACCAGTAATGAGGAGCC
Source organism: Rhinolophus hipposideros (assembly GCF_964194185.1). Taxonomy (NCBI): domain Eukaryota; kingdom Metazoa; phylum Chordata; class Mammalia; order Chiroptera; family Rhinolophidae; genus Rhinolophus; species Rhinolophus hipposideros. The sequence continues at coordinate 27,490,071 of NC_138063.1, read as the reverse complement.
TCCTGACACACAATCACAACACACTGACAAACCATCTTGGTGTGTGAAAAAGACACGGAAATATACAAGAACCATGACAGTGATAGCAAGCACAGTTCCTTTAAACCAGAGATTTCCCATCATAGCTGTCCCTGAGGTAGAGTCTTCTGGCTGGAGAAGTCATTATGAGCCAGGCGACAGAGCAACTTCCAGGTTGAATAGCTCTTATGGTATCTTATAGAAAGCAAAAGTTGTTTAAAAGGATGATTTTCTTTTTTCTCATTGTTACTATTCTTCAGAAAATATTTGAAATGAGTTATTCTCTGAAATAATCACATATTTTCCTGTTTATTTTCACTACTATACGAGTCGTATGATGAGCATGCACCTACCAAGAAATTAGATAGTTTCTTTGGGATAGCCTCAACCGATACATTAAAAAAGATAATGATGTTAACTTGTATTATTAATAAAAAGGTGGAATTTCACTGATATACCATGAAATATAATCCTTATACTGTGTTTTATTGGGTGTGGCCATTAGCATCACCATTGACTGACATGTTTAGTCACCCTTCCCTTACATAACTGGGTTAGTTGCTACAGGTAATATTTATTAGGTTGGTGCAAAAGTAACTGTGGTTTTTGCAATTATTTTTAACTTTTTAAACTGCAATTACTTTTGCACCAACCTAATGAAAGCATAAAACACAGTCCTTGAGCCTTTATTTCACCTTCATATAATTAGTGACATGGATTTTTTTTTATGTAAAAAGATGCAGAATTATTGAATGCAATACAATCTAATTCCAAATGGAAAACAAAAACAAGATACATGATGGGAGATCTGTAACTGAGAAGAGGATTACCATGGGAGAGAGTAAAACAGGTACAATTCCTCTACAGATAGCAAACTCCAAAGTAAGATACTTCTAGACAAGGGGTCATGTGGATTCTTATAAAAAAAAAAAATCGCTCGTAATGTCCACATAGGAAGCAATATGACACACAATAATGCTCTTCACTGGAAATAAAATTGGTTATTAAAGAAGGAAAAACATAATGAATAGAAGTTATAGAGACTGTGAAACTCATGTTCTAGATTTTTAGAGAAGACTGACATAAGAAATAATAATGAATTATTTGAAAAAAATAGATAAGGATAATTGCTAGATCACATTGTATAAACTCTAGCCTTCAATTCATATTAAAAGAAATATAAGTGGAAAGTGGAACAGTCCAGTAGGGTATCCTGAAGGTGACAGTTTTTGACCTTGCATTTTGACTATTAGCTAATATTTGAATTTATAGACAGAGGAGAATAAATACCAGATGGAAGTTAAGCATAATATAAGCCATGAAGTCAGTATTAGCTATTATATCGATCGTTATGAGGCACTAAATAACTTAATTCAATTAAAGATACAATGCAGTAGGGAAATGGTGACTCACTGAAGTTTATAAAATATATAACTGATAAAAAGTGTTATTTTTGGTAGATTAATCAAGGGTAGTGGTTCCATGCTTTGGTATTTAGACACCAGGGATGTTACAAAAAAAATAAAGCTGCATGTTCATGTGCTCCATGTACACACTGAAACATGTATCCACTAAATAATAAATATATTTTGAACATATATCCTTTAAATATGTAGAAGTGTGACTAGTACAATGAAAAAAAATTGAATAAATGAAATCCTTTATAATTTTATGCCATTCTATATTTTCTCCACTAATAGATGTTGTTATTATCTCATACTGAGGGATACATTACTTTCTTAAAATTGCTGTCAACTTAAATTGCCATTTTCTTAGTTGTCTGTTATAAAGTATGACACATGCTCAACATATTTTATTTTATTTATTATTTGATATTTGATAATATTTCATATTATTACTGAGTTACACTAATGTAAATATTACCACTAAAATTCCTATGTTGAATTATTTCTTTTCAAAGTTTTAATAATTATTTCAAAATCCATTTCAAATGTGTGGAATTATAAAATACGCAAATTTTATAATGATACTACAACTTTCAAACTCTATTTTTCCCTACATAATTTAACTATCTTTTCTTCACCAAATACCATTTATGGTGTATTTTTGAAGACCAGAAAGTAAGTATATGCTTAGCACTTAGCTGAGAGTGGCACATTTTGAAGCCAAATGAGCTTGTTTCATTAACCCACACTTTGGATATTCATTAGTTATGACATGCCAGTTTGCGAAGTACAAATGTTCTATCCTCCAAAAAGCACTAAATATTGAAAATAAGATTTAATGAGATAGAGTCACTAAGATAGAACTGATATAATGAAACTGCCCCCAAATTTACCAAAAAGTTTTATCACATGCAAATAAAAAAATAAAAAATAAACTGATCTCCCAACCTCACTCACCAAACCAAACACACAACTTTTTACCCCCATAACTTATGTCTTCAATAATACATTTTTTATTTCCTTTTCAGGAAATGGAAAATTCTAGTGGATATGAACAGTGGGGTGTGTAATAACTTCGATGTTGAACTAAATGTTTTAAATTGAAGTTGCTCTTTGATTTGTGAGCTTTATTTTCTAAGCTACTTTGGCAGGAAAGGGTTAACTCAGCAGGTCTGGACTGATCAAATCCTGGACATTTTGAAGAAAGAACCGTCTTCAGGATTGACCTTTGATCAACTCTTGGGGCATCACCTCAGAGCCTGATAATAAGATTGTTTTTTTCATGCCAGAGGCCTTGGGCCATGCTGCTAAATGCTTATTTCTCCTCTGCAAGGAAGGAACTGGAGTCTGAACAGAAGAGATCAGACACATGGAGACACATGCCTACATGACTAAACCACAATAAAATCCCTAGACACTTGGACCTGGGTTAGCTTCCCTGACTGGCAAATGTTTGAAACATGTTGTCATCCATTTTTGCTGGGAGACTTAAGTGCACTCCCACTGGCTGGGGACATCTGAAAGCTTGCACCTGGTTTCTCCTGGATTTTGCCATTCCCTTTGCTGATTTTCATCTGCATTATTTTGCAGTTATAAACCACAACTATGAATAGAACAGCTTTTTTGAGATATACGAGTCCCTCTAGAGAATTATCAAGCCCAAGTGTCTTCGAGACTCTTATCACACTACTCTTTTCTAATTCTCACTAAAGACTTCACTAATTTGGCCCTCATTGCTTTTATTCTACTCTGAATCCTTGACACTTATCATCAATACCAAAAAACTTAACGGTTTTACAGAACCCTCATTGGGATTGTTTATTATTATTTTATATATTATTACTTTCTCAGTCAAATTAATTGCTTATTTTAGCACAAAAGCTGTGATTGCCATTTTCTCCCCAAAACTTGCAATGTTTTCATAATAGCACTAACTAGGCTCTCAATCAATGCTTTCACATTCATGACCAGTCAAGAAACTGATGGAATTAATAGTGAACTAGAAACATCTATTATGTTTGTCAGCCTATCAAGCGGTTGTCCAGAAATATTGTAGATTACTGTCACTGGACTACCAAAGAACTGACAGAGACTATTTTGACTAATTTTTATCTGTGCCTTGCACATAAGTACCAAATGTTTATGGAATAAATGTGTAAAAAGTAAATCTATTGGATTCTGTATGAACCTTGGTTGAATTTTCTCTGAAGACCTAAGGACAGATTTATGAAAATTCTGAGTTTGAATTAAATATTTTAAGGTTGAAAATTGTTTCATCTATCTGAAATAATCTTGATGATTACATCAATCATTTATTTTACTTTTTTGCGTGATGATGTAACATATAATTTAGTGGATATTTTATATGGCATAACACAATTTCTATGCTATACTGGAAGTCGTGTATTTTCAAGTATTAATTAAAGGCTCTTTAAAACCATATATAACCATATAAAACCATATAAAACCATTTAAAACCATATAAAACCATATATATATATTTTTGTTGTTGTTTGTTTGTTTTTTAGAGCTTGCACTTTGCTCTCCAACCTTGCATAGATCACAAAATTCAACTCAATACCTGAGGAGAGGAAGGATGTAAACGTGGTAACACTAGGTCTTATCAGGCTGATATAACTGATAGTTGAGGAGTATAAACTTTTTTCTAAATTCAAAAGAGTATGTAGATCTTGAGCTCATTTCTTACATCACAGTACTCAAAAAACTGAGATGAGTGCAAAGTGATCTCTTAGGGAATGTGTTTCTAGGAGGAATAGGCAAGAGAGTGAGGCCTAGCAAGCAGAAAAGCAAATGAGGCCAACCAAAGGTATGGTTTTAGGGGAAGTTCTGCAGAATGTGGTTCAGCGTGATCCACAGGGACTGGGGTGGATAAAAACTACCTCAGACTTGTTGCTTCTACAGGTAAGAGAGTGGAGCTTTCATGTCATCTAGTTATTTGCTAAGGGCTACCCCATAGATCTAAACTCCCAGGCATTTTCCACACCGTGAGCACAGGGAAAGCATCTCCTCCTTATTTAGGACATTCCGCCGAGAAGAGGCAAAGGTACAGACCATTAGAAGCAAAATCAAAAACTCTAAAAAGGACCCAAGAGGACTCAAGTGGAGCACTGACGATATCCACTATTAGTTAATAAAAATAGCAGTTGAGTTATAAAGTGTGATCAGTGAATTATTTGTGCTTCAAATAATTATATTTGGAAAAAAATTATTAAACAATAATTTGAAAATTATTTGTGATAAATATACCAGCCTTTAAAAAAGTATTCTCATTTGTTAGGAGGTAGAGATCAGTGTGGGGTATGAAATGAACCCAATAAATAGAGCAAGTGTTATAGACAGAGGAACCACCAACCAGAACAAATATCAGAAAAAAAAAAAAAAAGAGAGAGAAAAAAAGTTTAAATCATCTGTGACTTGAAGGGTCTTTTGCCAGGAGTGTATTTTCTTATAGGAGAAATATACCATAGGTTCAGAGTTTGGAAAATGTGCATCCTTTATTTGCAGAAGAGAACTTGAGTCTATAATACATTTAATCGCTGTTGTTCAAATAATTAAAGTTTAATTAAAAGTTTATATTTTGCAAATGCTATATTTAAATAGTCCACAGGGTATATTAGGGAATATTATGACTATTTTGTTATTGTTTTCAACCTCAATTTGTTTTTTTGTGTTCCTAATGGCAGAGTTTTCTCTCCTGTTGAGTTCTATGAGAACTTGGAAGGAATTTTTCTGAGAAGAACCCGCAGTGGTGGTTGTGGAAAATGAGAATTCCTGTGTGCAGTGAATTGCAAGGATGGATTAAAAAATGTATTCATGTACAGATGGCCCTTTGCAATGTGACTCTGTCACTTCTCTTTTCCAGAGGTGGTTTGCATTTCCCTAACTTTTAGGTCTGGAGTGGCTCTGTGACTTGCTCAAATAAATTTCAGGGAAAGCAATATATGATTCCCAAGATCAGGCCACAGAAACCTTGTAGTTTTTCTCTCGTCCTTTTGAAACCTGTTACTATTATGTGAAGAAGCTTGGGCTAGCCTGCTAGAGGATGAAACCACACTGAACTGAGTTTTCTGAAGACTGCCAACTTGTAACTGAGCTGACAGTAGACTGCAGTCACCCAAGTGACCCCAGGAAATACCAACAGAAAAAACAAACAAACAAAAACAGCTGAAATGAACCCTGATCACAGTGCTGACACAGAATTGCGATCAAATAAAATGGCTGTCATTTAAGTCATTTAGTTTGGGGGGGGGTTTAAGGTAACAAATAATGCTTGATGCACTGTGGTACAAATACATGCCAGAACACAAAGAGTGGGGCTTGGTATCTGGGTTTGCACCAAGTCTACCATAGACATCATGCAGAAAGACCTCCTTGGTGCTTTTACTCTAGAGTCTCTTGGTAAGTTGCTTAAAAACCTCTATTTGAAAAAATATGCAGTCAAAATCAGGATATGTTTTACTTTACTTGCGCACCACCTTAATTAAAAAGACAACCGCATTCTCAACAAATACCTTAAGTAATCAAAGCCCAGAGTCCCTCTGGAATATCTCCTTGCCTAAGTGCTTGGTGAAAAAGCCTTTGTGAGAAGAAACTGAGAGCAGAACAAGACAATGTGTCTATTACTTGTCTTTCTATTAATGATTATCTATCTATCTATCTATCTATCTATCTATCTATCTATCTATCTGTCATCAATCTATCATCTACCATCATCTACCTATGTATCATCTATCTCCAGTTGAAGAAAACTAGTCTAGTAATTGGATGATGCCTTTATTTATCCCAAAGGAAACATCAAACCATTTAATATGATATATGCACTGAATGTGTTTTGATCAGACATAAGCAGTTAGCTATGATCTACAGAGCTGATGAAAAAAATGGGACACAGTTACACCTGCACTTTCCCAAAGTACCTATAAATGCCTTGCTCAGAAACAGAGTTCTGAAATCTATAGAACAGATTATTGCCACTGGGCTCAAAGCCCTCCTCATCAGTCATGTTACAATGTTCTTGGTAGCAAACTCTCTAATTAATATTATGAACACACTTCACAAAAACTTTCTGATTGCCTTCTCATTAAAGACATTTTTTTTTTCAGTTGTTCTCTTGGCTGACATGTTTTGTATTTGTTCCTCTATTATGGTTTCTGCACAGCAAGGCAAGAACTTCTAAATAAAAGGGAAAACTTAGGGGAAAAAATAGCAGATGACGACAAGTAATGTCAGCTTGTTCTGAACTACGCATCTGTTGTTAATGTTCTGATCTATGGAAGATGCTGGAATATACTTCTACTTGGCCAATAAATCTCAAATACCTCTTGAGCCCCATAGCGCTGTGTGGAGAGAAAAACTCAAGAAAAAAATGCTGGCCAGTTTAGATGAATAAAATAGATCCCCTAAATAAGGAGCTATACCATGTGAAAAAAAATAAAATAAATGAAACGATATGTCCTTAGCAAGTCAATGATCAAAACAGAAACATATTTGCTCTATTTACCAGTTATTTGTGTATTTGATACGCTTACTGTATAAGTCTTCTGCCGATATGAAGAAATAGCCCAATGGCTGACATAGGTTAATTGATTTTTTTTTAATTGGGGAATATTGGGGAACAGTGTGTTTCTCCAGGGCTCATCAGGTCCAAGTCATGTCCTTCAATCTAGTTGTGGAGGGGGCAGCTCAGCTCCAAGTCCAGTTAAATTGATTTTTTATATTTATCTATTCATCTTTCTCAATTCTCACTCCCAAGCTCTTTTGTTTTTCCACCCATGTTGTAATTTGTTTGTCCAATTTTTTATTTTATTAATCTTCTGCCCACTCCAATATTTTATGATATTTCCCATTATTGTAAAGGAAAATTTATCTGCCCAGTTTATGAACATATGGTTAATCTCAGTAAATATACACTATAAACTTGAAAAGAATGCATATATTGCATTTGTTAGGTGTAGTGTTCGATAATTATCAATGAGGTCAAGGTGTTCCATATGTTCGGACCATTTTTGCATTTCCTCATCTTTTTTGCCTAAGGTTCCATTAATTGATGAAATAAAGGTGTTAAAATCTACTATGATTGCTAAATTGTCTATTTTTCTTTAAATTCTGCCCATTTTTGCATTATTTATATGGAAGCAGTTATTTAGTGCATACATGTTTATGAATGTTATGACTTCCTGATGAATTAAACCTGTATCATTATGGGTTGAAGTCTATTTCATCTTATATTAATATAGCCACTCAAACTTTCTCAGGCTTACTGCTGTGTGTCCCCTGCAATGCAATTACCGCTATTGCTAAATTTTCATCTACACTTTTATTATTTATATTTGTATTCTCCCTGTATGTTTTTGTTATTGTTCACCTGCAAACTCTTTCTTGACTTCCTTCAAAATAGATAATTTTTCAGAGTTGTATTTTGATCTGTTGTTTTTTTGATATAACTCTTTGCGTTATTTGAATGGTTGCTTCACATATTATAATATTCACCTTTGATTTTCACATTTGAGTTAATATTGCAACACTTCAACCAAAATATTAAAACCTTGAATATATTTATCTCTCTTCTCTATCATGGTGCTATAGTTGTCAGATGTATTGTATCTGTATTCATCATAAACTCCACAAAAAGCATATATATATATATATATATATATATATATATATATATATCTATATATATATATATAGATATATATATATATGAGTAAATTTATTTTTTAAAAAAATTTTCTTTTTGTTTAAATTTCAAGGGACTTTTTTACATATATATATATATATATATATATAAACTTTTAGCAACATATATATATGTATAGTGCTAAAAATGCATACACATTTTGAAAGGAAAACAATATTAAAATTGTAATGCTCAATATATACCAATAACAAAAGATGAGTACAAGTCACATTTGAATTCTGCATATATATATGTACACACATATATACACATATGCATATATATGACTTACATATATACATATATATGTATATATGTACAAATATAACTTTTAACATATATGTAAAAAGCTTATATATATATATACACATATATATATATATACACACACACACATATATATATATATATATATATATATATATATATATGTAAAAAAGTCCCTTGAAATTTAAACAAAAAGAAAATTTTTTTAAAAAATAAATTTACTCACTTAAAAATGCTTTCATTCTTCCTGGAGATTTGCGTTTTCTTTCTGCGTTATTTCTCTTTCAGCCTAAAAATCTTCTGATAGCATTTCTTATAGTGCATGTGCACTTGTAATGAATCCTCTGGGTTTTATTTCATCTGAAAGTGTCTTATTTCACGTTCATTTTTTATTATTATTATTATTAGTTTCAGGTGCACAAGACAAGGTAATACTTCGACGTTCATCATTTATATCCCTCACACTGTGATCCCCCATCCCCCATCCCCCCTTCCACTATCCCTCCGACATCGCAAGGAGCCATCACATTATATATATATATATATAAAATTATAGTTGGCATTCATTATTGTTCAGCTTCAGGTGTACAGTACATAGATCAAGCATCTACATCTTCCCTGAAGCGGTCTCCCAAATGGGACCTGTGTCCATCAGATACCCTACAAAATCTTTACAACATTATTGATTACGTTCCCAAAATTATTTTTCAAAAACCCTGAGGCCATTTTGTGGTTACCGACTGTTTTCTAATCCCCTCACCTTTCCCCTTATCCCCACCCTCCCGCCCATCTAACAACCCTCAGTTTTTCCTCTTTGTCCCTAGAACTGTTTCTGATTAGTTCATTCACTTATTCTTTTCTTTAGATTCCGCATATAAGTGAGATCAGATGGTACTTGTCTTTCTCTTTCTGGCTTATTTCACTTAACATAATGTTCTCTAGATCCATCCATGTTGTTGCAAATGGTAAGATTTCTTTTTTCTTTATGGCTGCCTAATACTCCATTGTATAAATGTACCACAGTTTCTTAATCCAGTCATCTACCGATGGGCATTTCTGTTGTTTCCATGTCTTGGCTATTGTGTAAAGTGCTGCAATAAACATAGGAGTGCACACAGATTTTTGAATTGGAGTTTTGGATTTCTCCGGATAGATGCCTAGGAGTCGAATTACTGGATCATAGGGTAGTTCCATTTTCAGATTTCTGAGATACCTTCATACTGTTTTCCATAGTGGCTGCACCAATCTGCAATCCCACCAATAGTGCACAAGCGTTCCCTTTTCTCCACATCTGTGCCAGCATTTGTTGTTTGTTGATTTATTGATGATAGCCATTTTGACTGGGGTGAGGTTGTATCTCATTGTGGTTTTCATTTGCATTTCTCTGATGGTTAGTGAGGTTGAGCATTTCTTCATATGTCTGTTTGCCATCTGTATGTCCTTTTTAGAAAAATGTCTTTGCATGTCCTCTGCCCATTTTTTAATTGGGTTGTTTGTTTTTTTGGAGTTGAGTTGAGTGAGTTTTTAATAGATTTGTGATATTAACCCCTTATCAGATATATCATTGGCAAATATCTTTTCCCATTCAGTAGGATCCCTTTTTGTTTTATTGCTGGTTTCCTTTGCTGTGAAAAAACTTTTTAGTTTGATGTACTCCCACGTGTTTATTTTTTCTCTTACCTCCCTGCACGAGGGGATAGATCAGTAAAAATCTTACTCCGGGTAATGTCTGTGAAGTTTCTTCCTATATTTTCTTCTAGATATTTTATGTTTTCAGATCTTACATTTAAGTCTTTAAGCCATTTTGAGTTTATTTTTGTATATGGTGTAAGGAGGTGGTCCAGCTTCATTTTCTTGCATGTGTCTCTCTAGGTTTCCCAGCACCATTTATTGAACAGACTGTCTTTACCCCATCGTACATTCTTGCTTCCATTGTTGTAGATTAAATGGGCATATAGGCATGGATTTACTTCTGTACTCTCTATTCTGTTCCATTGGTCTATGTGTATATTTTTATGCCAGTACCATGCTGTTTTGATTAATGTAGCCTCGTAGTATAATTTGAAGTCAGGTATCGTTATACCTCCCTCTTTGTTCTTATTTCTCAAGATTGCTGAGGCTATCTGGGGTCTTTTATGGTCCCATATAAATATTAGGATTATATGTTCTATTTCTGTGAAAAACGCCGTAGGTAGTTTGATAGGAATTGCGTTGAATATGTATATTGTCTTAGGCAGTATGGACATTTTAACTATATTAATTCTTCCTATCCACAAACATGGAATGTGTTCCCATCTATTTATGTCTTCTTTCATTTCTTTCTTCAGTGTCTTATAATTTTCTGACTACAGATCTTATACTTCTTTGGTTAAATTTATTCCCAGGTATTTTATAGTCTTTGGAGCAATTGTAAATGGAATTGTTTTCTTAATTTCTCCTTCTGATATTTTATCATTGGTATATACAAATGCAACTGATTTCTGAATATTAATTTTGTATCCTGCTACTTTACTAAATTCATCTATAAGCTCTAATAGTTTCTTGGTGGAGTCTTTAGGGTTCTGAATATATAGTATCATATCATCTGCATATAATGATAATTTTACTTCCTCCTTACCAATTTGGATGCCTTTTATTTCTTTTTCTTGTCTGATTGCTGTGGCTAGAACTTCCAGTACTATGTTGAATAGAAGTGGAGATAGTGGGCAACCTTGCCTTGTTCCAGGTATTAGGGGGAATGGTTCATTCTTAAATGATATTTTCACTAGATATAAAAGTCTGGATTGGCAGTTTTGTTTTTTTCACTTCTTTTGGCCCTTTAAATATTCTGTCTCACTCTATTCTTGTGTCCAGTGTTTCTAATAAAATATTCAGTTATTTGAGTTGATGTTTAATTACATGTAATATGTTGTTTTCTCTAATTGCTGTTAGTATTATTTTTTTTCCTTTAAAAGAAAATTTTCATCAATTTTACTATGATATGACTAAGTTATTTTTCTCATATTTTTTAACCCTAGGTTTATCTAATCTTCAAGTACCTGAAGTTTTTGCTTTTCCCCCAGATGGGGAAGGTTTTTGACCATTATATTTTGACTTTTTTTTTTTTTTTCCTTCCCTTTTCTCTTGCTCCTTCTTTCAGGGACACATGTATAGAACTTAGAATATTTTTCCACAGTGCCTTGAACTCTTTGAATTTATTTTCTGTTTTTTTTTCTCACTTCTTCAAAGTGGGTAATTTCTACTAGTCTGTCTTCTAGTTTACTGTTCTTTGCTCTGTCATATCTATTCCACAATGAAGCCCATCTAGAAGTTTTCACACACACACACACACACACACACACACACACACACACAATTTCTCTCTTGTTGTTTTCTACTTTTTCATTCATTACAGGCATATTTTCTTATATTTCAGTGAGTGTAATTATAATAGTCCTGGTTTGATAATTCCAAACCTTTGTCATCTAAAGGTTGGTTTTTGTTAATTGCCTTTTAACTTGAAATGGGCCTTATTTTATTGTATCTTTATTATCATATGATGAGTAATTGTGGATTGTATCCTGACATTGTGAATGTTACATTGTTGAGAAACTGGATTCTGTTATACTGCTTCAATGACTGTGGGTTTCTCTCTCTCTCTCTCTCTCTCTCTCTCTCTCTCTCTCTCTATATATATATATATATATATATATATATATATATATATATATATATATATATATATATATATTTAGAAGGCAATTAACTTATTTAGTCTCAAACTATAAACTGTGACTTGTTTGAATTTGGTGGTTGTTCAAATTGCAGTTCGATTATTTTAGCCTCAGCTAAAGCCAATTTTATTCTGCCCCAGATGTTTGGTTCAAGGTTCAGCTAGAAATTTGGCTAGAGTTTATACACAGACTTTTGAGCTAACCTTCTCTAATTCCCTTCTTTCTAAGATTTTCTCCTAGTTTTCTGGGGCTGCTGTTAACCTGGCTTTTTCCTTCTGGTTCTTGCCAACACAAAGATATCAGGCTTTTAAAAGTAATTTTAGTTATCCTATGCCTTTCTGTAAAAGAAGTTTTCCCTAGTGCTGAAGCTGTGTTAACAGGAAATACATGGTGCTGGTTTCTTCTTACAAAGTTTAACTCTTTTCCAAAAACTCTTAAATCTCAGGAAGTGTGTGTGTGTGTGTGTGTGTGTGTGTGTGTGTGTGTGTGTGTGTACATGCACGTGTTCGTTTGCAGACTTTATGGTTGTTACCTACATGATCTTCAGTCTAGTAGGGATTCATTCCACTGTGCTGGAAGAGTAACTTCATATATCAATTTGGAAGAAAAATGATCAAATCTATATAGTGAGTTCCTCAAACAGGCTGAGTGAACTTTTAAAAAGTTGTTTGAATTTATGTAGTCATTTAATTTTTAAGCAAATATTTGTTAATCATATTTACTTGCTAGGCAGTACAAAAGTAGAAAGAAAAAATAATATCATCCTTTATTTTGGAAATATAACATTTAAGAAATCACATTCAACAGATACTTTATGTTGAAAAGAATTTTAACGCAGTGCCATATCCAATGCTTTCACTGAGCACAGTAATATTTATATGTATAATATAATAATGTGTTCATTGTCAGAAATAGTCACTCTTTACTAATCTTTAAGGTAATTCTAGAAGAAAAGAGATTTAAGGCTGTAAAATTAAGTATATTTCAATATCTACAATAATATGTACCTTAGTTTTGCTTTTACTGTAACTAATGTCAGCAGACAAAATTTTTAAAATAAACTATATTCTTCCTTCCCTTCCTTTTTTTTTTTTTTTTTTTTCCCTGCCAGGCTTCCCTCCTTTTCTCTTTCTATTCTTTCTGGTAACAAATACTGAGTACTTATTATGAGCATGGCACATTCTAAAGCAATAAAAATGAAACAGAGAATTGGTCAGGTAAGGTACCAGTTAACTGAGCTTATATTTTGTCAGAGAGAAAAACACAAAGAAACAAAATCAGATATTACTGAGTGCAATGCAAAAAATAAGCAGCATGATTGGTATAGAGTAATGAGATAGCTTCCCTATGTTGGGTGGTTAAACAGAAACTAAATTCTAAGATGGAACAGGTAGTGGTCAAACCTGGAGAGATCATTGAAAACAAATGGCACAGCCAGTACAGTTACCCTGGGAAAGAACAAGTATGGGGTGATCTATGAACTGACTTCAGGAAAGTGTGGCACTGACTGGAGATGTACCAATAAGGAGGACTGAGACATAAGAAAATCTGAACAAGACAGGTGTTACCTGATCATACAGACCTGTGTGTTCCAAGGTATGAGTTTACATTTTATTCTAATTGCAAAAAAAGATACTATTGGAAAATTTTAAGCAGAGAAAAAGCACTATCTGATTTACAGTTCCAAAATGATCTTGACTCTTGTATGCGGAATAATTTATAAAAGAAACTAAAAGTCTGATGAAAAGGCCATTGGAATAGCCCAAGAGATAATGATGGCTTTAACTAAGATAGTCACAGAGAAAATAGATAAAAATTTGGACATGTTAGGTTTTTATTTGGAGGAAAAATCAATTGGGCTTGATAATAAGTTTAATATAGGTGGTGAAATGAATATTGGAATAAAGGGGGCCACTTAGATTTTGGCTTCAGCAGCTTCATTTTTTTTTAAAGGAACAGTTGTATGGTTTATAAGATTTCTGTTTTAGTCATGTTGAATTTCAGGTGCCTAATTGACACCTAAGTGGAGAAGCTAAGTATATAAAATAATAAATTACTTTTTATTTTATTTTTTATTTTGAGAATTGGTCAGATCTAGACATAAAAATTTGGGTGTTAAAAGTATATAGAGGACATTTCAATCTTGATAATTTGTGTGTGTGTGTGTGTGTGTGTGTGTCTGTGTGTGTGTATAGTGACAAAAATGTATACACATTTTAAGAAAAGAAAAAATATTAAAATCGTAACACTCAATATATACCAATAATAAAAGATGAATACAAGTCATGTTTGACTTCTGCAATTACAAGAGGTGCTTAAAGTGGTTACCATCAGTGTAATTTTTATACATTTTTTTTCCTTTCTTAAAATGTATATACATTTTTTGTCTCTCTCTGTCTCTCGGTCTCTGTGTCTGTCTCTGTCTCTCTGTCTCTCTCTGTCTCTCTCATGTATGTGTATATATATATATATATATACATATGTATGTATATATATGTATGTGTATATATATATGTATGTGTGTGTATATATATATATACACATATGTATGTATATATATGTATGTGTATATATATATATGTATGTGTGTGTGTGTGTGTGTGTGTGTGTGTATATATATATATATATATATATATATATATATATATACACATACAAGACCTTATTTTGTTTGTCTGCTTGCCCAATAGACCAGAAACAAAGGATTAAATCACAACATAACCTATTCAGGGAATTTTGGGGACTGCTATGAGAGGAAAGGGATCTTGCCTTGAAGAAACTGAAGGATCTGACCGCCATATATAGGCAGGAGTCAAGAGTGTATGTCTGGGACAAATCCTGAGGGTGATGATTTTGGGGGTAGAGAGTAAGATTGGATAAGTGAGATTTTATTGATATAAGAGCACTCTTCCTTAATATAGGCTTTAACACCCTGGAAAGGATCCTGGAATATAATACTAATATATTGCTGAGAGGACCTTTGGAAACTTGGAAAAATAAATTCCAATAGCAAATAATATAGGGATGACCGTGCTACTGTGGCAGATGAGTGAGGAAGGAATTAGTAGGCTCAGAGACTGCACATTCCACATAGAGCTAGAAAGGCATAAAATATCCACATTCTGCAGGAGGACCCAAAGGAAAACAAACAAACAAACAAACAAACAAAAACCCTCTGTTTATCAAAGTGATAATAAGCACACTGGTGAAAGTAACCGCCGCGGCATCACTGGGAAGCTCAGTGGTCGTTGTCGTCTGAAGATCAGGGATGATGGGAGGAGGTTACACAACTGAGCTCACTGAACAATGAGGTTAATAGGATCCTGTATACTAAATGTTACGCATCCATATTCAACAGTCAGAAGACAAGTGGGTGCAATGATTTTAATAAGCAGCAAAGTTGTAGTAGCAGCCAGGGGATCCATATCTGTAGAGAACTATGGAGATGGTTCATAGAACAAGACATCCCTATGGGCAAGACAGACAGGCTGCCAACAACAACAAAAAATATTGCTAACTGTATACAAAAAGAGGAAATCAAGTGTGGATAATTAGGAAGGTAAGGGCTGTTGCTTCTATAAGAAATCATTATTCCCTTACCAAAATTACAGACTCCATCCACTTTTTATCTGTTATAATCGATTAACTGAAAGAGAAACTGGATCTCTGGAGAAAACAACCCTACAACACCATGGGAAATATATATGGAAATGACGCCTTCAGTCTTTCCCCAAAGAGATCAAACCAGATGAACAAGATGTGACGAGTACATTGAAGGCCTTTGGGAAACAATTCTCCACAGGTCTCTAGCATTTCTGTGTGTTTACAAGCAGAGGCACTGACTGCCTTTATTTTGGATTATCTTTTCAAGAGTGTTTGTATACAAATGAGACTTGGAAAATATAGTGTCTCTCTCCAGAGCAAAGGGTTGATTTGTTTACTGTCCACAATATTAAAGACAAAGTTTTCCTCTGGGACATAAGTGACACAGGCTTACTATTTATCTCAAAAGATTTATATTCCCTAAGATTAGGGATCCTTAGCTGTGATGCAAATCCATTGTGTGTGCAGCATTTACCTGGGTCCCTTCACATCACTCTAGTACGTTTTGGTGTCAAGGAAAACCGAGGCAAATGTGATACTCCTGCTGTTTTCTATGTTGTGAGTAACACGATCCTTCATCTCTGATCCAGGGATTTTTTTTTTTTAATCTTCATCCAGGGTCCACAAAACGATTAGAGGCAAACAATTTTAGCTTTCAAGTAGGATAAAATCTTGTATTCTTTACAGTTCTTAACAAGGCTTTCATAAGATTGAGAGACGACACATCAGTAAAGTCTTTAGGGTCCAATATTCTAGGGCACTGGATATCATTACATCCCTTACTTCCCCATACTAACAAGGAGAACAAGGAAACTTAATATCCAGTAGGTCTCTGTGGGTTCTGGAAACATTTTCTGTACTTGGGAATATTCCCTTGACATATATATGAGATGACATTAGAAGATGCCAGGTTTGGTGGAGTCCGGGTTTGAAGAGACACTGCAGCATATCTCGGCTATGGTATGAACAGTATCTCGGTTTGAAACAGATGCTGTATGGAGGATATGGAAAGCCCCAGTAGGAGAATCACAATGTATGCCACTAGGTTTCTGGAGTAAGACCATACCAGCTGCAACAGAGAATGATATGCCTGTCAGAAAATATCTCTTGGCTTGATGTAAGGCAAGAGAAATAACTTCATCATGTGTCATGAAGTGGGCTTAGGACCAGACATGCCCATCAGGAGCTTAACTCTGTAGTACCACCAACTAGTAAGTTTGGACATTTTCAACAGTAATTCATTTTAAGATAAAAGTAGTCATAAACAGGTGGGTGATCACAAGTAAGTTGCATTAGTAGGTGTCCCAGACCTCTGTGCCATCCACTGTGTTGCCCCAGTGCCTCTTCCTGAGACCATATCTATGACAGTATGAAGCCAACCCCATATTACCTGCTAACAGGGAAGGAAAAAAGCTGTGTTTATTTCATAGGTTGATTGGCTCAGCATATGGGCACAAACTAAAAAAATAGACTGCAACTGTAATACATTCCTTCTCAGAGGTTACCATAAAAACAATTGTGGGTGGAAATGCCCCCTGTATTCAGAGGTTAATGGGATGTGCCTGGATATCCACCATGTTGGAAAGATGTGTGGCCTGAGGTTAAAAAAAAATAATACATATATTTGCAGTGGCAAATGGCTTGGCTGGTTGGAGACAGGGAACTGGAAATGGAAGAGGAAAGATTAGAAGATCAAGAAGAAGTAAGTCTGAGAAAGAAGAATGTGGAAAGACCCAGATGTGCGGTCACAATGTATGAATATTTTTGTAATAGTGGGGATGCCAAAAAATGTATTCACTTTGGTCAATGTTGCTCAAGCAGTAGTTCGCGGTAATCAGAAGTATCCGGAATACTAATGGTAACCACTTAGAGCACTTCTTGTAATTGCAGAAGTCAAACGTGACTTGTATTCATCTTTTGTTATTGGTGATTTTATTTTAATAAACCTTAATTAACTTTTTAATAAACTTTTAATAAACTTTTCCTTTCTTCAAAAGTGTATACATTTTTTAGCACCCTCTGTATATGCTAATGCCAATAAGAGAATATCCATTTCAGAAAAATCACTGCAAAACCAAGTAGACAGAGTAACCTAGCTGATGTCAGCCACTTTTGGTAATTGGACATCCTAGTGCATCTGGAGATTAAGGGAGAAATCAGAACTAGATAAAATAAACCAGAATGTGTCAATTTTTCTTCAACGATTATCTATCAATGTATCATGTCTTAGTGCCATCCTTTGCTTAACATTCGTTTGGATACAACAAAACTGGCTGTGCAATGGGATTCCATCACCTCAGCAGCCCCCTTTACACTCTGATCCTCATGACAATCATGGCAAAAGAGAAGAGATACCCAATGAAAGGACGGAAAAGTTACAAAGGTTAAGGAATTTGATAAAAGTCTTATAAATATGCTTCCCACCTTTCTTACCGGAATCACTGTATATGTTCTTGAGACCAGTTCCACACCTTTGTTTGAGAGAATAGAGGCCATTAAACATTAATTTTGTTTCCCAGAAGATAGGATTGAAGAGTTAGTTATACCATAGGCAATGATATCTTTCTCTCTCTCTCTGTCTCTCTGTCTCTCTCTGTCTCTCTATATATTTATATCATCTATATCATCTATATCTATATCTATATCTATATATATATATCATCTATATCTATATCTATATCATACACACATGAATATATATGTGTATATATACACACATATACATATGTATGTATATATATATACACACACGCACAAAACTGGTTTCAAAATCATTATTTACACTATATGTCTTGTGTTCATATAATGATTTTGAAACAGATTACATCCTATATTATTTTTAAGCATAGACAAATTACTTAGCCTTCTTTAATCTGTTTACTCATTTTTAAAATGGTTTAAATGAGGTAATTTAAGAGGAAGCATTATACAGGATCCTGTACATATAAAACATTCAATAAATATAATCTAATAATATTAGTAGTAATTTCTAAAATAAGTATAATGGCTATGAAAATAAAATGTTGCGAGCATGAGATAAATATATTATTTCATATTTGATGCACTAAAATATTATTATATCTTAACTATTCTCTGGTGATATTATTAAAAGATGAGTCTTATTTATATTATGGCCAGACTTTGTATTAGCTCAATGTTTACTTACATATATTTCATATTCTCTCAGTTCCCCCCAAAAATCAACATTTTTAACTGTACATAAAGCATAATATTGTCAAACATATTAATTCAGTATCAGACTGATTGAGATTTTGTGATAATTCAGACAGAAGTATATTGGAATATCCTTCTTTGCCATGGCACAAAGATGTTTACTGAGAAAATGGATGATATAAGTAGTACCAAAAAGGAAAATTTAAGGTGCTTGAGAGAACAAACCTTTACAATTCTTTAATCATACTCACAAATGGGAATGATATTGAGAATTTACAATGTGTAGGCATTAAATTTTTAATTTAATTTTTTATCCTATCAATGTTATACATGCTTCTAGCTTTTATTTTTTTAAATCATAGTGAACACACACAAAGTTTTATAGAATTCATTATAATAAAAGCAATTTCCTGAACTACTTCATCCCCACATTTTCTGTTACCTAGAGAAAATAACTTTTTGACCTTTTAATAGATCTCTTTTCTGTTTTAATCTACATCTCTAAATAATATGCTTATATAGTTACTTTTAAATTTTTTAGCAAGATGAGATCTTAGCAATCTTTCTCATCCCTTTCTGCCCTCAAACATATGCATTCTTCTTATATCTTCATCATTCACATGTGATTATGTCATATTTTGGATTGAATTTATATTTAGTAATTTACATATTGAACCACTTTTTGTTGTCTCTTAAAATAATAATTTCCCCCCTTTCTTTTTTTGCTTACTGTAGTTTTCTATTAATTTTTATTAATTTATTCCATACTTTCCTTCTTTTGTTGGAATTTTATTTTAATACATGAAGATCCTTCAGGTATTTTCTCTGTCATCTTCATGAAGCAGTTTTTGCAGGTATCTTTGACTTGCTTCAATCTGGGTTGACTGATCTCTAAAATCCAACTGTCTTTTGGAATTTACTTTCACCATCACACAGGGTATTTCCTTTGTTTCTCTATTGTTTCAGAACCTATGTTTCCATTATGCCATATGTCCTTTTTAGGCTTATTTTCTTGCGTTTGGAAAATCATATCATTTGTTTTGTAAGAAAAGGTGCTCGGGAGGGAAAGTTGTGTGATCTCACATGTCTAAAATGTTTTTATTCTACTTTTATCATGCATCGATAGTGACTAGATGCAGTATTCTAGATTGGAAATAATGTTATCTCAGAATTTTGAAAACCTTTCTCTATCGTCTTTTAATGTTCAGTTTCGTTTGTTTGTTCTGTTTCATATTAAGAAATCTGATGCCATTTTGATTTTCAATCCTTTATATGTAAACTTCTTACTTTCTGAAAGTTTAGAAAGAATCTGCTCGCACCCATCGTTCTGAAATTCAAGATGCTGTGTTTTTGTATAGATGTACTTTCATTCATTTTCTTGGGCCTTTCATAGGCTCTTTCAGTCTGGCAATTCAATTTCCTTGGTTCTTACAATTGTTCTTGAGTTATTTTTTATTGAATTCCTTTCCCCGTTTCCGCTGCTTATTCTCTCTTGAACTCTGTTGTCCAGATAGTGGATCTTCTGTACCGGTCTTATAACTTTCATGTTGTCTCTATTACTTTGCATCTTAGTCTTTGGTTCTTTCTGAGATATTTTTCTTTCAAATTTATCTTACAATTTTTTATTATATCTTTCATGTTGTATTATAATTTTCAGTCCCTATAGCTTGTATTTGTTCTATAGATGTTCTTTTTTGATTATCCTCTTCTTATTTCATAGATTATCTCTCTGAGGTTGCCTGGATACTGATCTTCTCTTTCTTCTCTCTTTTAGGATATTAAAATGCACATGTTTTTTTTGAAATTTATTTTTTCTTCCTAGTCTATTTCTGCATCAATTTGTTAGTATTTGTTTATTTGTTCTGGCTTCTCTCCTGGTTGTCATTTGTTGTTTAATTATGTTTATAAATATAAACTAAGACAATTACTGGAAACTTAGAATTCATGGATGGGAAATATCAACTGTAATGTTCACTCAGGGTAACCTAGTTTGGCTGTTTCATTAGCTATCATCTCTGTCAGCACATTTAGAACTCATCCCATGAGCTAGTTACATTTTCCAGAGGAGTCTCTTGATTTCTTCTGCTTGTAGGGCAGCAAATTGGCTGAAAGTCTTTTGGTTAGGTTAGGAAAGAAGACTAGGAGTTTTAACAGTTACTAACGGGATGTACGTAGAGTCTACCCTCTCACAGCTGTAATTGACATTGGCCTGTCTGTAGATCACTGCTTACCCTCTTTAGAGCATAAAATTCCAGCCTTTCTGTGGGGTGAGAGGTGGTAGTTATTTATCTATGCAAAGTAGGAGAAGGAAACTGAGAAGAGTCTAAAACAGTGGATCTCAATGGGAAAAGTGTATTGATATTTTAGGCTGAACAATTATCCATTGTGTGGGATTGTCACATATAGTGCAAGACTATATTACTGTGGATACACCACTGAAAGCCAGATGCCATCCCTTTGTCATGGTGATAGCCAACAATGCACGTCCATATTTCCAGCACTCCCTGGGAATGAAACTGCCCAGATTGAGAAGTGATTTCTAAACACACTTTTCTTACTAGAAGACCTGTATAAACACCCTCCCAGAGATACCACCAATTCTTGAGATTTTAAAAAAAATCATTGCTGCCACAAATTTTGGAGGTTTTTAGTCTTTTTTTTTTTTTTTCCATGTTTTGAATTGTTTCTACAATTTTCTACTGCCAGTTTAAATTCATCTTTGGGGGGGGTCCAATAAATTATTTAACATCCATTGACTTTCCAGCTTCCAAAATGCTATTTTTATTTACTTTTTTTCTGTTTGTGGGTTTGAATGTTTTCAAAAAGTTTACTTTATTGTCATTTTACTGGGGTTTCATCAAGGAATGGAAGTGAATGAGCACACTCTACCTACTGTCTTTAACTATTATTATACATTCTTTTTGTGTACTATTTCATTTATGTCCACAACAACCATCTGAGGAACAGATGCAAATTAAGCCCATATTTTAGCCTAGGAAACCAAGGATTACAGAATTTATGTTCCTTGCCTAAGTGCCCAGCTAGAGCAATATACTTAAGCCAATGTTCTCACACTTTACTACCTGTTCTCAGGGATCTTTTTTTTTTTTTTTTTTTTTTTTGAGGGTTTCCTTCCGTTTGCCTGTGGGTTCAGGTGAGCATCGTGTGGAGAGGAGAGTGTGAGTAATAGGCAGTTTCAAGAATTAGAGTGTGGGTTTCCTCCAATGGTCTCACAGGCAACAAATGGTAAGAGGCTCCATTTTGCTTTCCCTTCAAAACCCTCCTGATCTACGTGAGCAGAACTGCAGAGGGCCTCAAAAGTCAAGCCCGTTTTAGAGAATATCTTCAGATTATGTGAGTACCCTCTCTACACTGCTACCCCCTGTTCAGACTTTCTATTCCTTCTCATTGGATGGACACTTTTAAATCCCTTTTTTTTTTTTGACAGGGCTACACACTCCTTAGAAAATCTGACCAAAGTAATAAGCTTTCTTCTAAAAATAATTCCTTTCTGCATTCATTTTTAGAGAATTTGTAGATCCTCTGTATCCAACCGGAGACCCCCCAGAAGTTTATAGATTTGTTTAATGTTATAATAGAACTATATTCCAAAAACACCCACTCAAAATGTTTACTCTTCTATATATAAGAACTAGAAAGACTAACATTCTTTCTCCCAGGACTTTTAAAATATGGTTTGGAAAAAGATACTTTGAAGCTACTGTAGACAAAAGTTATTTTAAGTCACTCTTACCATGTTTTTTTCCTTTCTGTTCTAATGAACACATGAACTTCTAACAAATTCAGCTCATAACAGTGACTATGAGAAGGAAGATAGAAGGATAGCTGTGTGGAGGTTTATCCTATTTCTTGGGACTTTCTAGAGTGTTCTCCTTTGACAGAGCAGAATAACTTCAACGCCCAACAATTTTCCTCCTGCCATGTTAAATCACAGACAATTCCCGGTAGGCTTCCCTCACTAAGTATATTGTTATGGTTAATTTTGTGTCAATTTGACCAGGCCATGGAGTGCTCTGATATTTGGTCAAATATTATTCTGGGTATTTCTTGGAAAGTGTTTTTGGATGAGATTAGCACTTAAGTCATAAATGGAGTAAAGCACATTCACCTCTTGTATGAGAGTGGGTGGGGCTCATCCAATCAGTTGAAGGTCTAAACAGAGGAAAAAAGCTGACCTTCCACTAAGTAAGAAAGAATTCTTACTGTTTGACTGCCTTCAAATCAGGACATCAGCTTTTCTTTTCCTGTCTTTGGATTTAAATTGAAACATTGGCTCCTCCTGGGTTTGAAGTCTAATGGCCTTCAGACTGAAACTACAGCATTAGCTCTCTGGTCTCTCAGATCTTTGGAGTTAAATTGGTACTCAGTCACTTCTCCTGGGTCTCCAACCTGCCAACTCACCCTGGAGATTGTGGGACTTATCAGTCTCTATAATCATGTAAGCTAATTCCTTATTCTCTCTCTCTCTCTCTCTCTCTCTCTCTCTCTCTCTCTCTCTCTCTCTCTTTCTCTCTCTCTCTCTATCTAGCTATCTAATATATATGTATATATAGATATAATATAGATATTTAAATATAGATAGATAGATAGATAGATAGATAAAGAGATATAGATAGATTATATACATCCTATGGATTCTGTTACTCTGGAGAATCCTGACTAATACATCCATGTTAGAGAGGAGATATAATGGGAAGAGAAGGGAAAATGGTTTAAAATAGAAGTATGACTATATGGTTTAATAATGGTTTAAAAAGATAAAGATGGTGTACATTTTTCCTTTTAGAATAAAAGATGCCCAGTTTCATAATGCAAGCTTCACAGGTAATCCCAGCATGCTCTGCAGAGCAGAGTTCTGTGGAACTTCATAACGAATTTAGTGTCCACAGAGCAACCACTTCACTGGGCTTGAACAAGCAAAATATTTAATTTATTTGCATGTCAAATCAGCATCGCAGCTTCTCTTGTTTTTTTCCTCTTAAATTTGAATGGGAAGAAAGCAAGAATCTTTTTCCTCCCATTATATCAAAGTGATTTTGTATGTTGATGGAACCAGAAGAGATGAACTTTAAATGTATAATTGTTTAAATGTTTTGTTTTACTTTTTGCACTATGATACCTCAGTAAATATAAAAAATCACACATCAGAAAAGGCTGGGTTCAAATTCCAGTTTCTCCTCTTATTAGTTGCCTGGGTATAGCTAAATTGCTTATCCTAGATGGGTTTCAGTTTCTTCTTTTGCTAATTATATAAAATAATACCTTACATTGTTTTCCTTATGAAGCCCTTATGAAAAGTAAATGAGATAAAGTGTATGAAATCATATGTGCTATGGGTCTAATAATTAGTATGAATACATTTTAATATCAGGGGGAAAAAGGAATGAAAAATGATTGTGTTAACGGAGAAAACAGTTTTGTATCGTAAAAGAAAAAGAGATGTATATCATTCATCTCAAATCCTAATACTATAACATTTCCTTCCGTATATGGTCTATGCATACTTATAGTTAGACCTAATATTTGTGCCTACAAGCATATTTATGTTACAGATTTACACAAGCAGATTGGAACTGTTTGCTTCTTTTCTCTGAGCTTAGCTGGAATGGTTCCAGAATGAAAGGGATACTGATTAATCCCTCAAACCTCCTACAGTCCTAAACATCAATGGGATTATCTCAAAAAGCCTAAAAAAGAGCCAGATAGATCACAGGATATTAGAGCTAGAAGCGATTACCAAATCCAATTCTTCCCTACCCCGTTTTGCAAACTCCCCAGATAAAAACAGAAGTTTTGAATGATCTGCCCTAGTTCGTTTGGGTAATTAGTGGGAGAGCAGATACTCCAAGCGGGCCTCTTCACTGTCCATTCCGTTGTCCTAAGTTTTCCCCTCACAACACACTGTTCTGACTTTGGTGTTCATGTCTCTTAGGGGAGCTTCCGGACCCTCTATGTGGAGTGCTTTGCCTCCATCTCCACCCAGCTAGATTTGTACATGAAGGATTTTTCTGGCCTGGAGTTTGTTTAGCAACCATGGAGAGAGGGCACAAAACCTGTTTAGCACTGCCCTGCTCCCCAGAGAAAGTTGATGATTGGAAGGAGGGGAGTATATGTAAAGATATCAATTATTTTTATTTTCTGAGAACTCTTTTCTTGGGAAGGGTACTCTCCAGGCCTGTGGCCAGGTGGGTAAGGAACTCACTTCCACAAATGGATACCTAACTTCTCTCTTTCCACATATTAAGGGTCTGGTCTTTTGCTAAGGGTCAAATCATCTCATTGTAAGTAAAGCCATTTGGGGTGGTGTTGAGTAAGGGTGTCTCCAAGTGTCATTGAATCACACACTCGACCTTAAGAAAAAGAATGGAAATGCATAACTCTTAGTCCCGCTCATGAAGCTTAGGAAAGAGCAGTAATAGAAAAATAATACATGGGCTGCTTTTTTTTTTTTTTTTTTTTTTTTTTAGAATTTGTTTTTACAGCGGGTTTAGATTCACAGCAAAATTGAGAGAAAGGTACAGAGTGTTCCGGTATATACACACGTCAACTCTCTAATTATTAACATCTGACACCAGAGGGCTGCTAGTTACAATCAATGAACCTACATAGTTCACTGTTGCTATTATACATTCCAAGGTATTTTTGACAAATGTAAAATGACATGTATCCACCATTATGATATCATACAGAGTAGTTTTACTGCCCTAAATGTCCTCTGCGCTCTACCTCTTCATCCCTTCCTCTCCTATCACCTCTGGCTACCACGGATCTTTTTGCTGTTGCCATAGTTTTGTGTTGGTTTTCCAGAATGTCATGTAGTTGGTATTATACAGTATGTAGCCTTTTCAGATTGGCTTCTTTCACTTAGTAATATACATTTACGTTCCCTCTATGTTTTAGCACTTAATAATATTCCATTGTCTGGATATGCCACAGTGTATTTATCCATTCACTTATTGAAGGGCATCTTGGTAGCTTCCAACTTTGGGTATTTATAAATAAAGCTGCTATAAATAGTTTTGTGTAGGTTTTTTTGTGGACATAAGTTTTTAATGCCTTTGAGTAATTACCAAGGAGCATGGTTGTTGGATCATGTGGAAAGAGTACATTTAATTTGGTAAGAAAGGGCAAAATTATCTTCCAAAGCAGCTGTACCATTTTGTGTTCCCACCAGCAATGAATAAGAGTTCCCTGTTGTTCCAAAGCCTCACCAGCATTTGGTGTTGTCAGTGTTCCAGATTTATGGCCATTCTAATGTTGTGTTTCTCTGAAAATAAGACCTAACTGGAAAATAAGTCCTAGCATGATTTTTCAGGATGATATTCCCTGAACATTAGCTTTAATGCGTCTTGGATCAAAAATTAATATAAGATCCAGTCTTATTTTTGGGGCAACAGAGTAGGAGTGCAGTAGTATCCTGCAGTTGTTTTAATTTGCATTTCCCTAATGACGCATTCTGTGGAGTACCTTTTCATAAGTCTATTTCCATCTGCATATGTTCTTTCTTAAGATATTTGTTAAGGTCTTTGGCTTATTTTTCAACTGGTTGTTTGCTTTCTTAGTATTGAATTGTTTTGTGTATACTGGAGACCAGTCCTTTATCTTGTGTGTGGTTTTTGCAAAAATGTTTTCGCAGTCTGTGGCATATCTTCTTATTCTCTTGACAATGTCTTTGACAGGACAGAAATGATTACTTTTAATGAGGTCCAGCTTATCAAATTCTTTCTTTCAAACATGGTGCCTTTGGCTTTGTATCTAAAAGCCATCACCATACCCAAACTCAACTAGAGTTTCTCCTATGTTATCTTCTAGAAGTTTTCTAGTTGTACATTTTACACTTAGGTCTGTGATCCAGATTAAGTTAACTTCTGTGAGGAGTGTACGGTCTGTGATTAGATTTATTTATGTATTTATTTATGTATTTATTTATGTATTTATTTATTTAATTTTTGCATGTGGATATCCAGTTGTTCCATCACCACTTGTTGAATGAGACTTCTTAAATAAACATTTCTGAGAGAAAGAACATTGGACTTGGCCCTGGGTCAAAGTGTTGGTGTTCATTTCCAATGTCCTGCCTGTTTCTCTTTCTAGTCTATTTCCCCTAATTGTACTATTTGTCTGAACTCTCAGATTCTTGTGTTTCCTTACACCTTGTTTAGAGGACTGGGAAAGGCTATGTAACCTCCCAAAGTGTTCAGAAATTCACATTATTGTTCTTTTAGGATTGTTTTCACTTTAAGGGTATTTGAGGAAGATGGCGGTGATTCCTTAAAAAGGAATAAGTCTCTACTGCTTACATTTTTAATGCTGTCATCAGAGCTTTCTGGGTATTTGGGAGTGGCATGGTGGTGACAATTTGAATTTTGATAAAGAAGCAAGAAAATATACATACATATTTATATATTTAACTTTGATCTATGTATCACTCTCTTTGCCATGTATTCTATTTTAAAGGCTCGTAGCCAAGAGGAGAGTTGTACATTCTCTGGATAGCTTGCAATTTTCTAAAACTTTAAATATTTGCTTTGCTGAGTCTTGTGAATAATCGTACATTCAGACCTATAATATCCATTACTATCACCATTAATAATATATACACAAAATTAAGCAAATATGCTAAAGACAATGCAAAAAAAATAACTTTTTTTTTAAATCCTAGCACTTACTAGACTAGTACCCAAGATCGTGTATCCAGATACCCCCACTTCTTCTTGACTCTTCCAAGTTACTGTTATTCTTCTCTTGACTTTGGCAACTATGGCCAACACTATTCCTTGGCTCATTCCTTCAATGAAAATTATCTAAGATCTGAGTTCTTATTTCTCAGCTGGTGATTCAACACTCTCTATCATTAATTTTTAATATATACTATATTAACCAAGATGTTTTACTGTTCGACATATACTGTGTATATCGAACAGTAAAATATCCTAGTATCAGATGGCAAGCAGCTCTTCATTGTCTGCAATAACAGTTCTTAGACTTATTTCATGCAGTCAAATAAGCTGGTACGTTGGGATGAATTTTGGCTTGCTTAGTGGAAGATATTAAATTCTACTTACATACCATACTCAAAATGGAATTTTATCCCATTGTCTCCCCTGCCTCTTCTACATTCCTGCCACCACAGTAGCAGTGTTTCTTCATTGCTCATGGTTTTCCATGGTTTCATTTCCTGTTCAAGATTCAACAGATATTGGACGGAAATTACAGGTTTGTTTCTAACTTTGCAGTCATCTTTAAATAATTTCTTCTAAACTGTCATGCACTATGGAACTAAAATAAAGACTGGTGCAAGGTTAGAAGACAAGTTGCAAAGAGAAAACACGCCCAATTTCCTTTGCAGAACGCAAGCTGTCCCCATAGACACTGAGCTTTATTCTACCATAGCCAAATGTATTTCTTACTTACATCATGAAGGGGTATTAGGTAACTAGAACAATGTGTATAATGTTTGCCTCATGTTCTGAAAGCCCTTGATTCTCTCATTTCCAACAATTTCATTCCATTTTCTTTGAAGCTAACTTAGTTGAATGCCTCATGACCTCAGACCCCATAAACACCCTCAAGACTTATTTTTCTGTCTCTAATCCATCTAGCTTTAACTACAGGCTTTCCTTTCACCATGTTTACTGTCCTAAACAACCGATTTCTCATCTAAGTTCCCAGGTCAGGACCGTGGAATGGTTTCCAATTGCCTAGGAAAGAATCTGTGCGATCTTGAGTTCAGTGACATTCACAAGTACTGTCATCTCCGTTTTTCTCATGCTGCTCCTCCATGTGACTCCTCTGAATCAGGCAAGTTGGTCAGTGCACTGTCTCACCAAAAAAATTCCTGGGAGCTTTTAGCTTTTGTATGTAACTCACACCTATATCACTTCTGTCTGTCTGCAAAATTCTACGTTCTTTTCTTTCCTTTTTAGATCGAATGCATCATCCATTGTCTTAACTCAAATTTTCAATTTTCATTTCTCTGTGAATCTTTCCTTAGCAATCTGTAAGAATTTCCCTCCTCTTATCTTCAGTCACATTTATTACTTGCATTAATCATGTTGGCACAACTTAATCATTAGTGATTCTAGTTATTTTTTCATATGTGTCTCTTTTGCTTATCCAGCTGTGTGGCAAGTCCCACAAAGCAGTCAGAGTAAGTTCCCTAAAAGACATATTTGATTATATCTTTTCCTTATTTTAAACTCCCCAATAGTTCTCCACCGTGGCTAAGATAAAGTCCAAATGTAAGAGCCTTCACTACCTGTCTTATGATCACCTCTCTAGCTGCATCAATAACTGTGTTTACCATTTCCTCTTATTCAACCTTTAAGACAACAGATCTAATTTACTGATTTTAGATTCTTGCCTCCAGTCCTTTATACAATCAGCCATCAAATCCTTGCACTTCTGCCTGCTAAATGTTTTTTAGAATCTTCCCATTTGTCCCCATCCCTATTGCCACAGAATATAGCAGCATTCACTTTTTTTTTTTTTCTCTTTTCTGGAACAGTGGCTCACCTTTCTAAACTGAGTGATTTTATAAAATACAGCACTGAGTTTGAAGTGATTCTGAGTTATGCCAATACACATAGATATTTACAGTATAAATTTGAATGTACACATTCTAGGGTAAAAAGCAAAATGGGAATCATTGTCAAATTTTTATTCATAGGAATGGATGACAAGAAAATAGTAGCATATAGAATGAGTCAAGAAGAGGGTATACCAAATATATTTAATGTTTAATAAATGAAATCTGAGAAAGCAGCCACAAAAAAGAGAGGTAAACAAATCTGGTGGGGTATTATTCGAGATAAGAGAAGAAAGTGATATGAAATAGAATTTACAATGTTGAATCCTGAGAGCAGCTCCAATGCAGATAGACTGAGATGCAATATATTATAACATCTGTGAAGATAGTCAGGTCAAACTTATTGTGCATTCATTATATGCCAAACACTAGACTCATCATAGTTTAACTTTTCTAATCCAGTGAGTTAGGCTATTGACTATGAAGGAATATGGGAGTGAACTGAGAAGCTCTAATGAGATATAGGATAACAGAAGCTGTTTTTCTGTTTTGTTTTATGGATTATTTTTCCAAGTTGGATGAGACTTGAGCAACTTTAATGCTAATTGATAGGATCTGTAGAGAATCAGGAATTGCAAGGGAGAGAGAAGATAGAGTGAGTGAAGCCAAGAAGGCAGGAGACAGTGGAAGCAGAGCCCAGGTAGAGAGGTATTATTAGCCAATAGCAGGACAACAACAATATTTCCCATTTTCCCCTGAGCAGTGGCTGGATGAGTGTGTGAGGCTTCCTGGAAGTTGACAGATAGAAAGAGATGTCATTTCTTTTAATGGCTTTATTTTGGATACTACGTAGGATGTGAGTTTGTTTGCTGGCAGTCAGATGTGATAGGTAATGCAGTGATCAACGCTTTTGGAATCTGAAGATCTGGGTTCAAATTTCCCAGCTTTGATGTTTGTCTTATCATATCTGAGCTGTCCTCTTTTAGCTACTAGACCAGGTTCATCTCTCCCAATGTAGAGGGTCGTCATAGCAACACTTCACTCAGCGCCTGTCACATAGTAGGAATTCCAAAAAAACTTACAGTTAAATCTGAATCTACATTACCCTCCACCTCACCCTTTTAGCTTGTTGAATTAGAAATCAGTAAGGAGCCCTTTCAAAGCTTTCTGCCAACAGCCATTGTAAGGATAAAAAGGGAAAAAAAAGAAAAAAAGAAAAAGCTTTAGTAAGTAGACAGTGCTATTTTCTGTAGAGAGGAAGGGCACTCTGAGTTAGTACCCACCATGCCTGGAGCCATTAATGAAGCCTGGCTCCTTTTTCTCATCATCGCAGCCTTTCAAAAGGAGAAAGTTCTTCTTGGCAAGGAAGTGCTATTTTCAGAGACAAGATTAGGCTCATTTTGGGCAGGAGTCGTGCTTCTTCAGTCCCGGCACCTCTGAAGATTAGGTTAAAAGGTAAGAAGGAATGACTCAGAATAATTACATTGCTTTACTGTGAACTTTAAGATCTTTCCGTGGACGAGTTTTACAAGCAGTGATAGATAGTCACGGAGAGCAGAAAAGTACAAACCCAAGGGACAAGAATGGCGATGCCTGACTGAATTTCTACACAAAAAGAAGCTTGGCCAGCTTTGTTATTTTTTTCTATCTCCCCAATTTCACAGGAATACTTTTAATATACTTTCATCATCCCAGGTTATGAAAACAGATTTTTTTTTTCCTATCCACCTTCACTGTGTAACTGTATCTCTTCCATAAAGCAAATTTAAAAAATCCCATTCTGAGACCAGGTATACGAAAATAAAGCACTATATACACACATAAAGTTCAATTGTTATTTTATAATTGGGGAAAATACATCCCATAAGTATGTCTCTGAGCCAGAACCCAATGTCTTACCTCTCAGCACTAATCAAGTGAACTATTAAAAAGTATTTATTGATTCCTTATTGAGTTTTTAGCTTAATGCTCAGCTATTTGGGAGATGCATCAAAAATAAAACTAGACAGTTCCTAGATTTATGAGTTTACAATGTACTTGGATGGAAAATGGATGATTTGACTGTACACCTGACAGTAAGGAATAATACGTAATCATAGATATTTAAATACTATTTGTACTTATTATTTTTATTCCCTTATTGTTATCCTCATACATACATCCACTCGGTTCTCATTGTCTCATACTTGGAAGGAATCCTTGATGTCTCCTTTTCTCTGATGTCCCACGTCCAATCAATTGCTAAATCCTAAGATTTCTATTCCTAAATATCTCCAAAATGTACCCAATTATATCCGGTTTGTACTGCCGTTATCCTGTTTACACCACCATCTATCCTTACCTGGAATGCATCAATAGTTTGATAATTGTCTCCCTGACTTCCAGCCACACCCTTTGCCAATGCAGTCTACACGGTGAGCCAGAGTGATCTTTCTAAATGCCCGATACAACAGTGTCTTCAAGTTAACATACAACCCAATCTTTCATACCTTTTCCCTCATGTCTGTTTAAATCATCCTGTTTAAAACCATCCTAGCATTCACCCTGACTCTTAAAACAAAGGCTGGACTCCTTGTCATGACTTTAAGGCACTTGCTGCTGTGGCCCTAGTTTGATTCACAGGATTTTTTTCCAACCACTCAAGAAAAGGGTGTATAATCTGGGCCCACTGACCCCCTTTCTGCTTCTCCCCTGCCCTCACCCCTGGCCATGGTTCACTTTTTATATCCATCTTTGGAAAGCCTAGCACCATTACTTTGCACTTGTTTATAGTCTGCCCTCAGCCATAATCATCATCATTTTATTGTTATTGTTTATTCTAGCCTTTGTCCTCATCTCTGTCATTCAATAAGACTAGGATTCAGTTTGACTTATTTGTTATCTTACCATCTTAGGCTAAATCAGCCCCTGGCATTAAGGAAATGACCAATAATTAATAGTTGGGTGAATAAACAGGAACCTGGGTAAAGATAAAGTTCTGTAAGAGAAGGGTAATGGTGATCTATAAGTCAGCAGGAAAGGATTGAGGTTGGCTGGGATTTGAGAAAGCCACAGATAGCATTCCATTCTGGGAAACCATATGAGCAAAAACATTAGGACAGATATCAGTATAATAATGAAGCAACCACCTGTCTTAACAGAAGCAGTAGGTGGATGTTGGAAATACTGGGAAACTGGGATATTGACCTAGATTTTTTGGGGGGTGGGGGATAGTTAAGAATATAGAAGACCTCGGCAATAGGGAAGACATTTACTTTTGATGAGATAATAAACATGGAATAGTTAAAACATTTCCTAGAATCTGGAAATTGTCAGGGAGAGAAGGAGGAAAACATGTGTGCAGAACACAACGCTCTATTTTTTTCCCTATTC
This sequence comes from Rhinolophus hipposideros, assembly GCF_964194185.1. Taxonomy (NCBI): domain Eukaryota; kingdom Metazoa; phylum Chordata; class Mammalia; order Chiroptera; family Rhinolophidae; genus Rhinolophus; species Rhinolophus hipposideros. The sequence goes on along the minus strand of NC_138063.1, from coordinate 27,457,269 downwards.
AGATACTAAAGCAGCAAGAGATCCTTTTTCTACAATCCTTGAACTGGGAGAGAACAACAACCAAAAAAACAAACAAAAACAAAAAACACTAACAAACAAACAAAAAATTATCTGTGATTGTCAGGCAGGTTGCCACAAAGCATAAGCTCACAAGCCCTATAGTCTAAAGCAAAGTGCTTCTATGTCTCAGCTGTATAACATTAGGAAAGTTATTTAACCTCACTCAACCTCAGTTTTCTCCTCTGAAAATGGGGATAAGAATAATTGGATCTACCTCATAAGGCTGTCATGAGGAAAAAGTAATGTAATTCAGGTAAAGTGCTTGACTCATAGTAAACATTCAATGAAAGTACCTATTATTTTCTTGACATATCATAGTTCTTTTTATTATTTTGTATTTGCAGTTTCCATTCTCAGGTAAAAAGGTTCAGCGTGAGTTATGTACCCTTTTTAAATTAGTTTTCTGATTGTGGTTTTTGATTAAATGTCATGTAAGATTCAAAGTAGAAATAAATAATCATTCAGACAAGATGTTATACCACAAAAGAACCACAGAACACAAATGAGGGAAAATTCACCATTTGTGTCACTGTCTAATTCATCTGAAGGACTGTGGGACATTCAGAAGAACTTGATATTCTGTAAATTAATGACTTAACACATTGGATCAAATATTCAAAGATGATAAATCAACAAATGTTCTCTATTCATTTATGACAAATGTGACTCACACAGCACACAGTAGCACTGATGATGGCAGACGCACATGCAGAGCCTGTTCAGCCCTCAAAGCAGAGCCACTATGGGACCTCATAGAGATGAATTAACAGAAGGATGCTCTGGGATAAGACATGGAGAAACTGGAGGTTGTGTGGTGAGCAGGAGAAGGCTTTGCCTGGAAGGACAAAGGAAACAGTGTTGACAGAAGAAATTGGCTCTGACAAAGATGTTAGGTTTTTCCAAGTCAGTGTTCTCAAAGGAAGTAGCAACCCAGCTACAGGTCATTATGTGCCAGTATAAGAAAGTCTATTGTCTGTGCCAAGTGGAGTCCTTGACAGCTAAGTTTACTGTAATTAGTCAGAATACCATCTTGTCATGGGAGAGCAATTCATTTATGGCAGATTCCCAGCCAATGCCTAGGGCCATGAAGAGAAGAGTCCAACTCCTATAGGGCTAGACCTAGCAGAAATTAGATAAGGAAATAAAGTGTGATATAAGTTGATTGGCATCGAGGGCCATGGACTAAGAGGAAGCCTACTTTTCTTACTAGGCATGATAAAAAGAAGAGAAAGATGTAAGAATTAAATATGACTTCGTAAAAGAACAGAACATATATTTCAATAAAATGCCCTCACAGAATCTAAAGCTCATCCTTATTCCATTAGGTATTGCAAATGTTTTGTTGCACAACTACCAAGGGTCATCACTATGTTCAGGAATTAGTAACTTTACAATTCCCAACTGATAAACTTTCCATCCCAGTCAACATTGGCTCAGAAAATTGGACCATGGCCCTGTGGTTGTATCCATAAGAAAGCTCAACTTTGGGGATCTGAAAAATGGCACAACTAAGAGAATCAAACCAGTGATTACAAATCTGCATTGTACAAGTCAGCATGGTCTGACCTATGTGCCATCAGACAATACCATGTTGTTCACTGAAGAGAATGATAAAAACAACCATATCCACCCTTAGTGTTCTGAGCACTGGAAATCTTTTTGGTAAATTTCATGTTGACTTGAAAATGAAATGAGAGGTTCAATTGTTTTTGATTGAACTATAGTACTTATGTATAGGTAGTTCTTGGAAACATTATTCTGGTTATTTTATAATTTTATATAAAATTTTAGAGAAGAAAGAATGACTAAAGAAAATAGAACACTGTTGTTTTTTTCTTATTTCATTTGCAAATGAATGTCTGTGTTCTTAGGATGGTAAAATAGGTTTAAAAAATCTAAGCATTACCTTCTAATTTGTTTATAAAGTCTCTTATAGTAGCAATATAGCTTTTGATTTCTTCTCCATTGTTATTGTTTCTTACAGCATTTTGCATGTGCAGAATATCCAAACATGTTCCTGAATATTGATAATCACTATGTACTTTTATCATTTATGAAAAGATGCATAACTAGAGTACTTTTTGAACTCAGTGATTTTACCATATCACTGAATATGAAAATAAATTGAACATTTGAGAGAAGCTAATAGGTGAAACATGATGGTTCTATATCAATAAAAATAAATTTTGATATGGTCGTTAGAAACTATTTTTAAAGGTCATCTGTCTTCATTAATGGCCAAGACAACTTTCAATTTAAAAAAAAAAATCTAACTTATTTTAACTTTTCTTAGGCAATAGTGTGCAAACAAAGATAACACCTCTTTAGCTATTTAAAGACATAGCTTTGCGCAGGAGAGATCCAAGATGGTGGAAGACAAACATTGTGCATGCTTCCTTCGGTGAACACATTAAAATTACAACTAAATTATAGAAAAGTTAACCTGGAGAACCATCTGAAATACAGCTGAAGAGAAGTTTTATAAAGGCATATAAAGAAACAACATCAAGATTGGTAGAGGGGCAGAGATGTGAAATGGGCTGGCTCCAAACCTCCATGTAGTGGTTGAGAATCAGGAGGGGTATCTGCTTGTGGAGGTTCTCCACAGAGGAGCGAGAGACCCCAGCCCCACACCAAGCTCCCCAGTCCAGAGTACTGGTGCCGGAATAGGAGCCCCCACAACATCTGGTTGTGAAAAACAGTTGGGATTCTAAATATCCGGGTTAGAGAGAGGACTGCGAGAAACCCAGGCATCCTCTTAAGGGGCCCGCGCACAAACTCACTCACTCACAGGCACTCACCCTGGGTTTCAGCGGAGGGATGGTGACTCGGGGAGTGTCAGAGGCATGTGGGGGGCAGTGGGTGACCTAGACCTGCACTGGAGCCCCTGCCAAGAGGCCCCAGAACTAATATACTTGGAGGTTGGGGTGTGCCTTCAAGGTGAGGGCTAGAAGACAGTTGCCATCTTCCCTGTGAAGGGGCCTTTTCACATGCAGCCAGCAGACGAGTGCCATCTTTCCTGTGTTGAGCCTTCCACCCATGTCCATGGCCAAATCTGAATCTGAATTGGTTTGGTGAGCTTTGCTCACTCCATCCAGCTGACTCTGCTGGGACCCCACCCCACCCAACTCCCCTAATACTGGAGGTACTTTCTCCATGAGCAGCCAGCCCCACCCACATTGAACTCTTTCTTGGAAAACTATCTGTGTCCACAGAACCCAGATGAATGGGGACTAGTTTTGATGTGCTCTGAGACTTCTGTTGAGTAACTTAAGCTCAGTACTGGCACCAAACAAGAATCTGCATTAACCTGGTGAACACACTCTCCCCACTCTAGGGACTCCCTGAGAACTTGCCTTGCCCAACTTGAGTTTTGCACAAGGTTTTATCAGTGGCTGGATTTTAAGGAACCTAGAAGATAACAGCAGGCCTCAGGGTGTTCTGGTTTTTGAGAAGATAGCCCAGGTCTGGTATCAGACAACCTCAGTTCACAGTATGGCCTCTCCCATGTGCCTTCAGGTTTAACACAGGAAGTGAACAACTGTGGATTGCTTTACAGCTCCTACAAGGTAGTCCCTGGCCAGTCACAGGCAGTGGGTGACCTAGACCTGCACTGGAGCCCCTGCCAAGAGGCCCCAGAACTAATATACTTGGAGGTTGGCTTCAGACCAAAGCAGAGCACCACTCAACTAGCCCCACAAATGGCACCCCCAAATGCTGTCACAATAGGCACCAGAGCCCACTGGCTGAATCCCACTCCATGGGGTAAGCCCTTCCCCGCCCCGCCTAGCACACTGTAAGCTATGTACATGGCCAAAACCTACAGCCAATCAGCCTGAGGGGCAATCCCACCTACTGATATGTCATTAGCAATCAAGGCTCAACTATAATAGGAGGGAACACGCAACCCACACAAGGGAACACCTGGAGCACATGACCAGGGAGACAGTGCCAGAGCCCCATAGGACCCCTACTACATAAGGACATGCAGGTAAGAGTGGGAGACATAGCAAATGTACCTAACAAACACAGAGCAGCAACCAAGATAAGGAAACAAAGAGATCCATCCAAAATGAAAGAACAGGAGAAAAACCCAGAAAAAGAACTAAATGAAATGTAGGCAAGCAACATACCAGGGACAGAGTTCAAAACAATGGTTATAAGTATGCTCAAGGAGCTTAGCAAGCACTTCAACAGAGAGATAACAAGCATAAAAAAGTACATAGAAACCATAAAAAAGAGCCAGAAAGAAGTGAATAATACAATAACCGAAATTAAAAATGCACTAGAAAGAATCAACAGCAGACTAGATGAAGCAGAGGAATGAATCAGCAATTTGGAAGACTAGGTAGCAGAAAACACCCAATCAGAACAGCAAAAAGTAAAAAAAAGAATCCAAAAAAATGAGGATAGTTTAAGAGACCTCTGGGACAACATCAAGCATAACAACATTCACTCACGTCATAGGGGAATCAGATGGAGAAGAGAGTAAGCAAGGGATTGAGAACTTATTTGGAGAAATAATGACTGAAAATTTTCCTAAGCTGGTGAAGGAAATAGACATGCAAATCCAGGAAGCACAGAGAGTCCCAAACAAGATGAACCTGAATAGGATCACACCAAGACACATTATAATTAGAATGGTAAAGATTAAAGACAAAGAGAGAGTCCTAAAAGCAGCAAGTGAAAGCCAACTAGTAACTTATAAGGGAAGTCTCCATAAAATTGTCAGCTGATTTCTCAACAGAAACTTTACAGGCCAGAAGTGTTATGCACAATATATTCAACGTGATGAAAAGGAAGGACATACAATCAAGGTTACTCTACCTAGGAAAGCTACATTTAAAATTGAAGGAGAGACAAAGAGCTTCCCAAATAAGAAAAAAAAAAAAAGAAAAAAAAAAGACTAAAGAAGCTCATCACCACCAAAACAGTATTACAAGGAAGGTTAGAGGGACTTCTTTAAGATGGGGGGAAGGGGAAATATATATATAATGAATAATAAAATGACAATAGTTACATATCTATCAATAATTACTTTCAATGTAAATGGGTTAAATGCCCTAATTGAAAGACATAGAATGGCTGGATGGATTAAAAAAAAAAAAAAAAAAAAAACAATATCCTTATATATGCTGCCTACAAGAGAATCACTTCAGATTGAAAGACACACACAGACAGAAAGTAAAGGGACAGAAAAAGATATTTCATGAAAACTGAAATAAATAAACCAAAACAAACAAACAAACAAAAAACTGGGGCAGCAATCCTTATACCAGAGAAAATAGACTTTAAAAAAATGCTATAGCAAGAGACAAAGAAAGACCCAGTAATCTCACTTCTGGTTATTTAGCTGAAGAAAGCCAAAATGCTACTTCAAGGGGACATGTGCATCCATATGTTCATTGCAGCATTGTTTACAATGGCCAAGAAGTGGAGGCAGCCTGGGCGTCTGTCAATGGGATAGATAAAGAGATAAAGAGGAGGTGGTACATATATACAATGAAATATTGCTCGGCCATGTAAGGGAATGCGTTCTTGCCATCTGTGGCATCATGGATGAATCTGGAGGGTATTGTGCTGAGTGTAGTTTCAGACAAAGAAAGACAGACGCAATGAGATTGCACTTATATTGGACTCTGGAGAACACAATGAAGAAAATGGAAACAAGCTCATAGATACAGAAAACATTTTGATAGTTACTAGATGGGAAGGGTGTTGGGGGTGTGGGTGAAAAAAGGGGAAGGGGTTAAGAAGTACAAATTGGTTGTTACAAAGTACTTATGGGGATGTAGGTTATAGCATAAGGAATATAGTAAAACAATATTTAAATAACTGTATGGTGTCAGATGGGTACTAGATTTTTCAGGGTGATAGGTAGGAAGGGGTTGGGGACAGTGTGAAAAAGCTGAAGGCATTGAGAATCACAAATTTTTAGTTACAATATAGTCATGGGGATGTAAAGTACAGCATAGGGAATATAGTCAATGATATGGTAATAACTAGGTATAGTGCCAGGTGAGTACTAGACTAGTCAGGGGGATCACTTCTTAAATTATATAAATGTCTAACCACTATGCCGTACACCTGAAATTAATATAAAATAATATTAAATGTCAACTATAATTTGAAAAAAAAATAAAGGGGAAAAGGATGAAGGGGAATAAGAAGTCTAAGTTTTTAGGTATAAAACAAATAAGTCATAGGGATACAGCATAGGGAATATAGTCAATAATACTGTGATAACATAGTTTGGTGTCAAATGGTTACTGGACTTACCATGGTGATCACTTCTTTAGATAAATAGATGTTGAATAACTATGGTATACTCCTGAAACTAATATAATATTTTATGTTAGCTATATTTTTAAATAAAAATCATATATATATATATATATATATATATATATATATATATACACATGCATATATATAGCACTTTGTAAAACAGAAAAACAAACACACAAAAACCTCTAAGAAAATTATTTAGGTGAGATGTGCTTTGGAACAAATACCTCCATGGGAAGAACTTGTCCTCTATTAAGTAGGGACCCTGTATTACAGAAAATGAAATGGCATCAAAAAAATATTTTCAGTTGTTTTAAAGAATAAACAGTTTTAAAATCATTTTTTAAAAACTGCTTTCAGAAACAAAAACTCATAGACACAGACAACAGGTTAGTGGTTACCAGAGGGTAAAGGGGGAGGGGTGTGGTAGAAGAGGGAAAAGGGGGTGAAATATATGGTGATGGAAAAGGTGACTCTGGGTGGTGAACACACAACGTGGTATATAGATGATGCATTGTAGAAATGTACACTTGAAACCTATGTAACTTTACTAACCAATGTCACCCCAATACATTTAATAAAATAAATGACTCTATGTTGTGGGTAAAGAGGGTCAAATATGTGGTGACAGAAAGATTAGACTCTAGGTGATGAGCACACAATGCAATATACAGATGATGTGTTATCAAATTATACACTTGAAATTTATATAAGGTTATTAACTAGTGTTACCCCCCACCCAAAACAAACAAACACACACACAAACAAATAAACAAAACTGCTTACAACAATCTCCACTTTAAACTATAGGGACTGAGACTGGTTTAGAGGAGGTAAAAAGGGATTATAAAAGCTCCATACAATTTGTCTCCTTTGGCAAATCTACAGTGGAATGGTTTAGTTTTCCTGCCAGGATGGTTAAGTTAACACTTAATTAGTATGTGTACCAAACAAAACATGCTTTTGGGCAGCACTTTTTTTTTTCTTTTTCATTTCCCCCCACTGCCCCACAAATAAATAGTCTGATTTCTGCCCAAAATATTCAAGGAAAAGGCTGTGCTTGCCTGGGGCAGAGACCAGATGCCTTGACTTCCAGCTTCCTTCCATCAAAGCTGTGCAGTTTGGAAATTAAAATCTACAGCAATAATGAAACATATTAAAATGCATGCAAAGTCTTGAGGGCTTATAATATGCTAAAAACTGGCAATGCATGTTTACATCCATATATCAACTTGGATGTGCTGAAAAGATTTAAAGTGTAAAATATGCAAATATGTGTCATATTGTCACACTTGGTCTCTCTAATGGAACTCCCTTTCATCTCAAGTCGTCTTAATTTCATGAATATTACATGGCCCTCACACCTTTTACTCCTGCTGTTGCTAGGCTGAGAAGATTATGAAAATATGTTAATAGTAACTTTCATCAAATAAAAGTTGCAATATTCCAAATAAAGCATTTTCTCCCTCCTCTTAAAATACAAATGGTGAAGGGGTTCACGCTATTTTGTTTCCCTGTGGGAGACTAGATAACTATAGGCCAATTAAATTAATGAGAAAAGACCATGTGAATGGCAACATTTGTGCATAATGCGGACTGGTTGCACGTATAGATAGGTATGCAGTGGTATTTAAAATATTCCTGAAGACTGAAAGTCATCCCAGCTCTGTGTACTGATAGTATATAGAAATGTTTTGTTTTGTTTTAAATTAGGCTGTCCTACACAAAAACCCATGATTACATATTTAATTGTTGAAACACTCTGGGAAGTAGAAGGAAAAGGAGAAGTTTAAGAAATCTGTCTTCATTTATGAAGGTGGAGAACAATGATAACATTGAGATCTCAAATAACCAAAAAACAAAGAAAAGGGGAAAAAAAAGAAAATGATATATTCTGTCCATCTTGAACACATTGTCCCCAAACTTTCAGAATGACAGCCTTCTTTCTTTATCCTGACATGCGCTGAAAGGCTAATTAGGACTTGCTTGGTGGAAAGCAAAAGAAGAAACATTCTTTTCTAGATCCAATTCTTACCAATGAGTAAAAAAAGAAACTGGTGACTATGTAGAAATGGTAAGACTCTTAGACCTTGGATTCGATAACAGAAAACAAAACAAATGGAACTTGGGATTTAATTAGAATTTTATTTTAGAGGAGCATTGGATTCAATAAATTTGGAGAGATTATTTTTAACCAATTAACAGATATTCTATAAATGGTTAAAGGATGGGCAACTTAAAAAAAAAAGATACTTTGAGAAGATGTTTGCCAATAATTGAAACGAGGAAGTTAAATAACATTTCAAAGGAGACAGCTTTGTGGCCCAGGAAACTTTCACAGGGGTTCTATTTCTTCAGTGTGTGCACAGATGATGAAAGAAAGGACATTCAACAAAGAGGGATACAAAAAAAAAGTCCATACATGGGAGGCCCATGTTGAGAAGGCGGCAGTGCAAATTGTGCTGGGCTCCAAAATGCCAAGGGTAGCAGGAAGGATACAGGAAACTAGGTTTCTAAAGAAGACTGCAGGGAGGACAAGCTATGGCTAAAGACAGATGGCATAATGCTGACAGAAGACAAAGAGAAGAGAGAACTTCATCATCATTTTTTTTCCTGAATTGTTGCTGTTGTTACTGTTGTTTTTGTTATCTTTTTATTTTTATTTTAGTACTGTATTTTTTTGTTTTCTTTTGTATTGTTGCTGTTGCCCTAAAAACTTGCTTTCAGATTAGAATTGTTAGATGAAAAGGGAAAATGCAGCCCTTGCTGTGTGAAGCCGGGTAAATAAGCACACAGATACTATCATTTGGTTTTACTTTATTTATCAGATTCCTCTTTTTTCTTAGTAGTATATGATCTTGGTGGAAAATCTGGAAATTTCCACAATTTGGAGAGAAAACAACATTCTATATCTTTTTTGCCTCTCAAAGGCAATGCCTCTGTATTACGCAAAATTTAGATTATATTCTTTAAACAATTCTATATGCTATGATTTAAATCTAAATATTATCTCATGAATAATTTTCCTGCATCGTTAAGAATGCTTTATAAATCTCGATCAATTGCTACATATTTGATGTTACATGTTTTTACATCAATATTAGATATTTAGTTTGTTTTTAAATTCTGTCAAATAATATAAATGAAATAAAAATACTGTTTTTGTCTATAATATAATTTTAGATAAATAACTATTAAGGGGATCAATGCAGTTTACGAAATAGCCATGCTTACTAAGTTTAAAGAAATATAATAAAAAAAATATAAGATAAATTATTCCCCAAAATACAATATTTCATTTATTACTTCTTTTTCCTTTTTGGCTGAAATTTATCAAGTAAATTTTAAAAGAAAATCTTGATAAGACTAGTAATAGTGTACTAAGCTTTTCAAAATAAACTCATTTTGAAAAACAATTAAATGAACTGGAAAAAAAAATAAATGACATCAAAACTCATTAAAGAAGGTATACAGCATGCAGTTAAAAATAACACATTATTCAAAAGAACAGAGCAGTATTAGTAAGGAGTGAAAAAAAGCAGATAGCAGAAAGATATTGACTCACACTTCAGATACTGGAGATGTCTAAAACACATTATAAAATGACCATGCATGTTATATTTAAAGAAATAAAGACCAAGCTGACACTACCTGCAGGACAGAAGCAAGTATAGGGTAGAAGCAAGGGTAGATTTGTAGAAAACAAAATAGGATTGTAGAATAATATAAAGCAAATTAAAAACTCAGTGGGAAAGCTTAACGGTAGAAACAATGCACCCCAATTGCAAATCAATATAGCAGAAGATAAATTAGAAGGTATTCTTCACGCTAAAGAACGGGGAGAAACCAAACATAAAATTCAAGAAAGAGTATATGGTTTTCGGGACTCGAATAAGTCCAAGAAGAATAGTGCAGAGAGGACTAGGTCGAGGTAATAATGCAGAAAGTTAACGGCAGAGAATTCTTTAGACCTGATAATAAACCAGTCCACAGATTCAGCCTCAAGCAAGATAAATTAAATAGAAATTAGTACCCAAAGACATCATAGAGAAATTGTTGACAGTGAAAGTCAGGAAAACCAAAGTCAGCCAGCAAATAAAACAGATTTCCTTGAAAGAGTGGCAGATAGACTGACAGCGGTCTTCACAAATGCAACCATTAAAGCCAAAAAAACCATGGGACGATATCTTTAAAATACCAAAAGGGATCGTGCACATTGAGTTTATATGCAGTGAAAATATCTGTAATAATAGGAGTGAAATTCAAGACATTTTAAAGCAAAAGCTGGAGAATTAATCACCATTATTAAAGGACTGTTAAAATATGGATTCCAGAGAGAATGTGATTCTTGATAAAAATTTCAGTGATATTTTATCTGGGGTACAAAAAACAATGAAAGTAGTATACATGTTGACAAATGTAAACACTTTTGACTATATGAAACATTAGTAATAATGCTATGTATATGTTTAAATAGAATTAAAATGCTAGACATTATGCCTTGAGGCATAAATATCATGGGTTTAAATAGGATTAATAATAATCCAAGAAGATATAAGATTTTATTAATTTTATACTTTGTTTACTTAATGTATGTTGCTATCCCCCCCCACCAATTAGCCATAAAAGAAGCAAAGAGATTATATAACTATAGGTAGAATAGATAAAATCACATAATAGGATAATAGATGTAAACCTACATTGTGTTAAATATAAAAGGCAATCCAGGTAAAAGACAACCATGTTCATGCCTGAATAGCAAATGCTATTTATAAGAGACATATATAAAGAATAAGATACAGAAAGATTGAAATTCAAATGCTACATGTCAGACAACATAGATGTTATGGAATGAAACACACTGGCAATTAAGATAATTACTTTATAATGACAAGAGTTTCAAATGACCAAAAAGATACAAACATTTAATATGTATGTCTTTAAATACATAACTGCAATTTACAGACCAAAGTTTATTGAGTTAAAAATATAGAAAATTTATAATCATTGTTAAGTGTGTAATCTAGTAATTCACATAGCAAGTCAACGAATTGGTAAGGAAATAGAATTAATCTAGTAGACATGTGTAGATAATTATCCCAACTAACGCAAATCAGACATTTTTTTTCCAGACACAAAAAGCACACTAAAAAAATTGTCCAGAAACTTTGTTTTTTTAAAAAAAGCCTGAACAAATTTTCAGGGATTTACATCATATAAAATGTTTCCTCTAACTACCAAGTAAATATGATAGATAACAGATGATAGATAACCTGCATATATTTTTAAATCAAGAAACATTTCTTAATAGCTCATGGATTAAAGAAATGGAAATAGAACCTTAGAATACATTTTAAGCTAAATGATAATAAAAATACCACTATTCAAAAACTGTGGACCACAATCAATGCAGCCTTCAGACTAACATTTATATAGCCTTAAAAAAATACATACATATATATATATATATATATATATATATATATATATATATATATTTCAGAAGAAGCATATATGTATGTATACTTTAGAAAAATAAATGCTGAAAATTAATGAGCTTTCTAGCTTCCCCAAATTTGGAAAAATAACAGCAAAAATAATCTAAAGATTATACGAAAGAGCTAATAAGACAATTGTAGTCATAGATTTCAAAATAAAATTTTATATAGAAAACAAGCACATGGTGCACGGACTCAATACTGATACCAGTTACCAGTTATTTCTTTGAAAAAAAATCTAATTAAATTGACAAACTTCTGGTAGGATTATTCAAGGAAGAGAGAGAGAAAGAGAGAGAAATGGAGGGCAGGAGGAAGGGAGGGATTGTACAGATAAACAATATAAACAATAACAGGGCTGGAAAAGCACATCACTGCAGATTTTTCAGACATTAATTCATTTACCAAAACAAGTTACATGCCACTCTAACATTGATGGGACAGGGAAATACAATAGTCCTGTGAAGAGGGACAACACATCTTTGTTAACTGCCATGCAATTTACGATACCTCATAAAATTGCCTTTTTGTTAATACAAACTAGTTTTACTCTTCTCTTGTACAGACAAACTCCCTCCCTCCAACCTTTGTTTAAGAAAAAAGAGGCAAATAAAGTATTTAGTGTTTATCTTTTCTGTGCAAGGCCATAGAGTAACCATTTATTTTCTTCCCTGTTATAAGTGATGATATACACATTTCTGAAAATGCATAGCCTTGTGTGACTTGAAATTTTCTTCATTCGTGATTATGAATGACACCTATATTTATGATCTAGATTTAGATGTGTTGTTGCTTTACACTAGTAGATGAATTCAGTTCCAATTACAACAGAGATTGCTTGGGAGGAGTCAAAGGTTGTTGATATTGGGTCTCTCTGCTTCTTCAACCTTTAGAGCCAGTATAAAAAAAAACAAGCATGGACAATCCCATTGTTTAACAAGACCAAAGTACCTGCTGACCCAGCTAGCCCACCAGCCCTGATGATTAAGCAGAGATTGTCAGTGATTGCATGGCAGACCTTTTACTTATAATCATGCACTTTTTCAAAGTATTCCTTTTATGATCTGTCCTAAAGCTCATCTATTTTTAACTGCCCGGGTTTATTATAAATGGAGTAGCAAAGCTTAAAAGGTCATGCAACCCTTGATTACAACTGCAGTAAGTCAACCCAGTTTCATTTTAATGAGATACATAATTTCTTGGTTGACGTTTTCTCTTTTTCTTCCTTTCCTTTTCTTTTTATTTTTTTTTCTTTCTTTTTTTTTCCTTTGGTGTAGGTTCATCTCAGGGCAAGCTTTTCAAAGCCCAGGATATGGTAATTGGTTGAAAGATTCTTCATTTTATGTCTCCTGACCCGGCTCTAATTTCTGCATGCAGCAAAGTGAGAGCCATTCTAAGAAACCAGAACAGATAGATTCATAGCGAACACCCAGAATTAAAAATGCACCCAGAAAAAAGCAAGCCATACGTTTTCAGGTTTATTTTCCTTCTGCATAATTCATCGCCACAGTGTGCACACAAGAGTGATGTGCCCAGTCAAGAGATTTACCACTGATAATGGGAAAAGAGCAAATAACTGTCTGATTATGTAAGCAAGATAGAACCACTACCAGCAAAAGAGTGAAAATTTTGTCAATGAATTGTGGGTTTTGTTTTAGTTATACTAAACAAACTGTAGAAAGGTGTCTTTTCCAGTGTATTGATTTAGCTAAACAATTCATTTGGTTGTTTGTTGACACAGGCAATGGGAAGAAAAAAATAAACATTTATGGTCATGATTGCTTATAATTTTCACATCCTCAAAGTGCCAGGCAGACAACTGGGTGAATTCGCCTAAAACCACTAAAGCAAATCATATGGTTGCACTTCTGAAACTCTTTTTGCCACAGCTATTGCTGCATATGATTCCAAATAAAATTTGAACAAATAAATATGTGTCAATATACACAAATTATTCCCTTGATGAAGGACAGTTTGTCAGAAACTTTCTGACCATCATATCTCATGAAAAATTCCACGACAGAGATTTACTTTCAGTGGGGGCTTTTCAAGCACAGCTTTGCTGAACAGCCTTCATTTTACAGCAGGCTATTTGTCAATAGCCCATATCTAAATAATTATTTCTATAATAACAGTAATGGTAATAATAACTATTATTATTATTATTATTATTATTATTATATTACTTTAAAATGACTTAGACTTTTTAAAAATGTCTAGTCTTTTAAATACTGTATGATGGAAGTGACTGAACCAACATAAGTTTAACATTAGTGTTTTATAATCTAAATACATATCACCCTTTGCAGTATGTCTATTATCAGCAAAGCAAGAAAAACCTATATTCAATTTTCCATTGATCACCTCTTTTGCTATACTTATCTTTACATATTATTAATATATTTTTAGTCAGAAAATTATCGTATTGGGAAAAACAGAGATTAAGTGCTAACTTTTCAGTATATATAAATGAAGAACCTAAAGCTCCAAGAAGTGACACTGATGGCAAAATAAAAAAATGAGACCCAACTTTCCTGATCTCTAAGCTGGTATGTTTTCTCCTAACCATTGGCTTTGATCATCAATCTAAAAGATGGTTATATTAATGTAAGAAAGATCCAGAATAGAAAATGTCAATCACACCAAAAATTAGGGTATGTGGGTGAGTGTCATGTACTAAAGGATATTTTTTTTAAAAAAAGATCAGAATTATGTACATGAAAGCAAAGACGAAGAGGGCCAGAACAAAAACTATGAAAACAGACATCAGTAAAAGGGATCTTGATATTTCTAGTCTGTTCTAGAATGATATCATACAAATGAGAGCACTTCGAAAAGAAAGGAGGCAAGCATTACTTTACCTAAAGGCTAGTAGACCCTTTACTTTAATGGTAAAGGATATCCATCAATCATCAGTGATTTGAGAATATGATGCACTTAGCACTACATTTAATGGTGATATAAGTGTATGTCCACAGAGTGGTGGAGCCAAATTAACAAAACAAAACAAACAAACAAAAAGATCTGAGTTTTAAATAACTGTCAATTTTGAATGGGGATTGGTGAGAACACAGAATAAGGGAGGTAAGAAGGTACTCCAAGGAGTTAAAAGAGATGGGCCAGGTTGAGCAGGCAGAAATGCCTAGGACCACAGAAGGGCTCTATGAAGACAGCCCAGTTCTCAGCAGAAAATACATGCAGAAGACATTCAGAGATGGTAATAGAAAGGAAGCTAGCAAGGCAGTTTATGGAATCTAATTGGAAGTGCTGTATTTTATATGTGATAAATACTTAATAGAGTATCGAGGGGGTGGATTTTTGTGCGATAATGGTAAGTTCGTGTATTTCAATTGTTTCTTGGTAAACTCTGTCAAAATTCTGGGCTACATGGATTTTGATACTAAACTTAACTTCAACTAATATTTGAGCACATTTTATACTATGTTATCAATTGAAATAATGTAATGTGCAAGCCGCCCAATTTTTTATTGATTGAACTATTTAAATATCTTAAATTGATAACTATTGTTATATGGTTAAATATCAATACTTAGGTATACATATTTAATATATGATGGAACAAACAATGTAAGTGCAGACATTACAGTACAGTGAGATAAATAACCATATGACTGTTCAAATCTTAGAAAACATATGTATTTTCTCATTTTTTCTTTTGTTGTATAAAAGGTCTGACAATGAAGTTCACGAACTTTCCACTGTGCACTTACATGGTGAAAAGTTCGTGAAAAGAATTGTGTGACTTCGTATATGAGATTTGTGTGTTAAATTAATAGTCATAATTTATGTGTTTGTCTAGATCTTCCATTCCAAGATATTTATCCAATAGACATTAAAGCATAGATTAATACTATCCTTGTGTAAGAATGGTCATAGCAGCTTTAGTCATAATAGTATGAAATAGGAAAGAACACAAATGTGTATAAATAGGAGAACAGATGAAAAAGCCTTGGTATATTAATAAAACGGAACACTACTCAAAAAACAGTCTACCGATATAGTCAATAACATGCACATAAAAATATCATTCTGACTCAAAGAAGCTGGACATGAAAGAATAAATAATGTATGGTTCCATTTATAGGCTTTCTAAAATAAGCAAAACTAACCTATGGTGTGATAGAAATCAGGTCAGTAGCTGCTTTTGTGATGAGGGGTTGACTGGAAAGAAGCACAAGAAAGCATTCTGGGGTCTTAGAAATGTTCTGACATTCAATATGTATTTGCCAGACAGTTCACTTAAGATTTGAGTTTCACATATATAATTTTTCCCTAATAAAAATTAACATCCATAGTTATTTTTCTATCTGTACTTGATTTATATTGGAACTCATATTGACCTAGTTATTAGAGGTTCTACCATTTTATCTTCTTTTCACTCTTTGGTTAGTTGATGGTTTGAAAGATTTTCTTCCTTAATTTAATAGAATGTGTATTTATTTATTATTTCAAGAGGTTTGGGGAAATTGTTGTGAGCTTCTCTATATAAGAGAATATTAATTTTTACAGATCTATCTCACAAATCCCTTTATAGAAGTTTTGATGGGGTTAGGTTAAAGCACAGTATTAGTATTTCAATTTATAAAGTGGGTTATAAACAATGAAACCTCTTGACCTTGAACTTGTCAAATGTACCCAACTGTCTATTAAATAGAGCTTGGTGTGCCTTGATTTATTTTCTCTCTTCCTATTCACAACAAGATGCTATACAGCTCTAGGCTAATATCACCGGATAATTATACTTTCCCTCTTAACACTTCAATCAACCACTCAACATTTTGGTCTATTGTTTCCTCAAATTGCTGTACGTTCATCCCAGAGGGCATAACATTGTCAACTTGTCCTCAAGTGACTACATTTGAGGAATGAGTCCTGAAAGTAGTTTTTAAGTTTAAGAAATTCTAGATATTCCCAATATACTCTGCAGAAGACTCTTACTCATTTAAAGGATACTGGTTATTAGTGAGAATGAAATTCAATGCTTGTAAATGTACTCTGTGGAGGCTCAGTGAGAACAATGCCCTAGGAATCAGGACACCAAGCTTCTCTTTCTAGTTATGTCATAAATTCTGCCCTGCCCAACAGTTTATTTCATTCTGAGAACATGGTTTGCACGTATGTAGAGAAATGGTTGTATTAAAAATAAATCTAGGGTCCCTTCCAGCTCTAATTATAAGTGTGTACTTATTATGGTTTGAGTTCAAAAGTGAAAAAAAAAGCAATCCAAATCTCCCAAATACATGCACTGTATATAAACACTTTATGATTAAAGGTCAAACATGTATTGAATGATAATTTTTAATAGATTAGATTTTTCCCCAGTGACCATATCGCTGTCCTGCATAAAGATTGTTCATCATCAAATACAAAGGTCTAAAGAGTAGAAGCTAACATAACTTTTCAAAGGAATCTTATAACTTGAAATACCATTGATCAAAGATAACATCAAAAACACAAAACTGTTGACAAATATTTTTAATCATCAGTAAATCAATAGGTTAAATTAACACCCAGCAAGAGTTGGAATAAAAGTGAATTGTTATTCATGATGTAAAAAAATAAACAACAGTAACAACTTAAAAAACAAAAACAAAAACAAAAAACAATGCTCTGGTTTGAGTTCTCCAGAATCAGACCTTAAAAGAAAAATTTAAGTGACAGTCGTGCGTTTTGGAGGTGATCTCAGTAAGGAGAGGGAGCAGAGAAAGAATGGGACGTCAATCACACATGCACAGTTGGACCAGCTACTACTGTGACAGGTGGAGCTCCATTCCACTGGGGAAGTCAGGGTGCCAGGGTAGAACCCACCTCCAAATTATTCCAAACCAGGTGCAAGGCAGCAGTATATTTATTCTTATTTCTTCTCAATCACTGCTTGAGGGCAGATTCAGAGAGCATTCAAATCTCGTTATAGACTAAGTTTGAAATATCTCCATATCCTTGTTATCATGAACCCCCTACAACAGAATGTTAGACTGAATCAACTTAAATTCTCTCCTCAAAGTTGAAAAATATTGCTAAAAAAAAATCTCATACATTTTCTTGAAATCACATGCCTAAATATTATCTGAGCCAGAATTGGAATCAAACTTTCTGCAGTCATGGGTTAGAATTTTACATGTTATGTCATAAATACTAGTTATTCTCAAAGTGTGACATTCAAAGGAGTAGCATCAGCATGGGCTTGAAAATTGTGAGAGGTGAAAATTCCTGGGTTCCAATAACTGTCTGAGTTGTTCCCAGCAATCTTTTTTAAGCTGTCAAAACAACTCTGATGCATGCTAAAGATTTAGAACTAGTGATACCTGCTATTAAGATTTTATCTGCACAAATCACAAATGACATTTCTCTTACTTTCATCACAAACAAACAAACAAACAAGCAAAAACTATGCTAGTTAAGGTTAAAAAAATGAAAATGAATTATATCCTGTATTTTACTTTCCAGATGACTTTTAAAAAATATATATATATATATATATATATATATATGTATGTATTAACAATGTATATTTTATCCAAGAATTTTGTTAATAGGTCAGAATATTAAAATATCTCCATGTAAAAATAATCCAATTCAGGAGCAATTTAATAAATTAGATTAAAAGATAGGAAAACTATGTTCAAATTTTTGTAATTTTCTTGTAGACAATTTTTCTCTCTAGGCTTAACTTTCCTCAACTTAAGAAAAAAAAAGTTTTGAACTAGATCATTTTAAAAATTCTATCTAGCTCCATATTTTTCTGCTCCAAAGACTAGTTGTAATTGAAGGGTAATTTTAGCAGAATGGTGAAGCAGTACTGCATAGATATTTATTGCCCTCCATTGTTCTGGCTCCATTACTGGACAGTTGTTTTAAGGGAAAGAAAACACAGAATTTTATATAATCTGGGTTTGAATGATAGAAACCTTCTTCCTTTATGTAACAGCTGGTATGCTAAAGTCTTTGAAGCTGATATATTAGTTTGTTTTGTTAATATATCTCAGACTCCTTGATCTGAGAAGGCACAGTATGCGTCACTGGTCATCCCCAAGACTCTTCAAGACCAAGTCATCTTCTCAGAGCCACGTAGACTGGATTTAAGACTAAGGCAGCTGTAAAGAAGGCAGCCGTAAAGAAAGAGACATCTTTAGACTCCTGGCTGACTCTCTGCACTGCTTGCCTTGGCAACTCCTTTTCTGACCTATCAGAGCTTAGATTTGCAGAACTGTTTCTAATATTTAACTAACATTTTCCCTGATGCAGCTTCAGTACATTACACTGTGTTCTGTTCTTAATAGTGTGAGTCACCGACACCATCTTAAGGAGGCGCATTGCTTGTAAATAAGCCCAATCAGAGTAGTTTCCAACTGATGCACTGCTGCACAATCCTCCCCAACAGTGAGGAAAAGTAACTTTGAAAAGGACAGAATCACTCTTCTTCCCCTAAAGAATCATCACTGCAGAGTTGCAGGGTAAGCTAGTGGTCAGTTCTGAGGCTTTGTGTTAGCAATCAGACTCATCTGGTGATTCATAGGATTCATTTTAAAATATCACCGGAGCATTCACAGAGAAGAATGTACAAGCAAACAAAAAGAGAATACATATACATTTATCTATCTATCTATCTATCTATCTATCTATCTATCTATCTATCTATCTATATAGCAAACTATAAATGTAACTAAGTTTTAAGACAATTGAAAAGAATGTCTTTTAACCAATCACTAAGCATTCTCTAGTCAAAAAAGTGTCCAGCAGATTGTAAAAATGTAGTAAATAAGTGATCAAAATGATTAAATCCTGGGCTCACACTTGAGTTTTGCTGAATGTCTAAAACACTTCCAAAAATAAACTCTGGATTTCATTGGTAGAAGAAATAGGAAGGCCAGAGATACTCTATCTCAGGTGGCAGGGTCATTTCAGGTCACTCAAAGCTCCTCTGATACATTTTAAGAGTCATGTACACAAGTAGAGTTCACAGGCAAAATATTTAACTTTATTTTCATTTGCTAAATCTGTCAATGCTAATACAAGCCATAGTGTTCTTACTTAAACTGAGGAGAGCTGAAGGAAGAAAGCAACCACATCTTAACCAGAATAAATAATTTGTATAGAAATATAGAAATAGACTATATATATATATATATATATATATATATATATATATATATATATATATATAAAGTTTTAAATAATTTATTTCCTCCCAAGATGAGGTAAATATTACCTCCATCTGAAAGATGAAGAAACAGAGTGATTGAATGATTTCACATTGGCTGCTGAGCAATAGCCACAGGACTAGTGCACATGGCTCCTGATACAGAGAAAGAGTATTCTCTTCTGCCGTGGCTCTCTAAAATCAACTTAGAGGATGTCGATGGTGCTTATCTGCCCACCATCCAACATTTCTCCATACAGGAAAGAAGACCGATAGTTTCCATGGAAAACCATCATCTCATTTTTGTCCTAGAAGTTTGGATAGGTTTTACCCAAGTACCAACTCCAGAATTGACCATTATTGGCTTAATGGATCAAGATATCTCATAACAATGGCTGTGATGAGTGGTGTAGAGGGGTGATCACGATCTGAGCTGCCCCAGAGTGAACTTCACAATGTTTTCTGAACTAGAAAAGAGGAAGTGTAACGAGTAGAGCCCGGGAGCTATTGACAGCCATGTTGAAACTATAAAGAGAAAGCCTGCAGAAGGTGGAGGAAGACCAAAGAATTAGAGATGAGAAATGTAGAGAGATACTCAGTGCTGTTCTCAGTGTAGCAGAACTCAATTGATCTTGAACAAGTTCACCATTTTTGCTGGACAATCTACTCACTCCATTTACACTCCTCAGAGCCACTTACACTAAATGTGTTCTCTTTACTCTGGTCCTTCTTTAAATGTAGTTTACAACTCTCTCAGTTTACTTCCTTTGTTTTCCATCTTTGTGGTGATAGCCCCTGAATACCCGCATACAAAAATCTTAAAAAAGCATAGAAAACACTCTTGCTTATGGAAGAAACAGGTTTTATGTTTAGAAGAAGAAAGCTAGAGAAATACCGGCTCATTGACAATTCAAGTTGACCTTATCATCTAGCACAATCCTTATTCTAAAGTCTTTTTCTTAGATTACAGTTTCTTACCCTTCAAGGATTGTTTCCTGGTGGATGCCAGTTTTAGTGATCTCTGGGTCAAATGACTTCTATTACTGTGTGACCTAGTATAGGAGGAACCAACTTAAGGGTAAACTGAAAATGTTTCAGACAGAGGAGTTCATGGAAATAACTGAACGTGCAGCTATGACTGCTCCATATTTCTGGGTAGTGCAGTGGAATGCTCCTCTTATTTAACTAGATCATTTCTAAGGCTCAAACCAAAAATTAGGCTAATGTCGAAAGTAAGATTGTGTATGTATAAACACATTGTGTTGGTTCTCTATTTCTGTTATGAAAGTAAATGTATGAAATACATTGAAGACTCTATCCTGAATTACAGTTCCTAGATAAAAAAATGCATTTAGATTTTAAGTGATCACATCCTTCTAGAGTCCTTTAACACCGCCATTTGAGATTTGCTTATGTTATATTTTCTATTGAAAGTTTGTATGGCTTGCATTATATAAACTTGCAAAGTTTAGCAATCCAGAGATTTCACTTATCTTATTATCCCCCGCAGTGTTTAGTATAGACTTTTACCTAGTACAGAGAGACAAAAAGCATCAGTTGTTGTGTTTGAACACCTGGATTAAATTATTTTCCTAATACTTATGAGCTCTTACCTTATTTACTCTGTTCTATCATCTATAAAATGGGGTAACAATGGCTGTTTCTCAGACCTCACTGAGTAGATAAAAGTCTCATAAAATAATAAGCGTGAGCTTATACTTCAAGACACCTTCTGATCTCTTGAATTCTAGCTTCGTCATTATTTTTTAACTATTTTACATCTCTTTATAAATTGTAAGTAACTGATAAACAGACACACTATCTTGTCCAGTAGAACTTCCATTGACTTCCCTCTCCACTGTGGCAAAAAGCAAAGTTTCACAGCTACAGTATTTTCTATTCAATGTAAATCTGTGCTTTATTGGCTTTTCCTTTGAACAGATTACAACATATGTCTATTCCCTCATATGAGAAATATCAAATCTTTAACACATGTTCATTTTTTATATCTGTAAGAGAGTCATGATTTTGCCTTATTCTGAAAATTATTTTTCAATAGTTTTCAATAGTCACCAAGATGACTAATGGATTCAGCTGCCAGAGCCAGGTAATCTTACTCACCAGTGGAGACCACATTGAAGGTGGTTATGCCCAGGCACATCCTTTCTTAGCTCCCAGAGGTAACTCCAAAGAGGTAATAAAACTTTAATGACTCTCTGTTTCTCTCATGTTAATTTTATTCTCTAATAATTTTGTGTTTCACTTTTTTTATGTTTGGGAATTTAGTTTTATAGTCTGCTTATTTGATGAGTTCTGTACAAGTAATAATGCTTTATAGAAATCTACTCTCTGCTGAGTGAGAGACAACTGGTGTATTAATCTTTTTGCTTAGAAGTTGAATTCTATCATCTGAGTATTTGGTGGTTTCTAGTCTCTGTTAGATGAGACAGAGAACCTAGTTTCTAAACCTTCTCTGTTTGTCTGTTTTGAGCTCCAATCAACTATGAATTTTTCCACTGGGAAGATCGTGTGTATGGTAGACTGGTACAATGCTGTGATTCTTTATTTACTCTTGATCCTTAGCTGAATTTTAGAATGGAAGCTCTCTATTTTTGTGTGTTCTAGTGTTTATAACTCAAACCTCTGCCTCTGATTATATAGATGCATAATGGTTTCCTACTTCCAGATGATATTGATAAATTAGACTATAACATCTCTTAAAAGAACTTGTTTTGGTTGGCTTATAAAGATAAATAAGCAGTTATATAAACTGAACACTTCTAAAATTTCCAGAAAATAAGGCAATTGAACTTTAATACTTTAAATGGGGAAAAATGTACTTTTACAAAAAACAATTTAGAAATATTTTAAGAATTCAAGGGAACATAATTTAGATCAGTCTGGCAAATGAGACTACTTAAATATTTTTGGTTTAATGAAAACAGCTATGTGTTCTCTGATTTATCAGTATTAAATATAACACAAGTGTACATTTTTCTTCTCTGTGTGTATGTTTTTCCTAAACTGATACAAGTTACTGATCAAATAAGCTAGCATTAATTCTACTTAATGTTCAAGATTATGAAAAATGTAAATCTGTGTTTTGAATCTCCATTAAGATTAATTTTATTTTCACAGTAATTGTGCTTTGTAGTTGTCAGCTTGAAGAAAATTTCTGAGATGTTTAGGTGACGTACATCCTTGGATGTACTAATTAAATCAAGTTAATTAGTGCACATTCATTGAATACTTAGATCATTTCTAAGTTAGACAGAACACTGAAACATTAATTACTAAGCACGACTTTAAGTTTATGTGCTTTTGCTTCTTATTTTTATATGCTACCTAGAGGCTAAATCTTTGTGTCAATGACTGTGTTCATTATTGCCACTTGGAGAAGTTGCACTCGAAGGAATGTATATAGAAAGGGCTGTAGAAAGCTAGGTTTTGTGTAGGCATGATCTCTGCTAGTCTGCTGCAAATTGCTTGTCTGACAATTCACAATCATCCAACTCCTTTTTTCTTAGCGAAATAGAAGTTATTTTAAACGTTATAGTTATTAGAAGTAAATGAGAGTTTACTAGGAGTAATAGTGGCAGAAAGATACAACTTTGTGCATGAGGTGACAAGATACGTTCTTGTTTAGTAAGAGAAAAAGAGAATACATAGTTTTGTTCTAAATTAATGTGAATGTGTGTTCCAGAATAACAAGAGACTGGTGCAGGACAAAACCCGAATGGATATAAAAAGTTGTAGAAGGTTCATAGAAAGGGAATTTTTGTTTCTTTGGAATATAGTGGGTACAAAAAATGAGTGTGAAAAAGCGATGAAATGTGATAAAATCTTGGGAAAGTTTGCTCAGTTTTGATGGGCTTTTTTTGTTTTTGATTTTGTTTTCATTTACTGTGGGTTGCCTTGACCTCTGTATGGCATTCTGTGTAATCCGCACAGCTTTTGTGTTTTACCAGAATAATTTTCTGTGCTTTGTGTTCGTTTTATTATGTCCTTGATTATTTGAAAACAACAACAAAGGTTCCTCATTAATGAAAGAGGTACAGTTCTTTACAATCATGCTACTTTTTATGTTTATTTTAAAATGTTTTATTGTCATGTTCAAATGAGTAAACAAGTATTATTTCTATCTTACATGCTTAAATCTCCTGACTACAGTTAAGGAAAAAAAAACGGCCTTCCTAAAATTGAATACTAAATGTAAAATGAAATAAAAGAAAATACAACTGTCATATTTTTTACACTAAAAATTATCTTTGAGATTTCCCAGAGGGTTTCTGAAAAATCACATAGATGTAGTCTACCTTATAAAAGAGAGGTGCCAAAAATAGATTTATTTGATATGTTAACATTAATGAATTTTATGAAGATGTCAAATCTGAAGAGATGTCCTTCTGTTCCTAGGTTAAATTTTCATGGGAATATTGTTGTTAATATGAGGAAATTGTATGGTTCCTAGGGATGTGTCAATGCCCTAAACTCTCCCAGACAGGTTTTCTATTTATGAGAGTTCTGATGCAGCTTTGCCTTATGATATTAGGTAGCACTGTTTTCTTATTCTTTGTCTCCATGCATGATTGGAATCTCTTATTGAGTATTACATTCATGGCAATATAGTTATTTGCATAGATTAGCTAAGAATTTACTATCCTTCTCCAGGGTGTAATCGGAAACATCGGTTTATATAGCCAAGTCTTTTTCTGGAATGTCATATTTGACAATGATGTTTACTTAATCAGCAATGGCCAGCCACTTCTAAATAACTGTTTGCCTTTTTGTAGAAGTTAACAAAGCTCCTTCGGAAAATTGGCCTGATATCTGGCTTTTAGAGTTTCCAAACTTAAAAGTGACTGAGTAAGTTCACTTTTAGGCTGGACCAAGAAGCTTGGGATATTATGAGACCTTGCAAAGTAAGGCATTAATCCAATATATAGGTACAGTAGATGAAATCCAGTAGAGTTTCTTGGCTTGGCTTTCTATTCTGAAGATGCTATTAAAAAGCCAGTCTGACAACACTATGGTGGTTACCAGAGGGGAAAGGGGGAAGGCAGAGGGTAAAGAAGGTTAAATATGTAGTGATGGAAGGAGATTCAGCTTTGGGTGGTGAACACACAATGCAATATATAGACGGTGGATCATAGAATTGTGCATTTGAAACTTGCATAATGTCATTAATCAATGTCACTCCAACAAATTTAATTAAAACAAAACATTCACTTCAAAAAAAAAAAAAATCCAGTCTGAAATATCTCACATAAAATTCCAGCAAAGCAAACACACAAAGATCTGTATGGTAGATCAACACCCTTGATGCACCTACATCAATAATCAGGGTAAATCGACTGAGATCAGTATTTTGTAATCAAGAAAAATATTTGAGATCATTTTTGATCAAATGAAAGAGACTTGAAAAAAATGTATTATAATGTACACTTGTACTATACTGGAATAGTATGTGTTGTGAACATCACACCTTTCTGAACTGTCTGATTTTAGCCCTGTTCATTATGTTGAACTATTTTGTACCTCTTTGTTAATTGTTAGTAACCAATAGCCGAACTGTGTCTTTTCCAGAGAGTTCTCATCGACCTTTACTCCCCTTTGTGGAAAAAACAATGTATGTTCATTTTCAATTCAATTCCTTTATTCCATATAAATGTGTGTGTGTGTGTGTGTGTGTGTGTGTGTGTGTAACTTTCCCTTTGAACTGGTTCTACTATCTGCCTAGTTTCCTCAAAACTTTAACATGTTTATTTTTACATCTGTGTAACAGTCCAATCTTTTTTCTGAATATTATGTTTCTACAGTACTATACAAGTGTCAGCTGCTACTGATCATTATCAATGTTTTGGATCTGCCCTTAGTCACTTCTGAAGGACTGTGAAGAAACAACAGTAACAGTAATGCAAAAAAAATTAAAAGCAAAAAAACTTTATCATTGTGTCTATTTAATGAAGTGTGGATGACTATTTTGCATTAAATTAAATATGTTTTGTTTCATTTAAGGTGATTAGGAAAAAATGTCTTTATTGATTAGTGGCGTGATTCACTAGTTAGGAACACAGCATTTCCAAGTTTATTCCTACATTCACCATTGTCTCTGCCCAGGCCCTCATCTGAATAAACGTCGTACGTATCCTGTTTGCCTTGCCTCACCTGCCCTACACCAGTTCTCACAAATTGCTAACAGCTCTGATGTTTCTTCTGCTAGCTTTTGCTCTAGTCTTGGATAATTTTCACTGGGTCTTGCTCATTTAAGTATGTTTTTTTTTTTTAATATTCTATTTTTACCTTATGTGTTCCTATTATTTATTTTTTCTCTTTGTAACCCTTGTTTCTGTAACTTTAGGAGCTTACTTTTTCTCATCTAGAACCCTAACCAAAAAGTAAATACCACTAAAATATTGAAGGGATTACTGAGATTATTTCAACAAAAAGGTACATCTATTGTGGGACACTTTATCATATAATATATAAACCAAGTTTTGGAAACAAGATGAAATGTACATGGAAATCATCTGAGTTGTCCCATGTCGTATGAAAGATGAATGCAAGTAGTTTATAGTCTTGGTGATAAAATAGATTATAATACTCAAAACAAGCAATGAACAATTTTAGGTAGTTAAATAGATTAGATAGGTAGACAGATAGATGATAGAAATATATATCAACATTTCTATCTAGTCTATCTGTCTGTCTATCTATCTATCTATCTATCTATCTATCTATCTATCTATCTATCTATCATCTATCTATCTAACTATCACCTATCATCTGAGAGAGCCAGATTTGTTCTCTGTTGGTTCCAAATGACAGTGCTCTGGACAAAAGTTTGAATAGTAAAGTACTTTGAAATGGTTTTATGGTCCCTGAGGTATTTGAATGGCTGCTTACTAGCGTGGGTGGATCTGTAAATCACAGACAATGAAAGTAAAAGAATGACTCGTGTGAAAGTGCCAAGTGGGATGCAGATCTATCTGGGCAGAAGCTGCCTGAGTGGGCACCTGTATCTGCCATGTGCCAGAATTGTGGCTTTGGCAAGCTCTTTGAGCTTTATTGGTACACTCACATAATAAAGACAACATCACCTTCCTAGAAGGTTGTCCTACGATTTGGAGATAAAATGCATAAATGTCTCATATCTAATTATAATTTACAAAACAGCAGTCATTATTATTTTTCTTGGAACCAACTGTCTCCAGCCTTCAGTTTTTGAAGGTGTGTGTGTGTGTGTGTGTGTGTGTGTGTGTGTGTGTGTGTGTGTATCTGTGCGTCTGTTTGTCTGTCTAGGGGAGTGCATCTATAAAATAGAGCATTTCATTACATTGAATCACTACTTGTTATCTATAGAGAGAAGTGTATGTCAGCCTCATCCCACTTGCTTCATTCCTCTTATCTGTGCATTCCAGACTTTGGCCATCATGTGATTTCTCTGGCCACTTTGACAGAAGTCAGTTCCAGAAGCTGGGACCAAGTAATTCAGGAGTTAAAGCTTGATTGAATGTGTACTGTGTAAAAGCAAATGCTCTTCTTTTGTTTTCTAAGGCAGATTTGAGCCACGGTCATCAAGGAAGAGTGACAGTTCCCTGAGGTTGGTGCCACAGTTGTCCAGGGCTGACACCAAGACTGGGTGTTTCTCTAGCTTTTTGGATGAATATACATACTTAAAATCAGGGGATCTTCATGGAAATTTCATTTGGACTCTGGCCTTTCAAAAAAGTGACTATCATGTTTTTTGTGCTGCCTGGAAGAAAAATATTGCAACAGGCCAAGGAGTATTGACACATTGCTGTGTTTCTGTGGGTTTACTGCCAAAAATGTGGGTAAAGCAGATGACTCTCAGGCTGTCGTGTTTATTAGAAGGAGATTATGTGGAAACTACAATATGAGTATGTATATGTTTTAACATAGACATTTCTGGCTAGGGCCAAATTTGAGTTCTTTTGTCTTCTCTCCCATATGGGGCACAACTACAATGAGTAGAGGGTACGGGGAGAGACACAGGATATAGCTTCCAATAGGGCAATTTAGATGGAGGTATACTCAGTCTTGGTCTAATCTAATCTCCAAATCAATCAGTGTAACTCTGAGCTACATTTTCAAAACTTATTCAACTAATTATTCATCTTTAATTTAGCATCTGCCTTAGAGAAACAAGTTCAGTATTGCTAAGAATTGCTTAGATAATATTTTCTTAGTGTCTTCTATGTACAGGGTGCTATACTGGGTACTGGAAGGGATACCCAGAAGTATGAATATAAAAACAGATTTTAAGGAGTTTACAGTCAAGTTATATAAAAGCACATAACTTGGAGTATTATGTGTCCAGTAAAGATAGCTCACACCTTTGGATGTTTAATGTTTACTGTGTACCAGGTTTTATTTGGTTTGAATTACAAGTATTACTCATTTAATTTTCACCACAACCCTTTAAATTAGATAATACTGTTATCCCAATTCACAGATGGAAAAACAGTCAGTTTCAGTAACATGTCCAAGGCCACAGCTAATGAACAGGCTTGATAGGGTGTGAGGCCAGGATATTTGATTGATGAGCATATGCCTCCAGCCATTTTATTTACTCATAGGAAAGACAATGTCTGTTTTAAGAGCCAGGAGTATTAGGTCTCAGTGAACTGGTTTTGAAAAGGAAGAATTTACACTGGACTTTTAAAGACAGATAAGATATATTGGAATTTAAGCTGGTACAGTAGAAGGGAGATAGGCCAATAACCTACTACGAGGATAAACTTTGGCAAAGTATATATGAGTTCATTGTTTTAAAATCTGACCATCCATCCTCCTCTATCCATCCATCCCTTTCCATATTTCTATCTCACTTTAATTCTCAGTATAAGTCTCGTCACAGCGGCAGAATGCAGCTCTGAGTCATGAAGAATGATATAAACTGCTGTAGTCTGGGGATGAGAGGTGGTTATGAGAGCTTATGTCCTCTTTTCTGTCATTCTGATGGAAGGAACTGAGTCCAGAGGAATTGGAGTATGAAAAACCATGGGAGCTACAACTTTCACTTCTACCTAATACAATTTCAGTAATAGATGGCTCATTTAACTAAAACTTTTAGTTCCATACTTTTTAAAATACAAAATGAGGAATGGTTCTCACAAAAAATTCTGTTTATGTACTTTATCAACTCTAGGAGGAGGGAGAGAAGAAGTGACTCTGTTAGAACGTGCTTTCTATGTAAAAAGCTAACCTCCCTTACTTCAACCTCTTTATTGAGAGGGTCGCCATATCGCCAAAGTAAAAATTATAAAGTCCACTTCATCCCCAAGATACATGGTACAAGATAATCATAGAACCACAAACTTTTAAACCAGGAAAAAAAACATAGAAACAATGTTATTTATTGTATTCATGAGAAAAAAGACTTCCCCAAATCATAGCTCTGGTTGGTGGCAGAGGCTTTATTGGAACAATTTCCTCTGCAAGTAGATTTCTTACTGTATATAGAGCTCATATGTCATTTAATCATTCATGCCTTTTATGATGACCCTGATGCCCAGTTCAAGCTGAGATTGATATTGATACATTCTTATTAATGTATTATATTTTCAGTGATTTTGTAAACCCCTACTCTTCATACCCCATAGCATCTGGCTGAGTCTCTTGCACAAAATCAATACACTTGATTAACTGGCTGATGTAGGGAAGCAGGGGGGCAGACCCAAATTACTTGTTTTTGGATGAAGATATGAAAATCGGCAGATTCTTAATCTTGAGGCTTTCAGTGGCTACTCAAAACCTGGAGATTGACGTGTGGAGGGAAGTGAAATTGAAAATTTACTTTAAAATTTGTGTGAACAAGAGGGAGTGAATGTGAAGATTCACTTTAATCCTGACATCAAAAGGGAATCTATGGAAGGAAGCCTCCTATTAAATGAAACTCGAAATAAAAATAAATAAAACTTGGCGTGAATACCCTTGCTAACGGAAGTTGCTGAATCTCCCGACACCTCTTACAGAGATTAATCCCTTCCTACAGGCCAAAAATCTAATTATAAACCATTCTAATTAGTCCGGAAGTAGGACTGCTGTTCTTTTTGGAGAAAAAGGTGTAGGAAGGGATGCTACTACTGCATGAGAACTCCAGAATGAGGCAGAAAGAATTTAGGTGTTAATGCAAGTCAGTCGTCGCATACTGTAAACCTTATTTGCCTGCATCAGCTGGCTACTGCCTATATGTTTTTATGGGGCATCTGCAGTTTATTTTGCTGCTTTAAGTTTGCTATAGCTCCAGTTTCATTGTAGCAAACGTTTAAACATAAAATAAGTGTTATGTAAAATATTATTTTGACTTTACATTAAATGGCTCTTCAAAACTTTCAAGTGCTCTAGGGCAAAAAGAAGGAAATCTTCTAGGGAAAAGCTTAATATTTCAGATATAATGAGTTTGTTTTACATTATCTTTCTTATTTTTTTTTTCCTCTGGACTATTTTCACTTGGGTTCCTTTCATATCCCAGTTAGCAAAGGAATTGACCAGAACTAAGAACAGCCCTAGAGCAATAGCTAAAATTCCGCTGTGCTTGTCAGATACTGTCTGACCACTGGTTACTGCCCAAGGGGAATTTGTTTCCTTTATAAACTTTTTGGAGGGTTTTCATCACCAGGGAAACAGCCTTATTGTCTCTCTTGAGAAACTTCAAAATGGTATTGAGGAAAGCATGAGTTTCTTAATTTTCTTTTTTTATTATTTTTATGTCTTGGGTCGGCATGCTATCTTAAAGGGTGAGATGAAAGAAAGACCTCTCCGTAATACTGAAATCAGGAAAATAGTATACTAATTGATGATACAAATGTGATCTACCTAGAAATTCGCCTCAGGCAAAAGTCTACATGAATCAAGCTGGATAAGTACAACAGGATTCTATCCTTTCCCTTAAATTTTACCAATGGAAAATATGCAAATGCATCAATTCTGTACTATGGAAAAAGTTGGGATTCAATAGATTCTATTAGTCAGACAGAGTCTCATGAGGAAACAGAATTCACCCCGGGTTCAAATGACACGAATGAAAGGACGTTTTACAGAGGTGAGGGCAGGTTTAGGGGCACAAAGAGAAGATAGTAAGGCACTCAGAGATTAACAACAATTTCAGGCACTTGGAGAGTAGCAACCCATCTTTAAGGCCAAAGGACTTTAGGGGAGGCAATATTGCTAGTGTTACCCACTGGGAACTGGAAATATGGAAGAAGTGGCACACTGTAGGACCACAGGGTGGGGCGGACATGTATGTAGAAGTGCTTGTGTTAGCAGGGAGCAGGTGCAAATGGAGAATAGCCAGCACTCCCGAAACGAATGTACAGATTAGTAGGTGTTCTAGATAGATTTCTCTTAGTCTACATGAATTGGAAACTCAGAAATAATGCATTTCTATTTTATGCTTTACATTTTTTATACCTTTTTTTAATTGCACACTCTCCTTGATGCTTCACTTTTAAGGAGGCACTTATTACCTGGTTTGTGCAAGTATAAGGTCAGCATGTGAAAGTTGGTGTCTCTTTACGTTTTACACCCTTGTTGCCTCGTTACTTTATCTTATTCCCTGCCCAATGGGATGATGTAGTGATATAGGTAGGGTCTACCTGGAGAGGATTGATAAAGAGATTCCAGGTGAGAAGTCAGGATCACAGTCAGATAGGGACTGTCATGTGGAACTGTAAGCAAAAATGCAAACATAGGAATCTGAGAACAGAAATAATTATTTTAACTACTACAGTGTTCCTGATAGTCTAGTCTGATATTCTGTGACTGATGTTCTAGTCACATTTAACTTCCCATTATCTCCTCCCCAGACCCAAATATTTCAGGAGCTTCCCTTTTTGAAGTTAGGTGCTTCCATGCCTCTTGACTTGGACATCTATTTGTCTGGCCAATCTACCCAGAACATTCTCCATTTTAGTCTTCATCTTGAGCTGTCTACTTAAGTTTTGTATAGCTCTAATTTCATTGTAGGGTCAACTTGTCCATATCTGTGAGTCCTCCCTCTAAGAGAATTGATCATTTTCTTAGCTGGAATATTAATTCCTTTAAGACTAGGAGTATGCTGTATCTGAGTACCTATTATGCCATATATAAAGTTAAATAACAAAGTATCTGAATTGTGGCTTGGAATGCTGGTCATTGTTTACACTGTTTACCAATATTTACAGTTCTCCTTCTAAAGACATGGTAGTATTGCATCCCCATTCCCTTTTGAAGTTAGGTATGGACATGTTACTTGCTCAGGCCAAAGAAATGTGATGTTAAGTGATACATTTCATGTTGAAGGAGAAGACTTTAGAACTAGTACATGATTGCCTATATTTCCTTTCAACTTTCAAAATGTTCTAAATATCGGAGCTTCATTGATATGCCAGCTTGAATGAGTAAGATG
Organism: Rhinolophus hipposideros; assembly: GCF_964194185.1. Lineage (NCBI taxonomy): Eukaryota > Metazoa > Chordata > Mammalia > Chiroptera > Rhinolophidae > Rhinolophus > Rhinolophus hipposideros. The sequence continues at coordinate 27,424,850 of NC_138063.1, read as the reverse complement.
TGCCATTGAGACTCTAATTGACTCAAAGTTAGGAAAGTGAAAGGGAAACAATTTGTTTTAACCCACTGTAATTTTGGGTTGTTTATTACTTCAACCTACCCCATAATGACCCCATAATACAACAGTTTTAACAAATAACTGCTTTTGCAGGTGTCCCTGCAAACTTCTTATGGTGAAATCCTCATCCCTGATGTGATCGTATTAGGGGATGGATCCTTTGGGAGTTACAGAGGTCATGAGGGTAGAATTTTCATGAATGGGATTATAAGAATGTTGTTATAAGAAGAGACCTTAGATTGTGCTTCCACTTTCTCTGTCCTCTGACATGTTGAGATATAACAAAAAAGCAGCCATCTACCAACCAAGAAGCTGGTTCTCACCAGAACTCAACCATACTGTCACCCTTATCTCAGACTTCCAGTCTCTAGAACTGCGAGAAATAAATTTCTGTTGTTGATAAGCCACCCAGTCTATTGTAATTTGTTATAGCAGCCCAAACTGACTAAGTGTGTTGGAACTATCTAGTCTGATGGAACAATTTAAATCACCCTAGATAAAAAGAAAAACAAAAAACAAACAAAAATCTTATCAAACAATGTCTCCTAAAATAGTGAACAAAAGCAGCATAAAGGAACCTTAATAGGGGCATACTTTAAAGGATATTAGTAAGAACAGATATATCAGGATGAACAAAGACATGGCCGTTCTTTAGTGTATATGTGTAGAAAGAGGAGGGAAGGGGGCTGTGAAGGAATCTATTTGCCTCTAGTAGAAATTTTGAGATGGAGAACTGTTCTGGAAATATAAATGTGTAAGTAAAGCTGGCCCAGATTATCAAGTGAGTAGAGTTCATAAAATCCTAGCATCAAAGGATTGGGGAAGATCTTCAAAGGTCACTTGGTTCATTCACCTCCTTTGAAGTAGGATCGCACCAAAACCATCCCAGAAAAATGACAAGCTCTTCTATTTTTAAAAATTTCTATAGAAAGAGAGTTTCCCTGACAATACTGTTTTTCAGCTAGTGTTAAAATCTCTGTTCTTAAAAACATGCCTCACTCACATTCAGGACACTTAATATAACACTCAGCATCTGTTTAGTTTCCAAGGTCTGCCATAAAAAATTACCACATATTGGATGGCTTTAAACACAGAAATTTATTCCTCACACTTCTGGAGCCTGGAAGTCTGGAATCAGGATGTCAGCAGGGCCGTGCTCCTTTTGAAGCCTCTAGCAAAGAATCTTTTCTTGCCTCTTCCTAGTTTCTGGTGACTCTCCATTATCCTTGGCTTTTTGTCTTGTAGCTCCATCACTCCAATTCCTGTCTCATTGTCATCTAGCCTTCTTCCCTGCGTTTGTCTCAGTATGTCCTTTATCTCTTTTTATAAGGACATAAGCCATTGCATGCAAAGCCTACAGTAAGGCAATGTGAACTCATACTATTTTAAGTAATTACAATTGCAAAGTCACTATTTATAAATATGGTCATATTCTGAAGTTTTGAATGGACACACATTTTTGTATGGGTACTATTCAATATACTACAGCATCCTTTGTGCTACTTGTCCTGAAGCTGAAAACATCAATGATTTGAATAAAAAAAAAAAATCCACCCGTAATTGATCTTTCTTGTCAGTGTGAATTTTATAGAGCATCTAATGGAGATGATTTTCATTTAATTATTTTTCTTGATGGTTTAAATTAATACAAAATCATTTTTGAATATCAGTATGAACATAGCCATAGCACCAGTTTTTGGTGGGGGGGAAGGGAGAAAACAGCCTAAGACCCAGGAATTGAATTTTGGTAAGTAATAATCTAGTCACACTAGTTGATTGAATGAATGAAATGAACACTCTTGACACATACAATAAGTCAAGATGTATTATGACATAGTGTATAGTGTGGATTTCTCTTAGCCATAAATAATGCAAAAGATACAGAGAAAGGCAAAGTAGGACATACTGAAGTAATCAGGAAGATTTTAGGGAGGAGGGGGAAGACACAAAGAGTAGCTAAGATTTTATAAAAGACATATATTCTATTGGGGGAACTATATGATTAAACAGTAGAATGGACAAAGCAATGTCAGTCAATAGAATTGACTAGACATAGAGGTCTAGCCAGAGAAGAGTGCTGGTAAAGAGAATAGCTGGCCTTTGGTTTATAAAGGTGAACAGGGACCTGCATGTGGAAGACTTTCAATCTCAAATTAACTTCAAGCATTATCTTGTCGGTGCTGGAGAGACCCTGGGAGTATTTGAGCCCTAGAGAGACATGATGCATTTGATGGGGGAGAAGATAAGCTTGGTGACAAAGTGAAGGTTATATTTTAGGTATGGGGGTGTAAAGATTGTTGCAATGGTCCAGTAGAGTTATGAGGAGTTGTTCATATTGAAGATTGGGAAGTAATAGCATGACTGCTATCACATGGAAATGATTAGCTTCATAGAAAACAGTCTACTGAGGAGCTTGTGTGATTTTCTAGTAATGCTCTAGAGAGAACACACTTTCCTTTCCTGTGTATACCTTCATTCCTCAGGATATAAGAACATCACTGTAATTCCCAATGTGTGAAATCTGCTTCTTTGGCTGCTCCCTTTAACCTCAGTTTCATTTAAAAGAATAAAGAAAAATACATTTGCAGCCCTCACTGTTGGGAAAAATCTCCTTATTCAGCAAAAGATAATGTAAGGTTGCCCTGTTAACTCAGCCTTGCACAAAACATTCCTGTCAGTTGGCATGAGCTTTGTTCCTTTCACCTCAGGCAGGTGGTAAAGGCATTTTGCAGAGGAAGATTCCAAATTAGGTTAAGCACCAAAATAGGGAAATGGCCTGGCTCACCCTGGAGGGGAAAGATTGGACTGCTGAAGTATATCCAAGTTCACCTCTTAAAGCCATGTTGTGGTGCAGCTCTAGGGAGAATAAAAATAGAGAAAATGGTTGACTATGATACCTTTCCAACTTTCTTTACACTGGATTTGGCCTAATGTTCTGGGGCATGGACACCCCGTAAATGACTGTCTGCCTTATTCCAGCAAGACATTGCTTTCTCTGGGCTGTCCTAATGTCACTTCCTTCTAAACGCATTGTATACTTTTCATCCCAGGGACTGTGCATATTAACAGTCTTCTAGGAGGCTAAAACTTTCATAAGACACACAAAGATGATATTCCAGTGGTGAAATACAAGATCCCAGAGAGTATGTATTTATAGACATTACACACACACACACACACACACACACACACACACACACACACACACAGAAACCTAAGACTAAACATGTTATACATACGCATAGGAGTTGTGATTAAACAATATGGTGAATGCTGCTGCTGAGTGCCATTCAATGGAAAGGCAGGGATCTTCAATACAGAAACTGTGCTTCAAACCTTAGTAACAGTGTGTCACAAGTTTCAACATTTTTGGAGCAGTCAGTTGGGTGTGACTATGGTTGAGAGAAGGTGTGTTTAAAAGTGTGTCATAAATCATTCTCCATCATGACCATGCTCTATGTCACACATCACTTCTGGTATATGGCAATTTCTGTCAAATGAAAACATTACAGTGTGTCTTCCTCCACCTTATGCACTGGGTCTGGCACCCTGCGACTTCTGGCTCTTCCCCAAAGTCAAAATGACCAGGAAGGGTAAATGTTTTGAATTGATGCCGGACATTGAGGCAGCCAGGACAGGGCAACTAAAAACTCTCACAAAAGAGAACTTACAGAACTGCTTCAGAAAGTGGCAAGAATGATGGGATAAGCGTGTTCAAAGAAAGGGGGAGTATATTGAGGGGAATTACTTGCAATGTGTCTTCTACTATAATAATCTTTTGTTTTATTTAAACATTCTCTATTTTTTTATCATACCTTGTGAGTATGTGTGTGAGTGCTTACTTGTATAAGTTTTAGCCTTAGCTATTTTCTTAACTTCTTAATATATAATTCTGGGATTTTACTTCTTCAGTCAATATATTTATTAAGTAGATTCACTCAAATTGTGGCATGTGATAAGGAATGAAATCTTACAATCTGTGACAATGTGGATGGACCTACAGGGTATTATGCTAAGTGAAATAAGTCAGACTGAGAAAAACAAATACCATATGATCTCACTTATATGTGGAACCTAAAAAAACAAAATAAATGAACAAACAAAACAGAAATAGACTCATAGATACAGAGAACATACTGTTGTTTGTCAGAGGGGAGGAGGTTGGGGGGCTGGGTGAAAAAGGTGAAAGGTTTAAGAAATACAAATTGGTTGTTACAAAGTAGTGATGGGGATATAAAGTACATCATAGAGAATACAGTCTGTAATATTGCAACAACTATGTATAATTCCAGATGGGTACTACACTTATCAGAGGGGGATCACTGCATAAATTCTACGAATGTCTAACTACTATGCTGTACACTTGAAACTAATAAAAAATAATATTGAATGTCAAGTATAACTGAAAATAATATTTTTTTTTTAAATTGAAGGATGTGACTGTAGCTCATTTTCACAGATATACCCTATTCCACTGTACTACTGTGTTTCCCCCAAAATAATACCTAGCCAGACAATCAGCTCCAATGGGTCTTTTGGAGCAAAAATTAATATAAGACTGGGTCTTATTTTACTATAAGACCGGGTCTTTAATATAGTAAGTATAACATAATACAATATAATACAATACAATACAATATAATATAATATAATATAATATAATATAATATAATATAATACCGGGTCTTATATTAATTTTTGGTCCAAAAGACTCATTAGAGCTGATGATCCAGCTCGGTCTTATTTTTGGAGAAACAGGGTATACAACAAATTATATTACTATTCCCTTGATGAGAATTTGTGTGTGTGGTTTTTCTCCCCAGATGTTTGCTCCTATAAATAATGCTGCTAGGAATATTATGTTGTGTATCTTCTGGTGAATATGTACAATTATTTTCCCCTGGGTTTATACAAAAGAATCAAATTGCTAGGGTTGTAGGTTATGTGAATTTTCAATTTTACACAATAATATCACACTGTCTTCCAAAGTAGTTGTTTTCCCTGTATTCCCAAAAATACGACCTAGCTGGACAATCAGCTCAAATGCATCTTTTGGAGCAAATATTAATATAAGACTCAATCTTATATTACATTACATTACATTACATTATACTATGTAAGACCCAGTCTTATATTATAGTAAAATAAGACTGGGTCTTATATTAATTTTTGCTCCAAAAGAAGCATTAGATCTGATGGTCTGGCTAGGTCTTATTTTTGGGGAAACAGTAGTTTATATACCCACCAGCAGTATTTAAAAGATCCTGTTGATCTTTCAACATTTGGTAATATAGACATTATTTTTTGACAATTAAATGGCATTAAATAAAACTCTGCTTTGTGTTTTATTTCCATTACCCTCATTACTAAAGCATTTGACCGCCTTTTATATATTTAATAATGATACGTGTTTCCTCATAGATATGTATTTTTTAATGGATATGCCAAATTGTTTTCAGGTCTTGTGCTCTGTTTTAGTACACTCAGTCTGGGTTACAAAAGGGTGTAAACTCATTTCCATTTCTTTGGATTTTCCCAAAGAGTGTCCACAAAAGTCTCACCAACAGCAGTTTCCTCTATAAGATGAATGGCTTCTGTGACTTCCTGTGTCTCCTCAGTTGGAGAGAATAGGAAGAGTTAGAGTTTATAAGATGCTGTGCTGAACACAAAGCAAGAATACACATGTTACCTAATTTCTACTTTTTAGGAAATTGAAATCTTGAAGTCACATGGATTTAAACCCTCACCATTTCTCCTACCACTAATTACTTTATTTTTTACATTCAGGTTTTGTTTTATTCTGGCCAAAGTCGGGGTATAGTATTATTTTTATTTATAATTCTCAAAAAATTGAGACAATATCAACACATATTTTAACATAATAATGGTTTTATTTCAATAATCAATAAAATTAGGAAAATATTAATCTGACATATTAAAAGTGGTCATCTCCACAGGAAAACTTTTCAACTACCCATTTGGTTTTGTGCTTCTCAGATGCAGCTTTGCCTGAACGCTTTTCATGTTACAGTGACTGGAGATGTATATGTACCCTGTTTAGATTTCTGAATTATACTTCAATTTGAGGCTTTTCAGAATCTAACTTCAAAGCTATTCAGAAGAAGAGCTTTGAGGGTTACCCAACTTCAAAGAATGCTTGAGATTATTTAACATCATTAAACAGAGCAATCTAAGAGACAAAGACACAGGCTAAAGTCAAAACACTTTTAAAGACATCATACATCATTATCTTTGCTATTACTTTTCCTCTCAATTTACTAAAGCCTGTCATCCATTGAAACACATGTCCAAAGACCATGCTAGGGGGTATGTTATGTGTGTGTAAGGTGGAGAGGGTGTTAACTCACAACTTGGCCTTATCATTTCCTCAGATTTCTTTTCTCTATGGTTCCTGATATATCTATCTCCAGTATATTTAAGAAGCCTATGAATACCTCTTTAAACAAATACAATAGCCTATTTCCACAAGTCATACTATGAGGCACATCTGTCACAACATGTGACAAATACCCAAAGCCAAGGATATGACCTAGCAAATCTGAATGTATTCTCCCATTTTTCTCCTATTTTATCATTTATCTCTCCTTCATTCAGTAGCATTTAGTTACCTGCCTCTACCCACAGCAACCCTTCTTATTTTAATGCTCTCACTCTTATCCACAAACTAAATTCATGTTTTTCACTGTTATAAATTTTATTTTCTTGAGAACATTACTTCAAGAAGACTGAAGCCCAGTGGACTCCCAAAGACAAGACTTTCAGAAGGAAAAGCACTCCCTTTCTTCACAGACCAGAACAAACAAAAAGAAAGAATGTGTATATTTGGATAAAATTTTACGTTAATCTGTAAAGTTGTCTGCCTGTTCTCATCTATCAAAGAACATTGGTAGAGTACTGGAGATATCAATGAGCTTTGTGAATTAAGTATAACTCTGCAAAAGTGTTTGAGAGTTTTTACATATGTAATACAAAAATGTGGCTACAGTATGCTGTTTGATTATATATATATATATATATATATATATATATATATATACACACACACACTGAGGGTGACAAAAAATGTACAGAAGTATACACTTTGGTCAACGTTGCTCAAGCAGTAGTTCGTCATAATCAGAATTGTCTGGACGCTGATGGTAACCACTTTGAGCAACTCTTGTAATTGCAGAAGTGAAATGTGACTTGTATTCATCTTTTGTTATTGGTATATATTGAGTATTACAATTTTAATACAGTGTTCCTTTCTTAAAATGCATTTATATTTTTGGCACCCTCTATATATGGTGTTATCAAAAAATATGGTGAATTTTAAACTAAAAGGACACATTGCCATTAATCCCCCTCAAAATACTCCCCTTCGCTTTGAACACACTTATGCCATCATTCTTGCAACTTTCTGAAGCAGTTCTGGAAGTTCTCTTTTGTGATTGTCTTTAGTTGCCCTGTCATGGCTGCTTTGATGCCTTGAATCGATTCAAAACGTTTACCTTTCCTGGTTATTTTGACTTTTTGGAAGAGCCAGAAGTCACACAGTGCCAGATCCAGTGAATAAGGTGGATGAGAACACACAGTAATGGTTTTATTTGAAAGAAATTGCCATATACCAGAACTGATGTGTGACAAAGCACTGTCATGATGGAGGATGATTTATGGCACACTTTAAAACACACCTTCTATCAATTGTAGCTCACACCCAACTGATTGCACCAAACAAGTTGAAAATTGTCACACACTGTTACTAAGGTTCGATGTGCCGCTTCCTGTATTGAAGATCCCTGCCTTTCCGTTGGATGGCACTCAGCAGCAGCATTAATCGTATTTTGTGATTACACCTCATATATAAATTGTGTCTCATTTTATGTGGGTTTTCTTCAATTACTTAAAATTATAGAAATCTACAAGAGCAAAGACATTATAAATCATTGGTCCACAATCCTTATTTGATAAGTAGGGTGATTGTACAATTTATTGTCCAAATGTAGACTCTTTTGAGAATGAAGATGGATGCTATTAATAAATAGGCAATGACAACAGAAATAAACAGGGACTATGACAAGCAATGAGGGGAAAATGGTAACCCTAGTCTTACAGCATAGGGGTGTTAAGTGGCTCAGTCAAATGCCTTGTAAGTGCCACACAATGCCAGAAACCATGTTTCCTAGTGTCTCATTAGGAGGGCATTGGAACAAATGAGTTAGTAACAATCTGAAAATGTGCATTGACCATTTTGTCCAAAATCTGAAGATGAGTCACATCATGAGTCACTGCTGACCTAAGATAAAATGGAATTAATGTTCCCACTGCGTTCTCCCAACTTCTCACTGGACTTGGGATAGTAAATGATTCTAACAGCATGGCTACCCCTTGGGCAACCCAAGCCAGGCTGACATGATCCACTATAATTTGGCCGACTTATCAGTGAAAGGCATGATGACCTTCTGTACATGTACGTACTCATCTCTCCAACTCCCTGGGTACAGGGTGAGTATATCCTGGGTCCGAACATGGAAGGAATGATCAATGGAGGTGGTCTTTCCTCCACCATTATTCCTGTTGCCCTATTTAGCACTATGGTATATGAAAGGCATGCTTACTATTCTTTCTTCTTTTGTCTTCAGTTTAGCATAGATTGAAAACCTATTGGGTACCAGAAATATTCTACAGAGTTTCATATACATCAGTTATTTATTGTGTTTTGAGATTTGAGTAACTTCTCTTACCAAGTGAGTAAGATGGATTTGTTTCTGAATTTTATAGGCTGCCCACTTCACTGTGGGCACTAAGGTTACGTGGCAAGAGGCCCTCTGCTGGACTTTTTCTGCCAGTTTTCTCAGTGTCGGTAAAAGTCTTACTAAGATTTTTATTTCAGGAATAACTCCCACTTTTATTCACAAAAAGAAAGCAAAAAATGAAATTTCTGCTGCACTTCAGAACCATGAATACATATTTGATTTGCTTATATATTTTACCAAAGGAAATTTGTGAAGAGAAAGTCCAGGGTGAGTCTTTGGGTCATACAAACAAAATCTGTTGAAGAATATGAGTGTAGGACTTCCCTAGACTTCCCTTATAGGTATCTTGCCCCAAAGAAGATTAAAATCTGTACAAAGGAATAATTCAAGGACATCAATGACTCTATTGTAAAGAAGAGGCAGGTTGTAGCATAACAAAATTCAGAGATTGTGTTTTCCAAGTTTCAAGTAGCAAGAGGAGACTGATTTTTTATGAACAAAATGATACTTAAGATGGGATTTGAAGAGATGGGTAAAGTTTTGACTTAGACAAATAAAAGGAAAGAAATTTTCCTGACAGAGAAAAATTAGGATGAAAGCAGGAAAATATACAAAGAATTACAATCAGGGAACAGGCAAAAATGAAATCTTTGCTGGAATTTGGGGGCAAGAAGTAAATGGTGCAAGATTAATGGTAACTGAGATTACTTTTAAATACCATCTCAGGAACAATAAAAAAAGAGCCATTCTAGTAAAGTGTCTAGATTCAAAACCAATACTATTTTTTAATAACAGAAATGGCTAAGCTACTAGGGTTTCTTCTTTTTAAAGCTGTGTCATGAACATTAGTTCATTTTCATGACATATCTGTGATATACGTAAGGCCATTCTTTTCATTTTGTGGGTGGGAGAGCTGAGATAAACAGAGGTTCATTGGTAACCTGGTGGAGCAAGTAATGCCCTCTCCTTCTTCTCTCTCCCACTGGAAGCAAAGTGCTTGGTCAAAGAGCAATACCTTTCCACACACAGGAGGCTTGCTTTCCTGTTGAGATTTTATTTGAGTTTTGAAAGTGGGACAATGATTTTGTCAGGAAACCAGTGGATTAAGCCACTGCTTCAACTATGCTAATAAGGCTGCTGACTCAAACTGTGAGCACAACCTTGCCAACTCCAAACTGCTGCTGCCCAGCGATCTCATCAGTCCACCTGCCGTGCACCTAGCACTTCCGACTCCTACGCCCAGTAGACTGAATATCGGCTCTGGCTGCTGGTCTTGGCCTCTTCTACACTGATGCTGCTGCCTGCGGTCCTCATTGCCATCCTCAGGCCCAGCATCCCTCCCCCTAACACAACTGACCAGTTTCTGGGCTGGCAGAAACCATTGTGCAGATGGGATCAGTATGGATGTCCAAGTGTAAAATCAAAGCAAATACAGATGGGAACACAAGGTGTAGACCAGAACCTTGGATCCAAGTTTGATGGGAGTTTAGAGAGATTGAACCTGCTAATTAGTGACCTTGGAACCATTCTCATTGGATAAATAATAAATAAAATTTTACCTGAGTTGGTTTTACTAGTAAATCCAATTCAGGGAATGTGCCCAAATGCAATGGATTCAGCTAGTTTTAATCCCTGAGGGTCATATGCAGGTGTTTGAAATAGGAAGGACATATATTATTTGCATATGATTAGCATGTAATTTTCACTCTTGTATTTAGACTCTGCAGTTTGTTCTCAGTCTCTTTTCAAGTGAATTTTTTTATTTTTTTATTTTTTTTTCTTTTGGGCTGATCTTGTTTAACTTTTCCCAAGATTTTCCCCCACAAGTCTTAACAGAAATACTCAGGTTGAAGAACATATCACGGAATCAGCATGATGCATAGCAAGTCTCCTAGACTTAAATTAGTGAGCACCATGAGTGTTCTGAGCTCTTTGAATTGCCCTTCTGCAGTTCTGTTCTGAGAGCATCCATAAAAGGACATGCCAGTTTTCCAGAATGGGAAATGTACTGCTTTCGCTATCAGCATATCCAGGTTTGAGCTATAGTTCCCCACGTTTGCAGCAAATGAGTGAATCTCTCTGAGTTTTAATTGCCCATGGTATCACATGAGAGAAACAATTAACTGTCTTGTGGTCCTCACGTGGGGATCATTAGGATCAAATGAGATAGGGCATGCAGACATGTATGGTGAATACTGAGGCTGCCTTTATGTAATTTTCTGATATTTTGTTCATATGTAATTTGGCATTAATATTTATTTTTTTGAATATTGCATTAAAATATTTATATTGATTGCTGAATTTTTTCATGCCTCTTACATTTTGGTCCTGAGGTGAATGTCTTACTTGCCTCAGTCTAGTTCTCAACTTAGACAAGCACCGTATGGTGGTTTAGCAGTAAAAGGTTTCAGCCAACCAGATACTACTGTAGACAGATAGTGGAAGAGAGCCACTGACTGCACTGGATATCTTTGTCAGCTAGACCGAACCCTGGCACTCCAGGACATTTAGAAAAAAATGTTGACATTGTTAACTCTGAATCCTTCAGAGAAAAAAATTATAATATCTGGCCTTTCATTGGCCATGAGGACGAAGTACCAACTTTAATCTCGTTTCCAAAATCCACTATAGTATATTCCTCTGCTGCTCAGTTAGTATTTATTCTTAAATTCCCCAATTGATTCGTCCATTCAGTTGATCATCACTACTGCTCAAACATCCTATTCTTGTTTCAGACTACAAGATCTTGATTCCCTTGTTCTTCCTTCCTGGTGTTTTGTTTTTGTTTTTTTTTCATATTGAGTATAAAAAATGCTTACAAGTTTCAACTGAATCCTTACTTCTCTGCTAGGTCTTACCAGCTAATTCCGGCCCAAGGTCACTTCCCTTCCTTATATACCCAGTGAGCACTGTCTCATAATATAGGACCTAAGCGCATCAGTTTTCTATCATTGATTAACTATTTCTGTATATATTATGTTTTGTCTTTTTATCCACCCAGCTGGTAAAATCCCAAAAGGCAGAGAATGTATCTTAGGTTTTAATTCCCCACTATGAGTTTTTATCTATGATTTTTTACATACACACTTATTTACTCTTTTACATATTCTCTCTGTATGAGGGTCTATAACACTCATATATTTAAAACGATTAATATATCATTCATGCCACATAATTTCTATCTTTAAGCATTTAAATTTAAAGTATGGTTATATCTTGTCCTAACATATTTCTAGTAGTTTCTTGTAAATTAGTTGAGTTCCCTAATTTGATCATTAGCACCTCTGTGGCAGGAGATATGACTTTCCCTTCTTTGTGGTGATCTTTAATAATGTCCAAAAACCACTGGATTTTCTGGCCATATACAATTCAAACTCCTAAGGAATAAACAGTACCTCTGGCCGGACCAGAAGAAAATAAAACAAAACCATCATTCACTTTTCCACAGATATTCAATCCAAAGTTGTTCCATATATGCGGAATGTACTCTTGTTAACTTGATTAAATGTTTAGGATATTTACCTTCATTGTGAACTTGTCTGAACAGTATAGATTAATTTTATAAGTTGAAACAATTTTCTTGTGTAGAGACCAAAAAATCAACAGGAAACTTTACAAACATATATCCTTCCATTATATTCTGCTTCTTTTTAATAATATTCGATAACATTTACAGATTAACAGGAACTCTTTTGAAATTTGATCACACTCGTAACAAAAGGCATCTTATAAGATGTGCTCTATTTTGCCAAGAGTTAGCCCAGGCAGAAGAGCCTGGGAATGGAAGGTTGGTAAAGATCATCTGTAATTAAACTTCACAAAATAAGTTACTCTCAAATTGCAATAGGATCTTAACAACAGATCAGTGCAGGGGTTTGCAAGGATGGGGATTAACATAGTAAGTCTAGCATGGTTGCCAAGCCTATTTGTATCATATGTATCTCCAACTTTCTTACAAATAGTTTTTCTAACTCCATGACTTTCTATGAAATCATTCTTTCAGAAAGAAAGTATGATTTCCCAAATTTAGTCATGTGACCTCACTTTAACAGCAAATATGAAGAGAACTGTACCCTAAAAGAAAAAGTCTTATGCTGAAATTTTACCTTCAGAGTTGCATTGCACTGTCTTAAAGTAAGCAACTTTTAATTGGAGCATCAATTTTTTTCCCTCTAGTGGAATTCATCTTTCATATTAGTGTCCTCTCCTTTCTTTATATTATCCACCAAAGGATTAACTGAACCAGTGGTATAATGGGTGTACCAAAAATTGGCTCATATGCACCAATTTTTAAATTTTCAGGAATAGTGAAAGCCAGTCTTTAAACAAAGGTATTATTAAAATTTAAATTACATTCACTTTACTTAAATATAGTATATTAAAAACAAACAAAAAATGAATACTCAACATATATCTTCCTCAATATTTCACTACATTGCTATTATCTATGATTCTGAGGAGTGTTACGTTTATTGTCTCTGTAGTGAGACAAAAAATTTAATAGTGAGACTATTAAATATAATAGTGTGCTATGTCACATTTCTTCCCAAACCCGCATTCAGTTGCATCATATTGGTAGGTTGAAATTCACAGAAACCAGCAAATACTATGAATTGGGGCTTGATTTATTGCTTTGAGGATTGTCTTGACTTCAGAAAGTGATGCAGCAAGTGTTACTTTTTTTTGAGGTTGAAGTTTCTTTTATTAAAGTATAGTTGTCATACAATATTATATTCATTTCACATGTAAAACATAGTGATTCAATATTTATATACCTTACAATGTGATCAACATAACTCTAATAAACATCTGTTACTATACAAAGTTATAATCTATGTGGCTTATTTATTTTATAACTAGAAGTTTGTATTTCTTATTTCCCTTCATCCCTTTCACCCATCACCCCACACCCCTTTCCTATGGCAACCGTCAGTATGTTTTCCACACCTATGGCAACCGTTAGTATGTTTTTGTTTTGTTTTGTTCATTTTATTAGATACCACAAGCAAGTCAAATCATATGATATTGTATTTCTCTGATTTATTTCACTTAGCGTAATACCCTCTAGGTCCATCATGTTGTCACAAATGGCAAGATTCCATTCTTTTTATTGCTGAGTAATATTCCATCATATATAATATGTATCTAATATATATCATATATATAATATACATATGTGTATACACATATATATATGTGTGTGTGTGTATATATATATATGTATGTGGAGACAGAACCAGGAGTGCAGTTTCCAGGCTCTCGGCCTCACGTGGAAAGGTGCTGGCTCAGGTAGTAAATGGCCATCAACTGTGATTGGATGGCCATCAGCTGTGGCTAGTTGGCTGTCAGCTGTAACCAGTGAGCCATTGGCCATTAATATAACTGCTGTGGCTACGCTAGCAGAAAATGGGGGGCTAGCAAGAAGATGGTGGCTGAGCTAGCAAGTGGCAGAGTGAGGGTTGCGGATCATGTGGCTCCTGTTTCCTGTTTCTACAACCCAGCTGCCAGCAAGACTATAGTGGTATAACTCCCCTATCTTTGGCTCCATGAGTGTTCCTATTTGGCCTCACCATGTCCTATGTTCTTATGTGGGGAGCGGGACCAGAAAGACCACGTGACACCCTGCGTGACTATATACATACATACATATATATATATATATATATATATATATATATATATATATATATATATATATATATATGTATATATATTTATATATGTGTGTGTATATATATATATATATATATATATATATATATGCATGCCACATCTTTATCCATTCATCTACCAATGGACACCTAGGTTGCTTCTTTATTTTGGCTATTGTAAATAATACTCCAATGAACATAGGGGTGAAAGTGTTCTTAATACAGATTAAACTCAAAAATGTGTCAATAACCCTTATATTGTGAATAGCATAAAAACTGAGAAAATATTTTTCTAGTATTTAAAAACTATTATCCAATTAAGTAAAGAATGTCATTTTTGAATAATTGAAGTCTCTGCATGTCTTCCTTGTTTTACTTTCTTCTTCCTTGTAAATAGGCACAAAATATCAACCTACATTAAGTCCAAACTGTATTCATTAGTCATTTGCAATCATAGATTGACACCAGCTATAAGAGATCAGCAAAAATCAACTAAACATTTTCAGAATGTCAATTTGCTATATGAATCTGCAGTAAATATTGTAGTAGGTTGGTGCAAAAGTAATTGTAGTTTTTGCAATTATTTTTAAACTTTTAAACCACAATTACTTTTGCACCAACCTAATATATTTTATTATTTCTAAATTATGTGCCATAAATCTTTTAGTTTTTGAAATTTATAATACAAATATGTATGTGTTCACACACACACACACACACACACACACACACACACACACACAGAATTGGGATGTTTGGAGGGGAGTGGAGCCAAAGCAGATGTTGAATATTTGCTAGCATAGCACTACTAATAACTAAAGTGTTACCAGATAATTAAAATTTTCTCTTATAAAAATATAAGATGTGACCTCTCCCCACTCACTGATGTATTTTGTTTGGATTAATGAACACTTGATGTCTCAAAAGTATTTATATCATTAAGATTTATGGTGAAATAATAGTCAGGCAAGTCCCTATTATTGGAGGGTAACTTTGGAGACATTTTCCTATCCCCCTAAATAAAACCTTATGAAATTTGACTACCCATATGATACTTATCTAGTAATAATTAACCAGTAAACAAGTGTATACTTTGGTATAATTTCTTACACAGAAAGAAAAAGACATGAGCTTGAATCCTAGCTCAGTGTATAGTTAAATGTTAGCCGTGGATAGCTCATTTCCATCCCTGCAAAGGCAAAATAGAGGAATGACACAAGTTTACAAGCTCTGAAACATCACCACATATCAAAATTACCTGTAAATCACTGTTCAAATCAATGGATTCTTTTCCTTTAACATGGTATACTAAAACAGAAACAGGACCAAGAATTAGATCATACTAATGATCCGCATATGGATTTAAAGCCAAACATGGAACCCTTCTACTTCCAAAATCCTTTGAGGTCACACAGTCTTAATGGTAAACTGAGTAGTAAAGCTGCGGATACCAGAAATCTATACATGTGGGATTTTAATAATTTACTCTTCTTCTTGATCCATCTCAGTTTCTTCTAATATATATTTCTGGAATGTATGGCATGCCTACTAAGTAGTTTTTATATTATAATATTCCCTGTACTACAGAGTACAGAATGAATATTGTTTATTAGAAATTATTCAGCTACTTTTAAAGAAGCAATATATATATATATATATATATATATATATATATATATATATATATATATGTCAATATGTCTATAATCTTATGCATAATGTTATGAGAAAATGTGGCAAATTCTTACTAAAATCAAGATTATCCATGGCTGGGGAACTCACGTAATCAATAGTTTGATAACAATATGAACAAAAGAAAATAATTTGAGATAACTTTGATAGTGGACCCCACTTAGCTCCTATATTTTTTTTTTGTAATGCTCAATACTGCAATCATTCTTATCACTTTTAAAAAAGTATTATTAGCAATAGTTAAGAAAACATCTCTTCATATTCCCTTAAGTCGGTCCTATGATAGAATCCCTCATTTTTTATGCATAATCATAATCACAAATGTTTAGAAATTACTTTAAAGTGAACACATATACTTCTATACATGTTTATATATATTTACATTTTTAATAATCTGTACACAAAATGTTATCTCCTGCATGTTTGATGAAAGGTAACTAAAGCTCAGAAAGTCATTATAGAAAATTAGTTATGGAGATAATTAAAAGATAGGTAGGTATCCTAGCTCCAAACCATGTGCATTTTCATAATTAGAATTTATTATTTTGTTATAAAAATCATAATGCTAGCAATACAGGTGAAATAATAGTTATTCTACCTTGTTGTTAACTATTTCCTTAGAAATTTGAATCATTTGTGCTTAAATGGTTTCTTTGGAAAATGACTGGACTTCTTTCACTTGAATTTAAGGATATATATCTATATATCTCTCTATATAGAGAGATATATAGATATATTTATATAATTTTTTTCCTAACATGGTTGTCCAAAAAGGTAAAGGAAAAGACAGGCGCTATGGCTTTTTGCTATCTTATTGGCTAAAATGTCTGTTGCTTCTTACAAATTGACTGAAATTCCTGCCATCTGTTGCTGTAAACCTCATCTAAATGTAAATTAAAATAAATACATTTCTTGAGGGAAAAAAAAAAAAACAACTTTAAACACCATAGACCTTGGCTCATTTTGTAGTGGTTTAATAACTTTTCTGCCATCCAAGTTACCAAGCTTCCAAAAAGATGTCCAAAGACATCAAGCATAAGTGCCCTATAGATAACTGTACAAAGTCCGAGCTTTTATTCTCCTGGAAATGAAAGACTCAGTAGAAAGGTCCAAGTGTCTATCATGCTAAGGAAAGGTATCTGGATTTGGAGTATCACGACAAATTATAATAGTTGATTAGTCCATCAAACAAACAGAAAAATGAGCTTGTCTTATTTCACTCATAGTTTTGGGGTAGTCTTGACTCCACTTTTCTGACTTTTAATTTACTTCTTAAATAGATACATATATAGGGAGCAGCAACTTGTAGTTTTCAGAAGAAGAATCTGTTTCTGAACTTTAAGTCTCTGTCTTTTCATCCCTGCTAAAGTATAGTTTCTGGTGCACTTTGAAAGAAGCTCAGTCTGTCCTGTCCTGTAACAAATCTGAAGACTTAAGAGGGCACGTAAGCAAACATGATGAAAAATAATGAGTGAACTGAATAAGTTTAGCGTATTTAAACATAGAATTTGCTTTGATTGTGAGCATTGGGTATTTCCTAGCTTCTGCAGCCTTTACCATACTGGCTCCTACATTAATTTAATATATTACTCACAGGTTTTACTCCATTGGAGCTGCTGACGTGTGCTGAAACCCAGTGAACTTGACTCATTCCATGGCATCTGACTTGGCTTTTTGTAACCTCTGCCCTTGTTGTCTTAATTTACACACTCACTTATCATCCAGACCTAGAATTTCCCTACATGTTTAAATATTGCCCCTTGTGATATATTTCTCCATGAATATGAATCTCCTGCCTCATGTCACACCTCAACCAAGAACTACATGACATGAACAATGCTATAAAAATCTTGATCTAATCGATCATTATAAATCAAGTACAGATTGTATGTTTACCAACATGTGCCAAATGCTAGGCAATAAAGAAGTTTCAAAAAATTTAAAGGATTGAAATCATATAGAATATATTATTTGACCTAATGCAGTTAGATTAGATATTATTTATCTGGAAAAACAACATATGTTAGAAAAAAATAAACTTCTAAATAATCATAGGTTTTAAAAAAAGAGAATGTAGATAATATTTCAAACTAAATGATAATGAAAATACAACATATCAAAATCTGTGGGTACAGGTGATGCAGTGCTTACTGATATTTATAGCTTTAAATATTTATATTAAAAAAGAAAAAAAAGCATGTCTATATTCAATGACAAAATGTTTCAACTTAAGGAGCTAGGAAAAAAGAGCAAAGCATACTTAAATTTAGCAAACAAGAAAATAAATAAAAATAAATGGAAAAATAAATAAAAGTAAAAACAGACATACACTAGAGATGATTAAAAAAACAGTTGATCCTTTGAAAATATTAATAAAGTTTATTAAAAAGAGAAAGAATACAAATTACTAGCATCAAGAAAGAAGAGAATAGGTATCTGTACACATCTGGAAGACCACCACAGGATAGAAGAAATCATTTGAACAATTTTACTTGAACATAATCAACAATCTTGATGAAACAAAAAATATCTTCAACATTATGAAAATAGATCCATGATGAAAAAACTTCTGAATACGCTTAAATTATTAAAGACATTTATTTCATTACTAAAATAGACAAAATTTAACACCAATTCATGATAAAAACTCTGAGCAAACTAGGAATAAAATGGAATGCCTTATACCTGATTAAAAAAAAAATCTTTAAAAAAATCTACAGCTAACATCATACTTAATCTTCAAATTTTGAATGTGTTTCTCCTAAGGTCTGCAACAAGACAAGTATGTGCCTCCTTACTACTTTTATTCTTCATTGCATTAGAGGCCTTAGCTTTTGCAATAAGACAATAAAAAGATATAAAAGGCATAAATATTGCAAGGGTAGAATTAAAACTCTTTCTATTTATAGACGACATGGTTATCAACGCAGAAAATCCAAGGGGGTCTGTAAAATAACTGCCAGAAGCAACAAATGAATTTATCAAGGTCATAGGATATAAGCTTAATATACCAAAACCAAATGAAGATTTTTATGTTAGCAGTAAAAACAGAAAATAAACTTATGAAATTGCCTCTTTTATAATACCATCAAAATACATCAAACCCATAGGAGTAAATTTAACACAAGATATACAAGATCTCTATACTGAGAACTACTAAAATAAATAAGACCTAAATAAATGTTAAGATATACTATATTCAAAGACCAGAAGACTCAACATTGTTCAAATGACAATTCTGTCCAACTTTGAACATAGATTTAATACAATTGTAATTAAGATTCCAATAGGATTTTATAAATTGGTAGGCTTATTCTAAAACTGCCAATGGAAAAGCAATAAATCTAGAATTCACAAGGCAATCTTGAAAAGAAAAACAAGAAAGTAAAGAAAGAAGTAGGAGAATTTACACTGCATGATTCCAAGATTTTATATAAAAACTGCATCATTCAAGAAAGTGTCATGTTACATAAAGATTGATAATAGATAAAGAGTACTAGAATATAGAATCGAATAATAGGTTAACATTTATATTATCATTTGCTTTGCAATTGAAGGGTCAAAGCATTTCAAAGGGTGATGAAAAGTCAACAAATGATGCTGGAATAACTAGATATCTTTACAAGAAATCTATATGTATATAGATATATAAGTATATCTATATATTCATATGTATATATATATCCATATATATTAATTAATTTAAAATGGATTTTAGACATAAACATTAATAAAAGCTAAAACCACAAAGATTTTAGAAGAAAACAGAGGAAACTATTTTCTTGACTTAGAATGGGCAAAGTTTTCTTAAGCAGGACACATAACAATACCCATAAGATTTTTAAAAAGGAAATGATTACGTACAAATCATAAAAATCTTAAAAATTCTGCTCATCAAAATACACTGTTCAGAAAATGAATCAGCATGTCACAAACTAGGGTAAAATATTCACTAGACAAATTTCTACCAAACTGGTATAAAAACATGTAAAGAACTACAACTCTAAATAAAAAGACAAATTAATTTTTAGATGGTAAAATATTTGAACAGACACTTCACAAAAGAAGTTATGAAAATGGCCTGTAAGGACTTGAAGAAGTGCTGGATACAAATTAGTCATCAGAGAAATTAAAATTAGCATTATAATGAGACACCAGCACCTATGCACCAACATTAAAAAAAATAGTCAACAGCGAATGTTGGCAAAGATGTGGAATAGCCAGAACTAACAGGTTGAAAGATGGGGATGAGGAAGCATGGGAGGGTTGGCATAGAGGCAGAGATTGACTTAGAAGGGGCGTGGGGGAACTTTCTGAGGTGCAGGAGATGTTCCATGTTTTGATAGGGTAAGGATTTTTAGATTATAAATGTGTATGCATTCATCAAAACCCAGTTAATGTACACTTAAATTTTCTTTAGATTTAATTTCAGCTCAAAAAGAAAAATCTATAAAAAAAATGAACTATAATCATTTGCATGATGAAATATTTAGGGGAAAGTAGATTAGTATTTGAAATTTACTTTGAAATGCATCAACAATTTTGAGGGTTCCTGTAATATATTCACTGTAAAACTCTTTCAACTTTTCTATATGTTGAAAAGTATTTCCACTAAAATGTTTTAAAAAGCTAAACATATAGCTCCAGCTAACATTAATCAAGAGATTCATTCCCATGTGCCCTTCTGTACTCTAAACTCTTTCCATGTATAAGCACTTGCAATGCTTACAAGGTTACTTTAGGGTGGATTCTCTTACTATCCTCACTTTAAGGTGAAGAAAATGCAATACATGTGGATTAAATAAAAATAAACTAATACGCAAGCATAAGTCTTCATCTGTGTAATAAGGAATCTACACAGAATGAGAAGGGGTACATAGAAGAGCAACACGTGCATGAGAGAGAGGGTTAGACTCTGGAGGAAAAGAAACATATAACTCATTTCCATTTTCTTCTATATTGGACCTAGGTAACATAAGAGTGGATAATGCTCCCAGCTGAGAGCAAAATAGTATGGTAAACTCAGACAATACAGTGAAAGCTAATAATGTTAATTCTGAAATATGGATATCCTTTTGTATATTTGCATGGTCGTCTCGAGGGACACCACCAGCCAATTAATCCCGTTAACAAGTTTCTTCCCTCGACTCAGAGATATAGGGGAAAAAAACAACAAGAAACTGATGTTTGCTAAATGGGAGAGAGGTGGGAATGGGGGAAAAGGTGAAGGGATTAGAAAGTACAAATTAGTTGTCACAATAAGTCACGGGGATGTGAAATAAAGTAAGGGAATATAAACAATAATGGTGTAAAAATTATGTAAGATGCCAGATAGGC
Source organism: Rhinolophus hipposideros (assembly GCF_964194185.1). Classification (NCBI taxonomy): domain Eukaryota; kingdom Metazoa; phylum Chordata; class Mammalia; order Chiroptera; family Rhinolophidae; genus Rhinolophus; species Rhinolophus hipposideros. The sequence goes on along the minus strand of NC_138063.1, from coordinate 27,403,357 downwards.
ACTGGAGTTATCAGGGAAATCACTTGATAGACTGTTTAGATGCCTGACCAATGCACTGAACACTTGAGGCTGAAGTTGAATAATATTGAATGTCAAATATAATTGTCTATATACTATATAATTGTCTAATATATAATAATATATAATTGTCTAAATACTATACTATATACTATATAGATAGGATATGGAGTACAGCACAGGGAATAGAGTCAATGGTATAGCAATAGCTATGCACAATGTCAGAGGGGTTTTTTACATTGCTTTATATACCTGAAACTAAAACATATATATATAATATACACAAATATATAAATATATGTATATATAGAAATATTATATATAAACATAATATATATTTATATATCATATATAAATATAGATAATATATACAAATATATATATATATATATATATATAAAATGTATAAAGCAATTACATTGCTTTATATACCTGAAACTAAAAAAAAAAAAAAAAAGAAAAATTTATTCCCCATTTCATTGTCCTACTGGGTCACTGATAGCCCAACTTAGCTTTTGGGAGGTTTCTAAAAAACAGAAGTAAAAAGGCCCAGTCTGGATAGACTGGATAGAGTAGCCTGAAAAGAAGTTCTTTTTACAGATCTCATCCCCTTGCATGTCTACCCATGTTACCCAAATCCTAAAGATCATAAGAAGAACCATAATAAGCAACAGCATGAATGTGCTTCTCAAACTGCAGTTCTCAAACCAGCAGCAGCATCTGGGAAACATGTTCAAAATGCAACTCTCAGACTCCATCCTAGACCTACTGAGTCAGAAATTCTGGGAGTGGGAAAGGGAGATTCAGCATAGAATCTGTGTATAAGCTCCAGAGATTCTAATGTGCACTTAAGTCTGAGAGGCAATGGCATATAAGAAACCATTAAGAGCTTTCAGCATTGTTTTGGTGGTCATTCAGAGCTGTTTAACTTTACTGTGGGAAAGTTTTCTAAATCTGTAAGAAAATGAATACAAAGTAAATTAGCAATGCTTGGTCCAGTATAATTATAATTTCTCATGTCCTTTTTTTCCCCCACTTTTCTTTTAATCTATACCACTCTCAGGGTAATAATTACATCATATTTTCAGATGTCAGTTTCTTCTTTTAGATAATAAACTCATTGACAACAAAGGTTGTATCTACATCATTACTGTATTCTTTAGAGTATAACACTCACAGTAGGTAATAAATATCTGTCAAATTAATAATTGAATGATTTAATAGATGAGTAAGTGAGTGAGTATGCCTGCATGTGAGTGATGAATTTCTGACTGGGAACTTATCACCCTCTTAGGAAATAAAGCAAACATCTTCCATTGATTAGATCACTAGTGGTCTATTCATGACAATCTTGGAGGATACATAAGGTGTGAACAAATGAATAAAACCTGAAAATATAGTATAAATGCCTTCCAGAAAGCATCCACTTTGGGCTATTGCTCTCACTTCTCTTTTCAGGCAGTGCATCACCTGCATGAGTGGAAGTGTGACTGGAGATAAGAGTATGACCCCTCAGAGGTGGATCTGAGATCCAATCAAACTAGACACTCTAACACCCAAATACTGTCACATATAACAGGGTTCTGTTGTCCAGAAAGAGGTTTTATACAACTTCCTTTTAGTAATATAAAATTTAAATGTATTATTTAGTGTAATTTATTATAGAGTCAAAGCTACATTTTTAAAATAAAATGTATACTCTCAATAAGACAATATCTATTGAAGTTTAAAAAGTAAATTATGCATTTTTATTATAATACCTATATTTTCTCAAAAGGCAGAACAAAAAGAAATATTATTAAGTGAAGTGTTACCTCTCAGTCATGTTACTATCTTAGTTTGTCCATACCCTGTTTCTTTTTTCACTGGTAAAAAGAAACTGAGTTGTCAGGTTGTATAAAGAAAGTGAAAAGAGTCACCTTATATTCATCAGTCAAATCATAATTGGTTACTTTAGTCAACACACTCCTCCTCATTCTCAGACGCAGAAGGAATGTAGGGACTGGGGAATCACATGGTAGAGTTAACATTTAATGACACTGTAACAGTAAATGCTAAATTTGCTGTTCCCCAATTTAATTTACCTTTCGCAATATTTTTCAAACATTTTGATTGTGAAATAGTCTGTATCACATTAGGTCCAGAAAAAATGGGAGTGAGAACGACATTCTACATTTAAAAACCAATATACAGAGAGTCATTGACTTCATATCAATTCAATTATTTTCTTTTACCTAAATGACACTATCAAGAGCATGTACTATTATATGTTTGATTGATACCTATTAAGGGTTACAGTTCCGATTGTTCTTCTAACCTGTTTAAATTTGAGAAACGAACTTCGGAAAGTCTTTCTGAAATAGTTTCCCACAAAAATTACCCTGGATATCGATGGCTCCAGAATTTGTTTACTAGCTCACCAGTATCCTTGCTCAGTTTTTGTCCCATTTTCCCATTTTGTCCTAATCAATGAACGAGTGGTATCTTCTCTTGGTCACTGGACAGCTTCTACAAGGTTGTACCCTCACAGTAGCTATGTGGAAATGTCCAGAGAAAGGAGTATGGGGAAAGAGTTCTCTCCTTGTGTTTTATAATGGAGATAAATTTTTCCTAGAAGTCTCCAGCAGACTCCACCCCCCCCCCCATGTCTTTTTGGCTAGAATTGGGTCATATGGCCACTACTGTAGAAAGAAAGGGCTAGGAATGTGAGTATCTGGCATTTTTAGTCTTCATCTTGGGAGGATAATTTTGAAAAGAAAGGAGAATAATGTCTACAACACTGGCTAATAGTAGAAGAGTATGTTACATTTCTGAAAACAAAAAGCATTAACTTAGAAGAATGAAGTAGCTACTAGTAGAACTTCAAGTTCGAAGACAAAAGAATATTTTTTCAATGAGGAGGACTTCCTAGTAACCTTAAGAGTACATATTACATTACTCCCTTGGATCATTTTCTATTATTTCTTTTCTTTTCTTTTCTTTTTTAATTAAACTTTATTGGGGTGACAATGATTAGTAAAGTTACATAGGTTTCAAGTGTACAATTCTGTAATACATTATTTATATATCACATTGTGTGTTCACCACCCAGAGTCAGTTCTCCTTTCATCACCATATATTTGACCCTGTTTACCCTCATCTACCACCCCCTTTTCCCTCTGGTAACCATTAACTATTGTCTATGTCTATCAGTTTTCGTTCTTTGTTGTTTGTCTTGTTCCTTTAATGCTTTCAGTTTTATATCTGTTTTATATCAGTGAAATCACATGGTTCTCGACTTTTTCTATTACTTATTTTTATGTCATGAATTATTATCAGAGCTTTTTTTTCATTCATATCACAAAAATTAGAAAGCAAGGGAGATGTAATGTGATTACTAAACTGTAGCAGGCAGTTATAGGTAAATATAGACTTAAAATTATAGCAAAAAGTTCACCCTTGCCTGCCCCAACAGAGCAGTCTCTGATTAAGGCAAGTTCCAGGTCAGGAACTATAACTGATAAGTTTAACAAAGAGAAACACAGTATGTGAATTTTCTTTTTTTGAGTTGAAATGTGACCCTCAGTTTTTGAAAATATTTAAATATTATTTACTCCCTGAGAGAAATAAGAAATTTATTTATATAAACGCATATATATACAAATACATATATATATGTGTGTATATATATATATATATATATATATATATATATATATATATATATATATATAAAGAAGAGAGAGATATCTACATATGTCTATACACACACACACACACCAGGAGTGTCAAAAAATGTATACAAGTGGACACTTTGGTCAACGTTGCTCAAGCAGTAGTTTACCGCAATCAGAAGTGTCTGAATGCTAATGGGATCCACTTTGAGCACCTCTTGTAATTGCAGAAGTCAAACATGACTTCATCATTTATTATTGGTATATATTGAATATTACAATTTTAATACAGTTTTCCTTTCTTAAAATGTGTATACATTTTTGGCACCCTTTGTATATACACACATATATGTATGTGTACACATATCCACAGAGACTTAGCCCTGTGTACATATAAATCAACAAAACATCACTCCCTTGATGACAGCTTGGTGAATATTTCTTTCCTTTAGCAAAATTCGGATGAACCAACATTTCAGGTTCATGCAAACAAATTCCCCATGGAATGAATTTTTTATTTATATCATTATTAATACTATTCAGCTCTGAGAACGATGCCTTCAAAAGCTTCCACTGCCTTTTGTTGTGTGGGAGTGTATGTGATTTTGATTAGCAAACCTGCACACCTCCTCTAAATTTCCTTCTGAGCTTGTGCAGTTAAAATAATTATAATAAAATCTATTAACTGCTTGTTACTGCAGGGGGAAAAGGCACTGCATCCAAGCTTCCATCTGCAACCATTGATTCTGAAGTGGTGAGTGACAGTTCCCCACTGCCTAAGTAGGTTATAACAAGCTAGCTTCGGGCTGCAACAGCCAGTAGAGTGCAGAGGAGAAACGACTGGCCTCCAAACTTGTCTTAAGCCTCAAGAAAGAAGAAAGAGGGGAGGGGGGGATCTCTGCCAATAACTGCAGTGCCTGTTCTCACATTCAGCAGCAGGAGCTTTGCAATTGCCAACTCGCTTTAATTCCCACTCACACCTTGGGGGGACAAGGCAGAAAACTCTCTCTAACGAATAGTAATAAAACTATTATTCATCTAATCACCCACAAACATATGTGTTTCTTTTGTAACGACTCTGTTGCCCTCATCCCCATAAAACATACACACACACATAAGCCAACTCATGCAAATAAAAACACAATAGTGAAGACAATACAAACCGAACAAACTGGTTGCTTTGCCGACATACAGAAATTCCACCTCACATTCTTCATACGTATAATTCCAATGAATTCCTATCAACCCCACACACCACGGTGGAAGTCCTGTATGTAGTGATAAGGAGAATCCACACTATTATTTATATCTTTCAAATGAAATCACTTCTTTTGCTTCAGTGATTGACCTGAATATATCAGGTGAAAGTGAATTTCAAATCGAAAGCTGGCTTCATTCCTCTCTTAGATTTTGCATATGGCTATATAGAGAGCTGTAAGCCACACATATCATCACTTGATTATAATCTGTTTCTCATGTTTCTTTGTGTGTATATATCATGGTACTCAAATTATATGATTTCTCGCTGTCCATTTCTGTCAAATACACACACACACACACACACACACAGGTATTATATTTGTGTGCATGTGTCAGTTCTCAAGTATTTTTTATTAAAGTATAATAGGTCAATTCTCTCAACTGTGTATGACTATAAAATAATGAGGTTATGGTATGGGTTGGGAGTATCAGGTATATCAATACAAATTAGGGCTGCCTTCTAGAAAAGAATTTGGAGAGACTAACATTTTTTAGACAACTAACGTTCAATACTTTTGATTTCATCTTTTAAAAATGTCCTTAAAACTACATTGACAAAAAAAGAACAATTAAATTAAATTTGATTCAAAATGGTACCCCACCTTAGTCTTAAAGCTTGTCTTTTAATAAATGCTCACTATTTTTTAAAAAACTGAAATCTATATTTTAAAAATTAATTTCCCACCATTGCATTTTCTCAAGAGAATGTACCATTGACTGCCGTGTAAATTTAATTGTACAAAGCTACAAAAAATTATCTGATTGGATATATAACAATAGACATGTCTCTACAAGGAGAATATTCTGGAAAATTGGTGTAGTTACATTGATAATTCAAATACATTACAATAACCAAAATGACAATAGTCATCATTTTGCTATTTCAGGTAGGAGTAGGTTTTTAACAGAGGTATTAATGGGCCAGTTAATTTCTGTAAATGTATTATGAATTTTTCACAGGTAAACACACATATACATATTTTGGATTATCTACATTAGCTCAAAGTTCTTAGAATTTTTGCAAATTGAACAACCAAATATCATTTCCATTGTGTGATACTACATTGTGTTGAATATTTTACAATAGATTGGTTAGCAAGATAAATTTACCCAAAGTGAGGCTACTCCATTATTCTTCTGAACTCCAGGAAGTGTCATGAATTTTAAGGTATCCTGACCTAAGAATCTGGGAGAGTAATTGAGTACACAAAAGGAATCCATGGACCTGTCAATATTTTTTTATTCCTGAAAATACCAGCATGATATCCCCATTTCTCTCCAGAAGCATATGAAACTTCACACCATAGAGTTTGGGATACATTGTAGTACTTGTTGCTTCCTATAAAGCCTTGATGAAAATGAACTACCTGTTAATAACTCGATCAGTAGACTTGGGTGTACATAGAAAAATTCTCATCTCAAACATGTTTATTGGACATGAGCATGGACAATATAGATAACTAAACCCTACAAAATCCTGTAGTTGTAGATGGTATAGAGGGTTTCAAATCTACATCTGTGTATATTTTAAATGTACTTCGGAATATCCTTAGTAAATTTGCTATGCCACATTTCTAATCATGAGGGAAACAGATCTAACATCTGATCTAACATTCACTAAACTTTTAGATTGTATTTGCCATTCATTTTGCTAAGTGATTTACAAGTGTAATTATACGAAGGCCTCAAAAACTAATCTGGAAAACAGGTTGATTGTTACTTCCATTTTAAAGATAAGGAAGTAGAGCTTAAGAGAGGGCAACTATCCCAGAAGCTCTCTCACTCCTAATAACTGGCAAATCCGGGCTGTACCCTAGTCAAGGATTTGAGTAAATGTAGTCAATTCGGAAGTGTTAAGAAACAGCAACAGAGGAGAAGGAATTTGAGAAGTTGGAAAGATGGTGGCCAAAATTAAGTTCATTATCTTGTGGACTGTCATAAGCATTGACCAGAGCTTTATCTTGTGGGGAAACTCTTGGAAACAGCAGACTACATCCCTCAGATTTATTGCAATCCAGATGGATGGGAGCTGGGATACGTATACATTAATTCTGCTTAGTTATTAATTGAAAGCTGGGAGAAGTGGCAATACTGTCAATACTGGGAGAAGTGGCAATTCCCCATAACCATAATCAGAGTAAACCTTTCCTGCTTTAGAGAAAGCCTCCAAGCAAATGATAGTAGTTGGCAATCTTCAAGTAGCAAGGTCTTGGTAACGGTGCTTGCAGTGAATTAAAATATAGGTTTTAATAGTGGCTCTGTGATTTTATATAGGACGGAGATAATCTTGTCAGAATGCTGTACTGGTGCATGTGTCTTAAAACTACATTTGCATAACAATCATACTAATTTGACTTAGTTTGCATTTTTGTTTGAGTTTTCTTTGCTTATGAAAGAACTGATAAAGATTTGGGAATTTTCATAGCTCTAAGCCACCCCTTGAGCCATTGCTGCCTGGTTTATACCCAGATCTGTCTACAAAGCACATACACTTAACTACCCTAATATCTCTGATAAAAGCACATCTCTCAACTGGGGAAAGTTTAGTCCAATATCTCCTTTCAGAGGATTCCAGGCTTCTGAGAGCATCATGCCCTTCAGGTTTTCCTGCATGCATTAAAGATCCTAAAGCACTTTAGGCAGTAACTACTGTAGAAATGTACCCATTTGATCTGTTAGGAGAAGAAGAGGTCAGTGGCCTCAGGGGAAGATACTTGTTAGCAAAACTATCTCCCCCACTGGTTTGACATAATACCTGAAAATTCACCAGCTGGGACTGGGTTCTTAGGGAAATATATGTTATCTGCAGGATTGCCCTCTACCTGGTTGGTAATACTTTGATTATAACTTCTCCAGTGGGAATTTGCATTTTAGCACTTTCATAAATTAGACTTTTTAAATTAACAAGTTTCTATAATTGTCCTGATGTCAAGAAATTTAAAAATGGGAATATTATAATGGAGACTACTTAATAGAGAAAACATGGCAAGTTGTTCAGAGATATTGAGCCTTGCTTTGGGGGTAATATGTGGACCCTTGAACAGGATTAAAAAGCAGGCATTGCTACCATGACAATGATTTCAGAACAGAGCCAGGAACAGAAATGGGAGAGGTATCCCTAAAAATAAATTGCACCTAGTTTTCAGGTTTTCCCAAGGGCAAATCCTTTAACATCTATCCTAGAACAAAGAGGCAACTTAGATTCATGGACCATTAAACATAAATATGACAGTAGAGACTATGAAATTCAATTATAATTACAAAAGAAACTGAAACTCTGACAAAGTAAGTTAACTGCTCATAGGAGTAGTATAGATAAGGATTCCAGAGAAAGGGAACCTTAATACTTCTGGCCCTTGTACCCATCCCTGTCCATTAATTGAAAGGAAAAAAAAAAAAAAAGAGGGATAGAGAGAAAGAAAAATAAAAGTAAGAGTAATAAAAAGAAGTGAGATAGTCAGAGAAAGAAAAGAATTGAAAAGTAATGCATGATGGCATGGTGGCTGTTCTGTTTATAATTAATAATTAGTGTGTACTGAATTTTAAAGAGCCTCAGATGAAAGGAAATCTGAGTAAGCACCCTATGATCATAATATTAGAAATCAAATCCTGAAAGCTTTCAAGAGCTAGAGCCTCTCCTTTGGCTTTCGGCTGTACTCAAGCTGGAAAGATCAGAGACTGCATATTGGGGAGATGGAGATCATCAAAAGGTATTGAAGAACTGGAGTCCTATAAAAGTTCATCGCAACTCAGTGTCAGAGAAATGAAAAGAAAAACTAGCTGACTTCTACACAGATGTTTGAACTAAAAAAGATTTTTTTTCCCCTTAATGTGAGTATTTTCTTATTTTGCTCTATTCACTGGCTTTGGATTTCTCTAGGGACTTTGATCCTAAGGTGAAGAAATCAATGCAAAAATCACTCATGAAATCAACTGGTAAGAAAACACAGTTTCTTGTGTAAAAAGCATTATTACTTTTGAAAATAAAATCTAGAAAACACAACTTGAACAATATTTTGGAAAATAGTGTTACATTCAATTCAATTATGTTTCATTCATTCATATGCAATTCAATTCCTCAACTAGATATGTCCCAACATGTAACCATATCTGTGTTAGATGCTATGAGGTCCAAAGAGCAAAGTACTCAGCAAATGCCAACTTTTGAAGAGGCTCAAATTTCATTAGTGAGATCAGATACAAACATCATTCATCTCCCACCGGTGTGAAGTCAACACCATAGTCCAAGAGAGAGGTGCCAATGGCAGAGAGGTAAAGGGATTAGCATGGAAAAGGTAGACCTCAAGTTGACTTTAAAGGACAAATTTTATTTGAAGGATGGAGAAAGATCATTCTGTATTGGGAAGTGAACATAGACAAAGGTGCATGTGTCAGAAGAAGCAAGAATAGAGTGACACACAGTGAGGCGATGTTATTAACATTAGGGAAAGGAAGTTTCCACACCAACACCATGACATACCAGGATTCCACATATTAATGAAAGCCAAATTGAGCACTTTTGAAATGATGCACAAAAATAATGTAAAAATCTGAAAAGAAATTTATAAGTTAAGAATATAATGATTCAATATGAACTGTTCCTTAGAAATGTGCAATTAAACATGGAGTGTGAGTTAGATAATTACATCTTTTCAAATAGGGACTGATGGCATGTAGAATCTACTCTGAGGATTGGAAGTACCACTTGATTTTTGCTTCACATGCCTCAAAAAAAAAAAACATTGAGAACTATGGCATATTGATTTAGATTTTTAGAAACCTCAATAATAATTTCCAAATGTCACAGCCTCTGCTAACAATGGATAAACATTAGTGAGATATAGATATTAGAATAACAATTCCTTTTAGCGCATCATCTATCTGTGTCAGAGGAAGAATACATTTATTGTTTGGTTTTGCCTGTAATTCAGAATTGTTAAGCATTTCTGGGAGTCTGTTATCTAAGGCTATATCTATGTAGGCATCAAAGTAAAAAATTGAAGCAATTGCCCAGCAGTTGAGACAAAACAAAAGGAAAGACAACAAACTCAAAATAGAGTTTAAAACAAGCATTTGTAGGTTGACTGTCTAATCATCTTGGATTGTTTGCCTACCTCTCCACGGGCAAATTTTGTCTCTCTGGTTAGGCACAAATGAAAACTCACAATTGGTAGTCAATGGGACACAGAGTCATTAAAGTCTACTTGAAAAACTCCTAAAGAAAAGCAGTCTCTAAGCACAAAGTTTATGAAAAATCTAAATGTAAAATTTGTTCAAACTGTAGACTTTTCTCATTCAACTTTTGCTAACTAGGATGGTTATCAGCTAGGAATACTTAACCCCTACATCAAAGTAAGCCCACTGAGCTCAGCAACACTGGGATCTTGTTAATTTTGTTTGTTTACTTTTTATTTTTGGCCATAAATTGTTTTCTTCTAATAACATTAATGAAAATAAAATTGGACATTGTGATTGAAAAATAGTCTCCCGCTTTGAAAATAAATGTGTCTGCCTCGCCTTGATACTTATTTTCACCAACCGTAGGAGATCATTATCTGGTCAGAGCATTCAGTTCTGTTCACATTACACAAGCTATTTTCATCTTCATTTTAAGGGAAATTATTTGTCAGAAAATCTGTGTTGACCAGGTCTCAACAGACCACTGAGGTAGGATCAAACACAGTAGTGTGCTTAAGAATCAAGAATTAAGCTTTACACAAAGCCTATACTTTACAACTCTTTTCTAAATTCAATTAAATAGAGACTATGAGGGCCTCTTGCCAGTAATAGACTTTATATCTAGTGATTAAATTTGTTGACTCTATAGTGTCTGTGATTGGTTTCAAAATATGTTTCTAACTTTTATTATTGTATTTGGGAGTTGTTTTTGTTTACACATTTTCTCTGTTTTATTTTTTTTTGAGTAAATATCCATTCTCTTGCTTATGGACACTTGGGTGGTTTTCATGTTTTCGTGTTGCTATGTTGTGCGTATTACAGAATGAATGCTCTTGTGTATTACAGAATGAATATCTCTCATGTGCATAGGCTAGAGAGGCTCTGGTATACACCTAAGGGAGGAACCGATAGGTAATATCTGTGCACATGTATGACTTACAGGACAGCAGCAAATGGTTTCTAATGGTGTTGTATTCACACTGATACCGGCTACGGTGGAGGATTTGTGTTGCTCCATATTCTCATGTTTTCTGATAGATTCAAATAAAATTTTTTGGATAAAAAATACAATTTGGGGGTATATTTATTACCTGATTTAATTTTATCTTTGAAATGCTTGTTCATTTATTTGTCCTATAGTAACTGGCTTACGGTAAAGACAAAAAAAGAGTTGTTTTAGAAGTCAAGTTGTTTTGATATAAGAATGAAATAAGTTGCATTAGGATGTCATCATCTCATCTGTTGTTGTTAGGGAGCCCTCAGCATCTGCTGAAGGGCCCTGCTGAGAACATGTGGAGAAGCACCTACAGCAAAGGGACATTTAGACCATAAATACTGAGAGCTTGTGAAGACCGATTTGAGAGGATTCTGTCTGGGCAAGGCAACACTTTGCTGATCTAAAATGCTCTCTGAAGACCATTAGGGCATTGACTCCTCTGTGGTAAAGGTGACTCTTTCATTGGTGGTGGCACTGGTGAGAGCAGAGCAATAGCAGAGAAAGAACATCTTGCCCACCAATACTTGCACCATCATTCCCTAAGCAATGTGCTCTAGCAACGAGAGGCTTTGGGTTTTACCCTGGCAGCTGGAAGTCAGCACACAGTTCTTTAATTTATCTCTGGAAAACCAATCTAACATATTGTTTCCCCAAAAATAAGCCCCAGTTAAGATCATCAGCCAGACGGACACATTTAGTACATTATGATGATGTTCCAGAAGAATGTGACATGACTGTAGTATTTACTCAAAATGTAGATTATTGTACATGAAAAAATAAGACATCCTATGAAAATATGCCCTAATGCATCATTTGTAGCAAAATCTAATATAAGACCTGGTCTTATTTTCAGGGAAACACAGTACTACAAAAGGTATAACTCAACTAAATTTGCACTTTATTTCTTTCATCTCCTCTTGCCTGGAACAATAGTGTAATTAATCAATTATTACTTTGGAGTGTATTATTTATTTTTTTGGTATTTATTATTTATTTGGCTACATTAGCAAAAATTGCTATGCGAAAAAGAAAATGTATGCTTATTTTTATTTTTTAATATTTTTTTTAGTTTTTAATTACAGTTGACATACAATATTATATTAGTTTCAGGTGTACAACATAGTAATTAGACACTTATATAACTTACTAAGTGATCACCTCAGTAAATCTAGTACCCATCCGACACTATACATAGTTAATACAATATTACCGATTATATTACTTATGCTATACTTTACATCCCCATGACTATTTTGTAACTACTAATTTATACTTCTTAATCCTTCAACTTTTTTACCCTCCCCCAACCCCTCTTCCATCTGGCAACTATCAAAATGTTCTCTGTATCTATGAGTCTGTTTCTATTTTGTTTGTTTGTTTGTTTTGTTCTTTAGATTCTACATATAAGTGAAATCATATGGCATTTGTCTCTCTCTGTCTGACTTACTCCACTTAGCACATCCATCTTATTGTTGCAGATGTAAAAATTCCATTCTTTTTTGTTGCTGAATATAGTAATGTATGTACCTCTTATTTACCCATATCTCCATTGATGGACACCCAGGTTGCATCCATATCTTGGCTATTTTAAGTAATGCTGCAATAAACATATGGATGCACGTGTCCCTTCAAATTTATGTTTTGGGTCTCTTTTGATAAATGCCCAGAAGTGGGATCACTGGGCCCTTCTTTGTCTCTTGTCATTGCCTTTGTTTTAAAGTCTATTTTAAGTCGTGATACTCAGTTTGTTTGTTTGTGTTTTTCTCATTACAATTTTCATAAAATATATTTTTCGTTCCCTTTACTTTCTATTTTAAGTCATGATACTCAGTTTGTGTGTTTGTATTTTTCTCATTACAATTTTCATAAAATATATTTTTCCTTCCCTTTACTTTCAGTCTGTGTGTGTCTTTCAATCTGAAGTGAGTCTCTTGTAGTCAGCACATGTGACCATTTTTTCTTAACCATCCAATCACCCTATGTCTTCCAATTGGAGCATTTTTAATCCCTATACATTGAAAGTAATTGTTAATAGATATGTATTTATTGTCATTTTATTATTCACAGTTTTGATCATTTCTTTCTCCTTCTTAAAGAAGTCGTTTTAACATTTCTTATAATACTGGGTTGATGGTTATGAACTCCTTTAGCTTTTTCTTGTCTGGAAAACGCTTTATCTTTCCTTCAATTTCAAATAATAGTTTCCTTGGTAGAGTAATCTTGATTGTAGGTCCTTACTTTGAATATTTCATCCCAGTCCCTTCTGGACTACAAAGTTTCTCTGAAGAAATCAACTGACAGTCTTATGGGAGCTCCATTGTAGGTAACTGACTGCCTATCCCTTGATGCTTTTAAGATTCTCTCTTTGTCTTTAACTTTTGGCATTTTAATTATGATGTATCTTGATGTGGGCCTTTTGGCGTTCATCTTGTTTGTGACTCTCTGTGCTTCCTGGGCTTGTATGTTTATTTCCTTTGCCAGGTTAGGGAAGTTTCTCATCATTATTTAATCAAATAAGTTTTCAATTCCTTTGTCTCTCTCTTCTCCTTTTGGTACCCCCATGATGTGAATGTTGGTATGCTTGATGTTGTCCCAGAGGCCCTGTAAACCATCCTTTTATCCTTTTTTTTTTTTTTTTTTTATGTTTTGAATGGGTGTTTTCTGCTACCTTATCTTCCAAATCGTTTATCCAAACCTCTGTTTTGTCAAATGTAATATTGATTCCCTCTAACGTATTCTTTATTTCAGTTATTGTATTCTTCACTATTCACTTCTGAATGGTTCTTTTTTGTTTTCAATATTCAATTTTATATTTCCTATCTCTGCTGAACTTCTCATTGATATCATTGAGCATCCTTATAACCAGTGCTTTGAACTCTGCCTCTGGTAGATTCCTAGTCTCCATTTTGTTTAGTTCTTCTTCTAGAGTTTTGTTCTTTAATTTGGGATATGTTTCTTTGTCTCAGCATTTTGGCTGCCTCCCTGTTTTGTTTCTATGTATTAGGTAGAGCTGCTATGTCTCCCAGTCTTAGTATAGTGGTCTTATGTAGTAGGTGCCCTGTGGGGCCCAGGGGCACAATTTCCCTGGTCACCTGACCCAGGTGCTTCAGGTGTGTCCCTTATATTCATTGTGTTGGTCCCTCCTGCTATGGTTGAATTTGGTTTCTATTGGCACACCAATGGGAAGAATTGATCCTCAGGCTGATTGGTTATGAGGATTGACCATAATTACAGTTGAAGAGCTATTGTGCAGGGGACAACCCTAAAGAGCAGAAGCCCCTTTAATGGGGCTCTTGTGCCTGCTCACACTGTCCTTTGGGTGCATCATATATGAAGGTGGCCTGGTGGTGCTATGGCATGAAACCAGTCACTGAGATTGTCTGCCCCACCACAGGCCAAGTTAAGCTTCTGCCTGTGCCATGTTTGAGTCCACTTTGCATGAACCACAAAGTGATCTGCAGATGTCTTCCATCCGTGCTGGGCTCGGTGATGCCTGGGAGAGGCCAAGACACAAACCGAGGCTGGCTGCTGCTAGTGCCAGGCTGAGGGCTGCTTAGCAAGATGGATGCAGCATGCTGATGCCAGTTGCTACTTATTTGTGAACCCTTGAAAGATTTTTGGAAGGAGTGCAACATGAGCCAAGACACATCGTTTGTATGGAAAAGCCACTGGAAGCGGCTTGGGTGTACCCAAAGTTGGGTAGATGGGATCTCAGTGAATCACCAAGACAGGGTGATCCATGTTAGCCAGGTTGATGGATTCTCAGATATGGCACCCACCTGCATCTGGGAGGGGAGAGTGCTCAACCAAAAAAAAATGACTTCTGCCAGCAATTCCATCTGGGAGAAAGCTGCCCCTGCAGTCTTCACGCTGAAGCCAGACAATTCAGTTTCCCCCCGCCCCCATATATCCCTGGTACTTTTTGAGGAACTCATTGTGAGTTAGTCTGTCAGTGAGTAATTCCATGTTAGGACCCATTAAGAGGAACACCTGGGGCTCTAGCTGTCCTCCATCTTACTCAGCCACAATCTCCTCTGGTTTTCACAGCCAGAAATTGTGGGGACTTCACTTCTCAGCACTGGAACCCTGTGCTGGGGCCACTGGTTTGGGCTTGGGACACCTCACATCGCAGGGGGAACCTATGCAGCCAAGATATCCCTCCTGATTTTTAATAACAACACATGGATGTGGGACCAGCCAGTTCCATGTCTCTGCCACTCCTACCAGTCTTGAAGTGGCTTCTTCTATACATCCTTAGTTACAGGACTTCTTTTCAGCTAGACTTCAGGCAACTCTCAATATTTTGTTTCTGTGCTTTACTTGTAATTTTGATGTGGTGGTAAGAGGATGCAATCACAGCATTTTCCTACTCTGCCATCTTGATCAGAAATCCTTTAGCATGTCTTTATTGGATTATTAAGAGACATTATCCTGTATGATATTGGCTTGTGAAATTCCCACAGTGAACTTGTGTTAAACAAATTGACAATCTCAGTCTCTGAGCATAATTTGCTGCCCCAAACAAAATAATCTTTTCTTCAGGAGTGTCTTGGCTATTGATCAGGCTTTGTTCTTACACATAAATATTAGAAAGAGCTTAGCTATTATAGACCTCCTGGTATTTTGGTTGGAGTTATTTTAATATAATTTGAGAATTGATATGTTTTGATATTATTTTCTTCATAAATGTGGTATATGTATCTATTATTTTAGGTCTTTTCTAATGATTATTTTATCAAATTAAAAATTAACTATGAAGGCCATGCACATGCTATGATAAACATATTCCTAGATTTCTGACTGTATTTTAAAAATTTTCCATTGTAAATAATATAAATATTTTCAAGTTACTTTGTTATAGGTATATTAAAGTGTCAATGAGTTGTGTAATTTATCTTATATCTAGCCATCTTGCTAAATTCTCTTCTGAATGCATGTTTTCCAGTATATTAGTTGTAGTATATTATATAAATATATTATTTTTGATTTATGACATGCTTTTCTTTTTAATTTTTATACCAATTATTTTATTTGCTTATGGATTTGTCTAGAAATTGCAACTATAACACAATGTTGAATATAAATAATATTGGTAGGATTTTTTATTTCATATTTTTTCTCTAAATGTTTCATGCATTATAAATATATAATCTATTCTAATAGTCTTTAAAGTCTATCTTGGTTATATTATTGGTATCATTTTATAACTCTTTCTGCTGGTGACTTATGTTTGGTGATTTTCAATTGATAATTATATTTTATTTAAATTAATCTGTAAAATGCTGGACATATTACTCCAGAGAAGTTTTGTTTTGTTTTACTGGCAGCCAAAGTGTGACACTGGACCTGCCACTATTTTTATACCTCTTGAATAGACCAGCTTAATTTTCCATCTCAAATTCAGCTCCTTAGCATCACAGAAAACCATAGGTTTTTGTTTTGTTTTTGTTTTTCTGTGGATCCCAGAACTGGTATGATTTACACTAGGCTTATTGTCTCCTTTGTCTACAATTCCTTCTTGCTTCAAGTCAGTATCATTTATTTATATACTTAGTTTTCTTTGTTTTTGTTTTTTAATTTAATTAATTTTTCTTAGAGGTTCCTTTTTCTTTCTTGTGAGCTCAGCAATATTTTCAGAGATATATTTGCAGGAATGTTCAAAGTACTTAGTCTTCCATATTTCTACCATACTTTAATACAGAATCACTTTCTTTCTAAAAATATAAGCTCCCCCTTTCTCTAAAAATAGTGTTAATCACCTAGTTACTGAAAGATGTTCAGTCCTTTTGTGTGCTAAATTAGTGATGACTAGGTAAAATGTTATTTTTTAATTGAATTAAGGGCAAACCTTCTGTATCTTAAGCCAAAGACTCAAATGTATTTATATAGAAATAAAACAGAGAAGAGACAATCAAGATGGCACAGTAGATAAATGCTGTGCAACCCTTCTCGTACAATCACATCAGAATTACAACTAATCTACAAAATAGCCATTATTGAGAATTGCCTAAAATCTAGCTGAACTGAAGCCTTTCAACTAAGGATACACAGAAGAAGCCACCTCCATACTAGTAGGAAGGGAAGAGACGCAGAACGGGCTTGCCCCATACTTGCATGTGACCATTAAAGAGTGGGAGTGATATTTTGTCTGTGGGGGTCCCGCCATCTTCCTGCAGAGTGAGAGATCCCAGCCCCATACCATCCCAGGGTTCCAGTGCTGGGAAGAGAAGTCTCCATAATTTCTGGTTGTGAAAACCAGCGGAGATTGTGACTGATTGAAACTGAGTGTGGCTGCACTCACAAGTGCTCCTCTTAAAGGGACTGTGCATGGACTTACCCACCAACAGAATCATTTTCTCTGAGCTCCAGTACTGGGCAGCAACTGGAGAAGTGGCAGGGACACATGGTGAGGAACTGAGTTTTCTGGTTTGGGACGGGGGCTACAGAGACAGCTTTCTCCTAGATGGGGGAGCTGGTGAGGCAATTGTTTCTTTGTTGAGCCCTCCCCCTTTCAGGAATGTGAACACAGGCAACTGCAATATCTGAGTCTCCGCTGTTGGTTCACCACACACTGCAGATTCGAGACCCGGCACCTCCCAACTTTCAGGCACACCCAGGCTGCTTTCTTTGGCTTTATCATGCAGACCACCTGCCTTGGCTCAAGCTGCAGACTTTCCTAGGGTCCTCAAAGGTTCGTGGAACCCAGATAAGCAGGATTTGGCTTGAGCGTGTCCTATTGCCTCTGGCTGAGCAGCCTTAAGCTTGGCGCTAGTGGCAGCCGGCCTTGGTTTGTGGCTTGGCCTCTCAAGGTGCTTCCAAGAACAGCACAGGTGGTAGCAATCTACAGATTTCTTTGTGGCTCCTGCTGGGTGGCCCCGGGTAGAGTATGGACTATGGCTGAATTTGACCTACGGCGATCCCTTCCAAAGTGGTCCACGGGCTGGTGCCCCAGTGGCCAGCTTCAAAATGAGCTGGAGCATTATCCAGCCACCTCCAAGTATGAAACACCCAAGTAGTGGATTGAAGAGGCAACAGAGTCATGCTGAGGCAGATACTGCTCTATTAGATCAGCCCCTGCACAACTCTTCCACTGTAGTCAAGACCAGTCCTCACAACCAGTGAGCCTAAGGGTCAGTCCCTCCCATGGATGTGCAGTTATCAACCAAGGCTCAACTACAAGACGATGACACACACGACCCACACAAGAGACACACTTGGAGTGCATGGCTCAGGTGACCAGAAAGACTGCCACTGAACCCCACAGCACACCTACTAATTAAGGCCACTCTACTAAGAGCAGAAGACACAGCAGCCCTAACTAATTCATAGAAGCAAACACAGGGAGGCAGCCAATATGTCCCAAGTAAAAGAACAGAATAAAGCTCCAGAAAAAGAACTAAGCAAAATGGAGATAAGCAATCTATCAAAGGCAGAGTTCCAAACACTGGTTATAAGAATGCTGAGTGATCTCAGGGAGAACTTCAACAGGAAATAGGAGCATAAAAATGGAGATGGAAACCATGAAAGAGAACCAGTCAGAAATAAAGGACACCATAACGGAAATGAAGAATGGGTGAAAGTGGAAGGGATTAAGAAGTACAAATTGGTTGTTACTCAACAGTCATGAGGATATAGGTTATATCATAAGGAATATAATCAATAATATTGTAATAACTAGGTATGGTGCCAGATAGGTACTAGATCTATCAGGGGCGATAGATTGGAATGGGGTTGTGGGGTTTGGGGGTAGGGTGAAAAAAGTGAAGATATTAAAAAATACAAATTGGTAGTTAATACAGTATGAGGAATATAATCAACAATGTTGTAAAGATCATATAAGATGTCAGATAGGCTCTGGAATTGTCAGAGTGATCACTTCGTAGACTGTGTCTAATGTGTTATACACTTAAAGTTGAAGTAGGATAATATTGAATGTCAACTGTAACTAAATATATAGGTATACATAGTCACGGGATGTGGAGTACAACATAAGGAAGATAATCAGTGGTATTGTAAAAGCTATATAAGGTGTCAGAGGGGTAGTAACTTAGGGGTGGGTTATCAAATTATGAGGGGTTTAAGAGTCTATTATGTTGCTTTGTACATTTGAAACTAATAAAATAATAAAATTAAAAAAAAAAAAAAACAGAAAGTACCTGTAAAATTTGTATTTTTAAGTATCAGTCAGATGGGTTCATTCAAGTTTTAAAGATAATTTGAAGATAGGCATTTTTCACCAACACAGGTGATTCTGATCTAAGGTGTACCCAAAGATGATACCTTGAGAACCTACCTTACACCCATGATTTCTTTTACTGTCCCTGTACCTAGAATGCCTTAAATTCCATCTTCTCCTTTCCCTTTTGTTCTTCCTAACTCATTGCCACTCCACTTTTCATAGTTAATTTTACTTGATATCTCACCTCAAACGTCATCACATTCAGAATGCTTTCTTTCAACCCCTACCCAAAGGTAACATTAATGTAAATAGTACTTTATTTTTGCACCCCTATATTGTATATTTTATTTCTATGTTTATTAATTTGGCTTATCACCATATAAAGTATTCAAAACAGGACTGAATTTCCTTGTATTTAAATTTTTGCACCTAGGCTCAGCACACTGTATGATGTATTGCAGGTATCCATAAATCTATTCTGATTGGTGGTACCTCTTCTGGTAGAAAAGTAAAATATAAAGAATACATTTCCTTCTTTGAAAATATAATTTTTTCCTAACAAATTGAAGCAATTTTAATATCATAGATACAAATGTAGAAGACTCCACCTTGTATCACCCACTACAAAAATACACCATATATGTCTTTAGTCATTTGATTTATGCAATGAATGTATTTGCTTTGTTTAAGAGAAACAGAGTCAGACGTACCTGAAGTGGTAAAAACAGATTTTATTATAACATGTTGCAATAGGGGGAAAAAGAGACCAATATAGAACTGGGCTCAATCATGAATATAGCAGGAATATGTTGGGACTTAATAACAAACAAGCAGAATGAGGGAGTTGGTGAATGGAAAAGTACTAAGAGGAGCCATCAAAGAAAGGTAGGAGGAGTCGTATTAAGTATATTTAATAAGATTTCTGATCAAGATAGACCAGGGTCATCAGATATTCAGGGTGAGAAATGAAAATATTGAGCATGATGAGATATCGAGGGTGGGGAATTCTTGCTAAATTGACTTAATAAGGTTCTTGATAAACAGTACTCAGCAGTGTGAAGACAGGGCCCAAAGACAGGCCTAGGAACAAAGAGCTTCAAGGAGCTTTTCTACAATTTGGTCCGGGAGAAAGTATATTTAACTTTGCTGATATTTTAACATTGTTTATCATAGTTGCTGTCATATTATAATAAGCATCTATGAAAATGGTTTATAATTGAAACTATCACATGAAATGAAAACATCTATGAAGGTTTTACCTATCTGTTCCCGAACACACTTCCAGAAGAACTGTAACCAGAAGCCAATTTTCTATGTCAAAGGTGAATATTAGCTCTTTAAATTAAAACATCGATAGTATATTCAGCAGAGCTAAGGCATACTCTTTCATCTCTTTGCTACTGCTGCATGTAGCAGCTTCTTTTGTGTAGAAGGATGAGTGTCTGACTTCAAAGGACGAGGATTTAGTAGGACTTCAAAGGTGATGTGACAGATGGTACATGAGGAAGCATGGCCCAGTGCCTATTCTCACATTAAAAGGTGTTTTTTAAACATGAACTCTATTGACATTTACACATGATAATGAGTATGGCATTTTATCTGCCCATACTTCTCTGTTGTAGTCCCACATTAGTTATCCACTGAACATGAAAGAACGCTGGGAACCATCTTGAATAAATGGAAAGTTAGACAAAATGGCATTCAGCAACCTTTCAGCAAATACCAGGCTTCATTTTTTCCAGTGTCTTCTTGTCAATAAGGCAGATAATTTTAGGGTCATAAATAGCAATTCTATTTAACTTATCCAATTTGATACATTTTTATTGAATGTTTGGCATGCATGCAACATTATATTAACTACTATGAGAGATTTAAAAGAAAGATATTACATAGTACCTGCCTAAGGAAGTTGACGTGAGATTTTAAAGACACATACATATAAAGTAATTTAAGAACTATGTAAGGTTCTCAAATCCATGGTACACCTACTGAGACTTCACCAAAAGGAAGTACATGCAGAATATGTTTGTCAGAGCTTTCGCAGAGGAGGACCATCTGCCAGAAATCTAGTGGCAGGCAGCTGCTGAGTTACTATGTATCTTAGGCAGGTAGGATTCACGAGGGAAAGAGACTTGGAATAGGACAGAGTGGAAAGAAAAATATGCAAGCAATGATACCTTAGTGTGTGTGTGTGGGTGTGTGTGTATGTGTGTGTGTGTGTACACAAATCACAAAAAGACAACAATTTTAGAATCATTGACCTTGTTTTTACTTTACATGTTCCTGAAATACAAGCTAAAAGTTTTCAACAGGAAAGAAAACAAGAGACACTATAACTTTATATAATTGTACTTTTTTAAACATTATAAATTTAAATCAACCTTCCAGTTGTGTATTCTTATTGTATTCCTGGCTATGGTAGGTCTAATGAGACTCCTAGGGAAAAGAGTAGCTGCAAATTTCCTGTATGCAGTCATTTCTCCCTTCTTCCATACATAAAAATATAGCAATAGTAACTGAAAAATTCTTCACTTTTTTTAAACTTTGAAATGAAAAGATCATTCATGCCACAGAGCTAATTAATATGGACTATTTAAATTGTTTTCAGTTAGTATAAAAATATGATTCTTAATTCATTTGGCCTTTCATTATTTTTATTCATCTAAATAAATGAATTCTGGAATGTTACTGTGGAGATACCTTTCAGGTATCTTATCTGGCAATGAGTAGGAGGGGAAAACAAATGTAGGCTGTGTACACTGTAAACTCTAATCTAAATGTGTCTTTAGATAGAGAACAAGTTGTTAATGTCGCCCTTGAACTCGACCTTGTTAAAAAGAAATGCAGACAGTGCTCCACAATCTTCCAGACTTTCTCATCATCCTTCTCTCAACGTAGAAATACATCACGACTCTTAACTAATGTTAAAAACATACCAAGCACAGACAAATTTCCATACCAGTACAACTATCATAGCTACAATGGGCAGAAGGTGACATTGTCTTTGGAGGAGTATTTTGTCAAAAACCAAAATAAACAAACTACCTCCACCTATAGAAAACTCCTTGAATATATTATAAGATTATATTATGAAAGAAAATAAAACCCTACATTTACACATAAAGTCAGCCTGATGTTACAAGGAATGGTTCATGACACACAAAAATTTAAGATGGCCCATCAGGCTTGGGCTGAACAAATCTTACAACTGTCAAAAAACTGGGTGTAAATTGACTTTTCATGATTGGTATTTAAGTATATAAGTAGAGCACATCCTCATTCATATTATAAAAAGCTGAATCTGAGGTATGATCTACCCAAGTTGAAGACTAAATCCTTTGTAAATAGAACCTGTGAGTATTTTTTTTAATATGCTATTTTCATGTTGCTACATTTCTAAAAACCATGTGCATCTCAATACAATAACACTGTTAGTCACTGGAACTTTTTGGTGAATATTTGTAAAATTTCCTAGAACATGAAAGTCTATAGAGCTAGGTTTTATAGACTTTTAGAAACTTTAGAACTATATGAAATGAGAAAGTAAATTAATCTGTAATCTCTGTTTTGTTATTACTAAAACCGTGTGGCCATATTAAATTTCCTTAATTCTTTCATTCATTTCTTTAAACAAATACTTTATTGAACACTAAATATGGAGCATAACTGTAAAACAATTATACATACAATGTGTCTTTATGAAGCTTATAATCTAGTAATGGAGACAGAAATTTAATAACCATATCAATAAATATATAAATATGCTCTGTGGAGACTGGCAAATCATTCACCAAATAATTTTCATTCTTACTGAACCAAAAAGTATACTATGTTTTCCATATTATGTTGAAGTTAGGGGGCCAGTATAATATCATTGAAAGCAAAATACACAACTTTCAATTCTGGCTCATAAAAGTTTCCCATGCATGATTGTGATTTTTGATGATTTCTCAATATTAACCATACTAATACAGGTGGCATGGTGATTTTGGAGGTCATGTGTCAAAAATAGTATGGTTGAAAGACAAAATAAACCTGGATCCTTGAAACACTGCCTGGAAAAAAGCCATCTGCAGATAGGAACTTCTAACTGGACTTCATATTACACATTGTTTTAGTTAGATTGATTCAGTAGTTAAGATTAACTAGCAAATACAGAACTTTGTACTTTTAAGTGAGTGGCTGCCATGTAAGAAAAATAAGAATAACAAAATGTGTGATGTTGTCTTAGTAGTTGAGAACTTGTGTAATCGGCAGTGAGAGAATATGTTTCACAGGCAAAAAAGATGGACATCCATGCTGCATAGTGGCAAATGCTTGGTTAAACTGTCTTCAATAACTTGAAAGAGGATATTGTGTGTGTTGAAACCATAGCTATAAGGCAGTGGTTAAAAAGAACCAGAGAGCTGGTGCTGCATGGGTATTATTGTCTAACTTTAATATGTTATAAGAAAAGTGAGTTCAAGCAAAGATTCACTGATTTTCAAAAAGAACTGGAAAAGGATACAGATATTAGCCCCCTTAAAAGATTGAGGAAGATGATGACTTCTGGACTCCAAAGAGAAAGAAGAAAGAATGAAGTGAACGTTGTACAGTAAGACGTTTCAGCTGAGGTAAATGACTCAGCTCTGCATCAAAGATCAAAGTAAGAGTATTATTTTCATAATAAGCCTTTTATTTCAGATTGTCTAAGTTGTATTAAACAAAGAAACAGAGTTATGAGGATGAGGCAGCAAATAAATGAATACGCATGAGAAATACATTGTAGGAAAATGTACATTGGGCATTGGTACCATGAATATCTCCGAAGGGCTGATGTTTTACCTTACTTGGAAGCTAAGAATTTGGCCTGACGAGGTTTTGTGGATTCTGGCAGAAGATCTTGAGTCAAATTCCTGACAAGAATCCTGAGTCAAAGACAAAGAAATGTTTCCTCAAAGCAATAGTTATAGCTGAAGATTTTTTTTTTTTTTCCTACCAGTTCTCTATATCCCAATTCCCATGGGGCGATGCGAAGGCATCTGCATACAACGTAGCTTGCATTATCGTATAGGAAACCTGAGTTCTGGGAATCCAAAAATTTTATAAATGATAGTGAGCATGCTGGAACTCTGCCTGGAAGGAGATATCATCTCTATCTGAAGGCGGTAAATAAATTTGCTCTTTGCTTCAGAGCTAGATACTTTCTCTAACTTCCAAAGCCCTTTGCTACATAAACACCCTTAAAAAGATAATCCAGGAGAAAAGGCATTCCATGACTTTGGTTGTAAGATGTGTGCAATTGTGATAGTCTCAAGGAGAATGATTTCCCACCACACAAAGGCACATAAAACTTTCAAAAAGCAAATAAATCAGAAGCCTACTAAGTTTTAAGGAAATTATATTAAGAAAAAAGCCACAAGCCTGGACTGAAGATTAAAATTAAAAGTTTTGAGTCATTAGGAAAAAGCACACAAAAGAAACAAGCAAGTAACAACAACAAACCTGAGGCCATCAAATTTGTGAATTGTGAAAGCTGTGCATCCCTAAGGAAGACTTTTTGCAAAATACCTACTTCCGCTATGGCTGTGGAAATTAATAAACACAGATTTATCTCTCAGAGTACAGGCATAAGAGCCATGAAGAATAGTGGGGGAAAAATCCCTACCAAGAAACCAAATCAGAGAATAATACTCCTAACGACAGAAAAGAGTGGAATAAAAGAAATATTTGAAGAAATAACAGCAAGAATTTTCCCCAATTGGTTGAAAATTATAAAGCCACACATTCAAGAAGCTCAATAAATCCCAAGCAAAAGAAATATGAAGAAAACTACATCAAGATATATGGTGATAAAATTATTTAAAAATTACTTATAAAGAACAAATTTTTAAAAGCAGCCAAACAAGAAATCACTTTTTGCACAGAGGAAAAATAAAAACCATGACAGAGATTTCTCATAAAAAATAATGCAATTGAGAAGGAAGGGAGAAGCATCTTTAAAGTGCTGGAAGAAAAACTGTCAACCTAGAATTCTACAATCAGTAAAAACATTTTTTAAAACAGGAGAAAATGTAAAGCATTAAATGATTATAGTAGAGTAAAATCATAGTGTCAAATTAATGAACTTGGCTTCCCCCTTGATAACCAAGAAAAGAAGAATAAATTTAAAATAATCAGAACAAAAGATATAATAAAAGTCAGACCAGAAATATAAATTACAAAGCAGAAAATAATAGAGAAAATCAATGAAAGTAAACTGATTGATTCTTTGAAAATAAAAAAATAAAAATGACACATCTTTAGTCAGAATAATTAAGAAAAATTAGAACACACACAGATTACCAATATTAGGGATGAGAGATGGAAGGAACATCAGTAATCATTTTAGTGTTTCTTGTAGCCACACATATAGAATAAAATCATTCTATAGTTATTTAAAGGGTAGCAAATATGATGAGCAACTTTAAGCCAATACCTTCAACAATGTCAATGAAATAAACAAATTCCTTGAAAAGCACAAGATAACAAAACTCACAAAACAAAAGGGAAGCCAAACATAAATATCCCTATTTCTAGTCTATAAATTGAATTTGTAGTTTAACACTATGCCACAGAGACACTCCAAGACCAGATTTCATTGGCAAACTCTACCAAACATTTGAGGTAAAAATAATATCAATTCTACACAAACTTCCAGAAAAATAAAGATAAAAGATTGATTTGCAATTTATTCTGTGAGGCTATAGCATTACCCTGGTAGCAAAACCAGACAACAATATTACAAGTAAAGTAAAATACCGAGCAATACTTAGAAACACAGATGAGAAAATTCTAAACCCAATTCTAGCAAATCAAAACCAAAACTACATAAAGATGATAATATAATATGATAAACTGAGATTTATTCCAGGAGTTCAGGGTTTGTTTAACATTGGAAAAAAATCAATCGATTTAATTCATGAAATTAACAACCTAAAAAAAATATGATCATTTCAATATTTGCAAAAAAGTGATAAAATTCAACATCCATTAATGATAAAAACCTCCCTGCATCCTATGAATAGGAGACGGTTTTGTCAACTTGATAATAAGTATCTACAAAACCTACGTCTAACATTATCCTTAATGTTTAAAGACAATGCTCTTTAAAAATCATTTAAAGCCTAATGTATGTATGTTTAAAGACTAATGTTTCCTGGGACAATCAAGAACAAGTAAAAGATATCTGCTCGCATCACATGTAGCAGAACTGACCCAATTCAATAAGGCAAGAAAAAGGAATGAAAGGTATTCCCATCCAAACACAGTGTCAAACTTAAGTCTGGGGTATTGAGATATCTATTAGCTTGGTGCAAAAGGAATTGCAGTTTTTGCAATTATTAACATTTTAAACCACAATTACTTTTGCACCACCCTAATACATTAGACCAGTACTGCGTTTCTCTTGGTTACAAAGATATATGACCCCAAATACAAAGTTATCTAGCCTACTCAGGTAGAAGAACATGCATGTTGAAACAAAGACATGGTAACTTTAATAAACACTGCCATTTGGAGAGGGAAAGAGGAGGCATGTAGTGTCAGTGCTCTGTAGTAGTCATGACATTCTGTTTGGAAAAGTTATGAGGTGTCTCTATTCTGGGCTTTGGGAGTATCCTTGATAGCTGATTTTGCTGCCTATAAAGTGTCTTCCAAATCACTTTTCTTTGGGGAATATGTTTCTTATCGTTGGCTGAGTTCTTCCATCCTGCTTCTTGCATTTAGAAAGTCAGGGAACTAAATAGTGATTTTCAGCCTCAAATAATCAGTGTTTCTTTAATTGATGGTTCTTTTCAAAAACTTGTTCTCTCTCTTAACTCTTCGATTCTAGAAAAGTCCGTTTACCAACTGGCATACCCACAAATCTTTTGACATTATTTCTCCCATTTCCCAGTTAGTCATGAGTACATTTTGTTTTACAAAGTTCTACTTACCTTTTCCTTCTATTGGTGGAAATTGACCCCCAGTTGCAGCTTTTAGGATTATAAACTCCTGAATTTCTGCACACTTTCCAGTCCCTTTTCTTCCTTTTTTGCATTCAACCCTGTTTAGTTTGATTTTCTTACGCCATCTTTCTTATAGTCACTTGTCAAATATAGTCCAGGGCAACAAAAGCATATTAATAAAACTCTAGTTCCTAGAATTAGCTTGGATCATTCCTAGGATCACTTGGTGCATTTCCTGTCTTCCAAGTGATCGCAGGTGAACATTTTATCAAAAGTTTGACAATTTCAAAACCACTTTTATATCTTCAATAACTGTTTCCTTACCTTTGTTGCCATGTCCTGAGAGCAGTATCATAGCTTGTAGATAGTTTGTTGCAGCACAAGAGCATTCCTTTCCTGGTATCAATTTATACCTCAGGAAACAGAGGCTAAGTGTTGCTTCAGTATCCAGCAGGTCCTACATGCTCAGGAGTCTGCAACAGCAAAGGATTATTTCTTGCTCAGTTTAGTTATTCATTGTAGGTCAGGTTTGGCTGTTTTTCACAATTTCTTCAATCAGTTGACAGTTATCTCTATGACATTGCTAGGTTCACGGCTGAAGAAATAAAGAGTGCAACTGTACATATTATACATATAAGATTCCACTTACAAGTGCTATAGGCTACTTCAGTTTCCATTCATTGTCCCCTGCCCCCAGAAAAAAATGTACATAATTTTGCTAGACATTAATGAGGGAGGGAAAAAATATAATAATTATTCTGGAAGGGTCAGCAAATATTTTGAACTATCATGCAATGTACTGCAGGGTGTTTTGGACAGAGAAACATTGCATGAATGCAATAATAGAATATGGAATTCAAGTTGGGCAAGAAAAGCTATAAAGCAAGCACAGGGCTAACCAATGTATTTGAGAACTATGTTGGTTGAAAAATCAGCAGGTGTTGTAATAGTGCTATTTGAGAAAAGGAGCTTAAAAATATATATGAGAATTTGATTAGGAATAAACTGTAAATTAACATTTCTGGAGGAAATGTTCTGATTAAATCAGTACCATAACATCACTTTTCTTGGATTTGGTATTCTAATATTTGACTTGTCTCTATCTTAGAAATTCTGGCACTTAGAAAATGTCACTAGGAGTGCAATTAACGCATGGTGGCATGCTGTTATTTTTTCCTAGTCATTTTCTGGAAATATTAGAGATCACTATGGATTACTAAATATCTGTTTGACTAGATCGACAGATATTAATTGTAAAGACAACTGAAATTAGTGTATTGATCAGACAGAATTATTTTTTTCATCTATGAGTTACATTTGGCATCCACATTGGGTTGATACTACAGAAATATCTAGAAATATGTTCCGGTTGAAAATTCTTCATTTCTTCCTCACTCAATTGTCGCTTTTTAAAAATAAAAGTAAAATATGAAGGTAACACGTGAGAAATAAACTGGTTACTAAATAAGGGCTAACTTTAGAAATTTTCTTAAGACAGCAGGTTTTGAATCTAATTCAGCAAACATAATACAAATTTGTACTTCATGAAGGGTATAGAGAAGCTGCACTATTTAAAAAAAAAGTAACCTATAAATGTCAGAATAAAGTCACAAAATAACTTCTGTGTTTCTTTAGAAAAGATAATTGTGAGAAAGAATAGAGTAACTGAGAGGAATTCATTGTATTTCATGACCAAGAAAACTTCAATTGTGCTATTTATTAGTTTATACTGTGTCAGCTCTGCCCCTATTTTAAAGGACATAGAACTCATTGTGTAGCACCCTAGAAACATGGGGACACTGGGAGAAAGAGGCAGCCATCATCTAGAAAACAAACAGTGAAATGAATTGCTATTTGTC
The DNA here is from genome assembly GCF_964194185.1 of Rhinolophus hipposideros. Lineage (NCBI taxonomy): Eukaryota > Metazoa > Chordata > Mammalia > Chiroptera > Rhinolophidae > Rhinolophus > Rhinolophus hipposideros. Next base: position 27,374,246 of record NC_138063.1, on the reverse strand, counting down.
ACCTTTCTAACTGTTCTGTTGACCCGTAGTCCCCATCTACTCTGAGTGGTTTCATGCACAATTCTTAATAGAGCACAAAAGGAAAAAAGCAATGCCTGCATTTTTAGAATGAGAGAGTCATCCTCCAAAGGTTTCTCCTTAAAGGTAAAGAATTGTAACTTTTTCATCTTTGTGGTCAAATTCTTTTTTCTTTCAGAAATAAAAGAATGCTCTTTATCTGCGATTTTCTTTCTTTCTCATCAGCCCTGAGTGATGAAAGACAGATACTAACAAGTGGAATTAGACTCTCTCTCTGCCTATCCTTAGATCAAAAACTTCAGAGGTAAATCAGTTTGTCAGCCATTTTCCCCTATTAGGACAGAGAGCATAAGGTTTGCACAATTCCTAGTAAGCTTTCACTACAACATAATTAGGAGTATGAATAATCAGCTGGTCAGCTCTACAGTGTGGACACAATCTATGGAAGATGCCAGCAGCCTTGCCTGCATGCTATACCCAATGCATTTATGTACTCCCTTTCGAGAAAGTGAGACCATGGTAATTGGTGGCATGTTATCTTTTTTCCACCCAAGTATAGAATTTTAAAAGGTCTAATATGAGCCAAAACCTTTAACATTTGTGTAATTCATCAACCATTTCAGCAAACATTTTTGAAATCCTAATAATGGGAAAATCATTAGGAGATACAGAGATGAAGAAAATAGTTTTGTATACTTTTCTGTCTCTTCCAATCATGCCATTGTTCTCAGGCTATAAGGTAAGAAACTTGTGGGTGTAGGAGGGTGCAGGTCTCAAATCTGTTCACATAGCTATAGTATGCTGCTAAGTACACCAAAACTAAAGAGCATGGGAGGTGATATCTTGCACAAGCGAATTCACATAAAAAAGATATCTCTTCATATTCTATATAGTATAAGTGGCGAGATTTTTTTTCATTTGTCTGTTTTCTGTTTGTTTGTTTGTTTGTTTTCTAAATGAAGGGTTGACTGTCAACTAATATTCTTTCTTCTCTTGTTGACCCATACTCTTCTGTGAGATTTTGGACTCGGTTAAAGGCCAGTTTTACAGGCACGATTTGTGGTTAAGCTTAGAAATATACTTTCGATGAAACTAGAGATGTAGTCTATAAAATGAATAAAAGTTACCTGTACTGATATTAAAACCAAGATTCAGAACCCATGTACGCTATCCTATAACCAAACCAAATGCTCAGTTGTAGGGATACACAAACAAACCTAGTCAACTAACACAGTGATCACTTTCTATGGTTCGTTTGACATTGACATTTTGCTTTAAGTTAATTTTTTCTTTATTTTATTTGCCTTCCCTTTCCTTTTTTTTTTTTTTCCTTCTTTTCTTTAATGGAGATAAATATCCCCACCCCAAATAATTAGACAGGTCAGTTTGGTTGTACACATTTATTTTAGTAACAACCCACCATTATTTGACTACGTTAACTAAATTGATTTGCTCATCAATTTGATGTCATATAACTAGGATTTATTAATAGCTGACCTATATGGGATGTGAGATTACAAAAGTGTTAAAAGTTAAAGAATCCTGAGATTTTATGGCAAAACAATTCTGTAAAAGGGTAACTAGACATCCTTACTGTTCATATAAAAAAATGAAGACTCAGAATTCTCAGTAAGTGGATACGTGTTTTCAAATTTTAGTTTGTTTCGTTTTGTTGTACTGATTCCGCTTTTAAAATAGAAGGGTTTGTGTTAAGCAAGTCACTCTTTTTGATGAAAGAGTTTCTCCGGATTTAAGAATTATTCTGTCCATGGGAGAATGAAAAGACAATAAGTGGGATCATCCAGGACCAAACAGGAATTTGGCCTCATCAGCAAAGAATTGCTAATCAGATTAAAAATGGTTTAAAAATTTCTATTCAGCAACAGACCTGTATTATTTTGATTATATTGTAGAGCAGTAATTCTCAACATAAACTCCCATAGAAGGTATACCTGCTAAAGGAAGTAATTAAAAAATAGCCCTCATCTAATTCCCAGATCATTTATAAATGTAAATAATTTTCTTAATTTTAAGATTTCTTTCTATTATTTCCCCTTAAAACATTACAATGGCTACTTCAAGTCTGTTATCAAATGAAGGAACAGGTTACAAATGAATATTGAGAAAAATACATAGAAAACACCTGAACAGACCTCTTCAACATCTTTTATTTCTCTCTCTTGAGGTAAGCATGAGTAATTGGTTGAGATTATTAAGTACACGGACTTAATATATAGCCATATATATTTTTTCTGTTCATATAAATGTACTTCTACTTCATATAAAAATTATTGATTTTTTATTATATTCGGTACAAAGCAATATGAATTCAGAGCTATAAACATCTAAGTTTGAGAGCATTTACTTAACCTTTCCAGGTATTTTCTTATCTAAACCATGGTTTCCAATTCCAAATTTCTTTAAATGAGTGGTCCAGAAATAAAACTATCTGTGTGTATTATTTTTCAAATGACATTTTAATTAAAAGTACTATATACAAAGATGGGCATAGTCATACAGCTTCTCTATAAAGAAGGAAATTTTCAAGATCAAACTGGTAGGATTAATATGGTCAAAATTGTAATACATTTTGAATATTCACGCTTACATTTTTCTCTCATTAGAATAACAAACTATGAGTAATTGATTGAGCACCCAGAAATTGCCGAAAGAGAGAGAGAGAGAGAGAGAGAGAGAGAGAGAGAGAGAGAGAGAGAGAGAGGAGATATTTACAAGCATGGGCCATTTCAATTGTTAAAAAAAAAAAAAAACTATTGCAACAATACACATTCATCATCTGCAATATTTTATTTTTTAAGAAAAAATAGTAACTTAAATTTCTACAGTTTTCATATTATTACAATTATAAAAGATGTGAAAGTATATCATGGGATTGCTTAAAATAAGTAGACACAGGCCAGCATTTAAAAAGTTTCTTCTTTTTTTCCTTATAATTCTAAATGCCTTTTTGGAATATTTATAGATAGATAGATAGATAGATACCAATTTTTTAAATGTCAAAAGGTTAAAATTAGACACTTTCACTTTGCTTGGACAAGTTGGCAGGAATTGATCTAAATCCTAGGAAGTATACATTTTAAAAGGAAAAAGAAATTATTAACCAGTTAATGTGGTCTGAAAATATGTACTGGCAGAACATCAGTTTAACTTAGTAACTAGCCAGAAACCCAAAGTTAATAAAGAGAGATACACTTATGTTTTTATATCGTGTTAAAAATTTTATTAGGTAATCTTCAAATAATACAATATGGTGGCATGTCACTCTTTACTTATATTACAAAACTAGCAAATCCATGATGTTAGTGGTAAGTTTTTGAGACACTTCTATATACAAAAACAGAACAAAAATTAAATGGATGTGTATTATGTAAAACACACCATCATATATGTGTATGTTTATATATTGACATACATCATCCACACGTTTTTATGTTGACAACAAAAAAGACCAGGCCAAAGCTTTTAGAAATCAAATGTGAACTCATTTTGAAAATCAGCAGTGTTTGAATTTTAAATTAACCTATTTACAATGAAACTATGCCTGCTGATTGCCATCATGTCTTCAGGAAAATTAACAGTAACGATCATTGGTGTCATAATGCAATTTCCTCGCAAAAATCACATAGGCTTCATTACTGTTTACATAAATTGTCATAAATACCAATTATGGCTGAACATAAAATGTAATGCTCCTTTTTTTAATCATAATCAGACAATTGTTCTTCTAATTCATATGCTAGGGGAATAGGGTTTTGATTCAACCTTTGTTGTGAAGGAAGTGTTTTGACGGTAGTTAGTTTTGCTCAAAGTGCTGGTTGGCTTCTCGTCAAATCATTCACTCTCCATTTGGAACATGTAGCCCTTGTTCCCTGCTCAGCATGTCCTCTAATATACTGGGAAGAACATGAAGGCGTGCTAATAGCAGATGAGGGAGATATACACTGAAAGTGTCCTCTAGACTTCAGCCGAGAGGTGGCTTCCAGTGGGATTTATAACAACATTTGGTGTAATTACGTGGAAGCCCCCATAAAGAAATAATGCAATAACAGACCTGTTAGAGGAGCACATTTGCAGCACCATTCCAGCTTTCCCCATAGGTCAGCAGAACAAATAGCCAGTAAAGGCAATGCCCTATTAAATGGCTCATTTTCAAAACAAATAAGAGTTAAGTTGCTGGCAGGGGAGTAGAGGAAAAGGCCAGGTAGAAGAGATACAGCATCCTTATCATTTTGGTCTCTAAGAAGGAGATAAATCAGCTCGAAAGGTTATCCAGACAGAAAATCGGAGCAGGGGACGATTCTAACTGAGGACAAAAGCCCTGTTGTTGCTTTCTATAACCTGGCAAAGCAAAGGTGAAAATCACACTTTAGAACTCTTTCTACTTGTCTACTGGTTTATTATTCTTCAGCCTTTCTTCTTGACTTGCTGACTTCTAAAATTTAAAAATAAAGTCTGCATCAAGTTCCCGCATTCTCCTGATTCACAACAGTTCTTAAGAGTTAGAATCAGAAGAAAAATCACTCCATTGATTCTTTGAACAATGCTACACACACGTGTTGGTGACCACACACAATTACGTGTATCTGGGAGACATGGTGTGTGATCTGCTGCTATTCCTCCCCATAGCTCAAGACTGGGCAATCTTTTATTTTAATTGAATGCTGGCAATTTGTCCTAGCTCTACCGAATTCTATCCCAGTTGATTAAAGCAAGCAGTACTGACACAACCAGTCAAGTTTAATGAAATGAAATTACGATTGTCGATCTAAGAAGAAAATAATAAATAAATAATAGAGAACTTGTAGAGATTACTTCTCTGTGAGAAATCAAAGTGGAACGAACAGAAATCCCGTAAAATTAGCTGTTGTTGTTTCACTGTCTAAGCTAGACAAATGTGAAAGTTAAACAAACAGCATCAGCAGGGAGGAGAAAATGAGACTTTTACTTTTTTTCATCTTTCATAATCTCATACATTATCCGTAACAGGGTGAGACATTTTAATACGGTGTGATCATCGTTAAAAAGCAGATATTTATCTTATCTCAGTGCATTAAACTCCAAAAAGGAAGTGGGGAAAGTGAGAGAGAGAGAGAATAAGTGACACTCATGAACTATTTAAAGAAACACAGTAGTTATAGTTTTTTTTGATTGATTTTCTTAAAAAAAGAAAAATCTGATGTTGGACAAAACTGGTTCCAAATACACCCAGATTGCACCTGGGGCCTGTGCATTTTGAGAAGTCTCTACTGTGTTCTGACTTTGTTTAATAATTTCTAATTATGTTCTACAACACAAAATTAAATATTTCTATCTCCATTGTGTGCACTTATTCATGAGCTGGGCATTAATCGTAAAACATTGTATCTTGTTGTTTATTTATACCAGATGTGAGTATTTATGTTGCTCTGTTCAGGGTTCCCAGCTAGGTCTTTATTTGTATACAGAGCTGTGTGGTTTTGCATGAAAATGGGTTCTGAGATCTGGAGTTCATCTCTACTCTTGTGTTTAAAACAACAACAATACAACAACTTTTTTTTTTTTTTAAGAGGAAGGATTTATGAATAACAGATTTCTGCTGTGACTCCCCTGGTATCTCACCAGCAGGACAGCCAGTATACATTTTAGGGACCAAGAAAATTCAATTTGGGATTTGCTTCTCAGTTTAAGATGCTGGCTTCTTGCAAACAAAAGCTGCCTGGGCCATTGAGAGCTTTTCTTTTGAAATACATTTGCATACTGCTAATTTTTCATTTATTGATTGATTTTTTAAAAATGTATGAGTTTGTTGGGGTAGAAGGGAAACTGCTTCCAGTGTATCCTTAGGTGTCAGTCATTGACCATAAAAATCCCCTGATAGATATTTTTAAAAGAATAGCTTGCCTATCCATTTTATTAGCATGGTTGACAATATAGTAAACCTATTTTAGAGATTAAATTGATACAAAATAGAAAAAGTCTTCCTCCTATGCTGTCTCCTTCCTCTCAATTCTTCTGCTGAAGGCAACAGTTTTATCAATTTCTCTGTGTTCTTTAAGAGATTTTATTATTTCTACAAAAACCAACAATATACATTCTTCCCCATTTTAATGCCAATATCAGCTTTCAGCATGTTTACTCTCCACTGTCCATCACCTTTTTCCCCCACTTGACATTATATCTTGGAGATTGTTCCATATCAGAATATATATATATATATATATATATATATATATATATATATATATATATGTGTGTGTGTGTGTGTGTGTGTGTGTGTGTGTGTATGTATGTATGTGTGTGTATATATATATATATATATATATATATATATATATATATATTTACACACACACACACACACACACCAGGGTGCCAAAAAATGTATACACATGACTTGTATTCAACTTTTGTTATTGGTATATATTTAGTATTACAATTTTAATAGTTTTTTTTCCTTTCATAAAATATGTATACATTGTTTTGGCTATATATATATATATATGTATACATACATATATCTCAATAACAAAAGATGAATACAAGTCTTATTTGACTTCTGCAATTACAAGAGATACTCAAAGTGGTTACCATCAGTATCCAGACACTTCTGATTACAGTGAACTACTGCTTGAGCAACATTGACTAAAATGTCCACTGGTATAAACTTTTTTGGCACCCCCAGTATATGAATGTGTGTGTGTGTGTGTGTGTGTGTATATATATATATCTTCCTCATTTTTACAGCTATATAATATTCCACTGTGTAAATATTCACAAAGTATTTAACAAAGGACCATGTTTTATTTATCATATTAAATTAGGTATATATAGCACAATGATTGCCTCGTGACACTTTCTAAAGAAACATTTTCAGACCTACACAGAATGATGATCTCGTGACATGATTTTTGTCAACGGAACTTGTGATCAGGTAATACAGCCCATTGTTAAGTACTGTACTTAAGAGGAAGGAGTGACTGATTTAACTATTTTCAACATGGAGAAATGAATTAGTCTCTAAAGAGCATTTTCTTGGTAGCGCAGGTAACTGTCTAAGGGGGAAAATACATCTTTGCTAGAGTACATCCTTAAGACAGGATGCACGATGTGGGGTGGGAGGGGGGACTAAAGAATTCTAGTCCACAGGTATGTTTTGCTTTGCTCAATTAAACTATAGTCAAAGTCATTGACGTCATTAACTAATTTGGAGAATTAACATAAAGACCTGTACTTGTAGTGTCTGTTGAAAAGCTTGATGATCTAGTAAGAGTTGATCTCTCTTCCTTCAAAACAAAGCCCCTGGAGCTTAATATCAGGTCCGTTTTCCAACAAGGGCATGAGGGCCAAGATTTTCCCAAACCTACCCTACATAACTTAAGTCATTCAATGCCTGGTCCCAGTAGCCATTTAAATTTGCCACAGAGACCCTGAGAGTCAAAGTCTATATCTAACACTATGTAGGATAAACACTCCAATAATGGGAATGATTACTGTGATGGTAATATGAAGATGTCTGAAGAATATAAATTCCCCATATTATGTAAGAGTAATATGAGCCCCCCCCCCCGCCCCCCTGGCATCTTTCCTCTTCCTAATACCTTCATATATGCTCAGGTTTGCTCAATCATACAGACACCTGGTATCATTTTCAGGTTGTGACTGAAGATTTCTGTAACTGGTGATATAGAAGGAGTGAGGATCAAATACAAATGCCTCATTATGGGGAGTCTCAGGCCATCCGTATATGGTGTCCATTTTTACACAAATGAGGCAAAGTAATGTAGGAATATTGGAGAATTTGGAGGACTAAACTAACATGACTGGTGAAAGATTTTGCACTTCCAGTTTCTAACCTGGGAAAAGGGAAATACCTAACTCCAGCCTGCTCTAGCCATCCTGTCCCACCTAAAGGAGGGAAAAGAAGGCAAAACCAACACAAAACTGAGAAGTACTTGTGAAAGATACAGTCCAGGCCACAGGCTCACTCAAAGAGTGAGACCTAGTAACAGGACTACAGAATTCTTCCCCTCCCCCTCATCTTACTGCCACATCACTAACAGCCTATTGACCATAGATTTTTACCCAATACATCTCGTCTGTTTTCAACAAAAAATTACAAGGCATACTAAAGGGCAAAGAACACAGTTTGTAGAGACAGCAAGCATCAGACTCAGAGATGACAGAGACGTTAGAATTATCAGACCCAAAGTTTAAAATAATTATGATTAACATGCTAAGAGCACAAATGCAAGAGGATGTTGCTTGATAATCTGGAAATTTAAGAACTGGATAGAAAACCTATATCCTATTAGTTCTATTAGGTAACCTATATTCTATTAGGTGACCTATAACCTATATCCTACAGTCTTATATATTGTTCACTGTGCATTTTTGATTGACCACGGATACCAAAGAACCCCACTCATTAGGAGGAAAAGAAAGGGATAAGAATAGGAAAGAAGACCTATTCAAGGGAAAATACAAAATCATCCTGGAGTGTGAGGGTACTGAGGCAGAGCTGATTTTGCAGACCAGAGACTTGCTGACAAAATTATCCTATTTAATTTAGGGCAAGTCCAGAGGTGACACCTACCACCTTATGGCCATGAGGGGAGGTTCCTGGATGCCAAACTGCCATTCATGGGAATTGTAATGTGAGCCCAACACTTCACTTTGTTTCTCTTCACTTTCTTTCTCTTCACTTAGACTTCCTCGGTCTATCTCAAGATCTACTGCCTGGGACCCATAGCATTTGAATCCCATAAAATATAGAGATTCTACATGGAGGGAAGGCCCTTAATATTTATTTTCATATAACTCAAATGTTGTGATTTGTGTTCTCCAGAAGAAAGTCCACAAAATTAAATGCTTGGTGTCCCTTCCTTCCTACCAGTTAACTCTCAAAGGAAAGGGTGCCACTCCTGTATGTCTACCATCTCTGCATTCTCACACCTGTGGTCCTTCAGGGAGGAAGGGTAGGAAAGGCATCCACCCCTAAGTGTGCTCAGGGAAAAGGGAGACATCTGAGCAAAGACTCACTGCATTTTAAAAGACAGATCAGAACACAAAAAGCACTTTTGGTTCCGGCATCTTTTGCTAGTAACGACCTCAGTAATAATCTGGCTGTGAGGATGAGAACTAGCAAAAAGGAACACTATCCACCCTACTCTCCATATCTGGAAGGAGGGCAGGGCATACATGAGCTGTTACCTCTAAGTCTCTGGTTTGATTCCAGATATAATGAGACTGACCAAATGTCACTCTAATTAGAAGACAATAAAGTTCCATAGCAAAATGCATTCCACAGTTTGAACTCACTTCAAGGGGACATTTGTCTTCATTATGGAATGTGCATACTTGGGCTTGTCAGGTATCTCTGCTTAAAAGAGGCTTGTGGCATAATGAGTGTGAAGACGAAAACCTTTGCCCAGTTCCAAGCATCGGGGGCTTGCCCCAAACATAGAGCCTGAGCCTTCAGGTGCAATTCAGCTGGGCCTGGCCACCCTTCTAAACTGCTTTCCTCTAATTGTTGCAAGAGAAGAAAAGAAAGAAAAACAACCCTGACAGATTTTGGAAGTGATAAAGTTCTGGAAAATTAGACCTGATAATAGGGTAAAAGTCTATTACTGCTTGTCATTTCCTAAGGTTTCATACTCCCCGCCCCCCTACCTACTTTGCTCTCAGTTTATAATTGAAATATGAAATTCTGTGGGTGATGTAACCACTGAATCCATAACAAGTCAAAAGCTTAGGTAAGCAGTTTATTTTGTTCATAGGTAATAGACTTTTTTTTTTTCCCTGCAAGTTTCTGCGGGGGCTATCCCCTGCCCAGTGGAATGATTGTCATGGGATACAGTGACAGTCTTTAAGGATATTGAATCACTCAGATCCAACAGCTGTTGGCAAAGGGGCCCTCATTCTAGAAACTAAAGTTCCCTTTCCCCTTATCTTTTCCAATTCTGTCATGCTCGGAGTTACAATTTAAGTGAATGAATTCCTCTCCTTTTTCAGATATGCAGCATTTTGGGAGGACCAAGCTATTGAGAGCGAAGAGAGAGTGGGAGGAACCAGAGATGGTGACATCTCCCAGCAGATTGTGATTCAGCCAACTTGCACTGCGTGAGAGGCAGTAAAAAGCAGAAAACAAAGTTGGTATTACATGACCCATGGATATGTCATTTTATTCTATCTTTCTATCAAAATGGAAATATTATCTGAGTTATTTTTATCATAGAATTCTAGTCAGAAATAAATGCACTATGACATGTGAATATGCTGGGTGAATGATTTAAAAAGTGAATCAATCACTCACCAACATCTAAAACAATGTAAGTACAGATAACTAAAAGTCACAAATAAATTCAGAAGGCAAGAGGAAGAACATGTAAAGTGAGGCTGTACTCTAGATTTCTTTCTCACATATATAGATGGTCCCTGATTTACAATGATGTCACATACAATTTTTTTTTAAATTTTACAATGGTGCTAAAGCAATGCACATAATAAATCACAGGACATATTCAACCTTTATTATAACATAGGCTTTGTGTTATATTGATTTTGCCCATCTGTAGGCTAATGTAAGTGTTCAGAGCACGTTGAAGGTGGACTAGACTAAGCTACGATGTTCGGTAGATTAAGTGAATTAAATGCATATCCAACTTACAATATTTTCAACTGAAGGTGGGTTTATAGGACTTGCTCCATATATACAGAGAAGCATCTGTATATATATTCACTTCACCAACTGTTGGAAAAGGAGTGTGAAGCACGGCGTAGTTGACAACTGCACAGGCTCTGGAACCAGGTGTCCTGATTTCACACTTGCTCTACTGTGAGACACTGAATGAGTTACTTTTCCTTAAATTCCTTATCTGTAGAAAAGTGATCACTTTCAGAGGACTTTTGGAAAGCTATCTGGACAGAGTAAGAGCTCAATTGACATTAGGTATTCTTTTTTTTTTTTTTAAGTAAGTATCACGTATTCCTGCCTCAATACTTTTATTACACACTTTTTCTTACTTTTGAAAAGTTCCCGGCCCTGTATACCTGAAACTGATGCTTTATTTGATTTCCTTTGGGTTTAAGAGGTTTTTCGCTGACCCTTCACACCTATAGTGGTGTCTCTCTTTTTTTCTGAGCTTCTCAAGTCCTTATTGACAGTCCCTCAGCTGGAGCTTAATTATATACTGCCTGTTGGTCTAATTTTTGTGGTTGTTGTTTATTATTTTCTGGGAAGCAGCATGAACAGTAGAATTAACTTTAAATTTGGTATTAACAGACAAGGGATTGAGCTGTTGGTCCATCATCTTTAAGAATCTCAATTAACCTTTCTGAGTTTCATTATATTAACCTGTAAAGTAGAAGATGATGATGATAATAATACTTACGTCACAATTGTGAGGAGCTACAGAAGGGTCTGTAAAAGATCCTTATAACCAAGAACATCGATGTACTGCTCTTATATGTGCTCTGTTCTATCTAAATTAAATATATTGAGTTTAAGAAATAAAGTGTTATATGTTTTGGAGCACTATAGAATCTGTCAGAATATTTTGTGCCCAATACATACTCAATAAATATCTACTAATTGTTAAGTTGATATATTGGATAAATACATTAATTAACACAGATTCAGTTTGAATAAGGTTTCATGACATGAATGAGAATAATTAGAAGAGATACAGAGTGCATAAGGCAGATAAAAGGTGCCCTAAAATTAACCCAGAGGAAGAGATTTAGCCTCAATTAAAAGTAAAAGTATTTGTGTATTTGTCATGTGTGTATATGTACAGAGAAAGAAAGAGAGACACAGACAGAGGCTTAAGAACTAAGAGAAAAAATTGATTTAAGAAGATTTGAAAGGAAAAAAAAAAGTTACCTTAAGGTTCACCATCAAAGAAGGACGCTGAGGAAATGTTCTCTCCTAACTACATAGGGCACACCTTAGAAGAAGAGACGGTACATATACCTACTGCCTGTCTCTAGTTTTCTGTGCTGATGAAATCACACTCATGAAACTGAAATCACACAATTTCAATTTCAATGTAGAAGACGTTCTTTCCTTTTCCTCCCTCATCTGTCTCTTCCTTCGCATTTCATTAACTAACCCTATGCTCATCCTTGCTCAAATTATCAAACCAGTGGTTTATTTGGTGCTTCAACTCTGGTTCTGAGCCATTTTCCCCACTTCAGAGTTGCTCTTTTCCATTCGGCAAAAATAAACTTGATCCATTTAAAGCTGACATTTTAAATAGTTGGGCCTCAGGCATGACATGACCCAACAACCAATGAGTATACTGGTTCTTCTTATTGTGATGGTATACTATGGAATGTACTTGAACTTGATTATACCATATAATTTCTCAAGGAAAAGATAAACACATTAGAAGGATCACATGAGCATGGTATATATATGTAGGTTTCCACAAATTTATTTCTTAGGGATAAGAATTTTAAGTCCCATTATCATAGATCTATAATCTCAGGTTTAGTAGTTAAATGCCTGGAAGGCTAGAAAAACCTTGTATCTTGGAACAGGAAATTCTTTAGAACAGTTATTCTCAATGCTAAGAGCCATACATGCCTTCTGTTTAAAACCAATATTTTCTATAACCCAGTGTAGTACCCTTAAATGAAATTTATAAGTAACTTACAACATGCAGAATTTAAAAAAAATAATAATATAATATAATATCCAAACTTTAATTTTAAGATATATAAATTTCACATAACATATAAGATAATATGTATTTCAATATTTAAATGCACAGGTATAACTATAGTAGAACCATAATAAAGTAGGTGGCGGTTTTCACTAATACATAGAACCTTCATGAATGAGTCAACTACAAATCATGCGAACGCAGCATGTGGTATTGATATTCAAATACCACAAGTGCTATTGTCATCAATGAAATGATTTTCTGAAATGACAAAACACTTCTGATAAAGTTCTGAACAAAATAAAAAAATGGCCTTCCTTTAATTGACTGGATAGCTGCTTTTAGGGAAAAGTGAATGAATATTAAAGCTGACTGGTTACATATAAAACAGGTGTACAGTCTAGACTTATTCACATGAAAAACTGGTGAGGCATTAAAAATTTCTGTGGGAACTGGGATATGTTTTTTGCATGTGATTTTCCACAGATAGCAATAGATGAGTCTCTTTTTTTTTTTTTATTTCCAACCACTAAATTCCAGTAGTGACACCAATATTTTTAACAACAAAAATGCCCTCAAAGAAGCTGTACTACTTCTGTTCATTGTTCTGGAGAATGAAGACCCATGGAAGTATAATGTACCATAATTTCTAGGTGGGTATGACCTTTTCTAATATCTCAAGGATCAGTAAGAAACAACAAGGCTTCAAAGAGTTAGAAGAAGTAGAAACAGGGCAGGTAGATTCAACATGGAATGGAGGACATTTGTGAGACCTCCAGTCTCATCTCTCACAGTGCTCAGTGCCCACAGTCTTTCACAGAATGGTTTACAAAAGCGTACATCTCAAACTGCCACTTGATAAACTTGGGACATTCTGCTGATCTAAATAAGTCAGACCAAAGAGTAGTCAATAGATCAGATTTTTTTTTCTCAAGAACAGGGCTCTATTTTGGGCTAAATGTTATGAGTTTTTACCCCAGCTCTATACTTCCATGTATCTGTGATTAACACTAATCATAAAAATCTCTCACAAGGGTCAGTTCAAGATGAAATGAAAAATTGTTTCCTCAGGACCCCTTCCTAATCCTTTTCTCCAACTTAAAGAGTAAAACCATATCACTGAAATGCTATCAACCCAGTCTCTCCTGGGATGGACTTTGCTTTGTACCAACACCCTCAGCACATCTCAGCTTGCATAGCTCCAGGAGCAGAAAGCTCAACACTTGATTCAGGTCATGTGAGAAAACCATTTACTATTCGATAGTCTCTTTATTGGAGTCAACTGTAGTCTTTTACCTCAGGATCTCCATCAGCCAAATTTTGCCATAAAAATTTAAGTCTATTCCAAACGTCATACTATTGTGTGCTATTTCTCTTACTCTAGCCATATTTTTCAAATTTCCATCTCCGTACAGGCCATGCAAGAAAGAAGATGAATGACTAAGATATTCCCCTTTATTTTCTAATGCTATACATCAGCAGAACAAGCAAAAAATATATGTGAAGTCAAAACAAAACAACAGCTTCCTGTAGTTTTCTTCTCTGGCAAACACAGGCAACAGGCAGCTTAGATGTTGGGTTAATCATAGCTGGGATCCTTATGGAGCAAATTTTATACCTTTGGCACTTATCTCAGTTCTAATCATATATTTTTGTCCCCAAAAGAACCCTTTTAATGACATGGAGAACAGTCCAATGAAGGATCTTCACAAAAGTCCCTTGAACATTTGCCTTTGGTAGAAGTTTCCAGAAGATCCATTTCAGGCACTCTTTTTGAATGTCCCAGATTTTTCTGAGCCTTCATATTGTACTACCGTGTTTCCCTGAAAATAAGACCTATGACAAAAATAAACCCCAGTTAAGATCTCAGCCAGATGAATGCATTTAGCATGTTATGATGATGTTTCAGAAGAAGATGACATGACTGTAATTGAATAAATGTAGATTGTTGTACATGAAAAAATAAGACATTCCCTGAAAATAATCCCTAATGGAGCAAAAAATTAATATAAGACCCCATCTTATTTTCAGGGAAACACAATAGGTGTTTGTTTTCTATCTCTTGATTTACAGCATGCATAAGTTAATTCTGTAATTAGCCAAATAAATTTCTATTTTAATTATATGTTTTACTCTGCTGAATAAATATGTAATACATGTAGAAAATATTATTAATCACAAAGATATATATTTAAACATTGATATGCATAGTTTCTTTGTTTAGCCTATGCCCTTTTCTTATTTTACATATGGATTCTCAGGCCCTTTGAAATGGTTTGCCAACTTTCTCATCTTTCCCTTTCCTTGTCCTCTCTTAAGCCACTTATCAGTCCCAAGAGGGCCGTTATGCCACGGAACTTACAAAAACAAAGATGGATGAGCAGTAGTCACCAGAAATGTATTTCTTAGTGTCTTTCGCTATACACACAGAAAGTTCAGCTTTGGAGTCACCATTCTCTAGTCTCTGGAAAGATTACAACCAACACCACCACAAACGTTGATGGCAAAGTTATGGTTTTTCTGGCACTGTGATAAACTATTTTAATAATAGTCTTTTAGAATCCTCATAAATATTCTATAAGATAGTTTTATTTATTATTACTATTAAATAATCGAGATATAGAAAAAAAGAATCTCCCCAGGTCATACTACTGGTAAGCATAGGAGCAAAGAGTTAAAGTTGAGCTAATGCCAGAAACTTTGTTCTTGACATCTTTCTTCTACCTATAGGATTTTCTAGCAAAGGAAAAATTCTCATTTATATTAGAAATTTCACTGTGTGACCTCTGCAGGGCTTTTCATTTCCACCTTGTTGATCCAACCAGAAACAAGATGCTAGAAGAGAAAGAATTTAGGTAATCTTCCTAGTCAGGAGAAGAAAAGAGTTGTGTAAAACTGTTAGGATCAATACCGCTTTATTAACTAACTGCTGCAGCTGCCACAGTTGCCTAAAATTCTAACAAGTCCTGAGACACAACTTCCAGAAGATTCTGACCAAAATGGAACCATAATATATCTTCTGGAGCTATGTGGAAGGCCTCACAGTTGTCTGGTTCAATGGAACCAGCTTTCTGGAACTCTACCACATGATCAGATACTACTAAGTAAAAAAGCCTCTGCTTCTAAACAGTTCAAACTGGGAGGGAACTATAACCCTGAACAGGATTTAATTTTACACCCATACGTTTGGAATCAAGAAAGTTATTTCCTAATAAAATGGATGAAAATTAAAAAAAAAAAAAAAAAAAGAGGATAGCTTGTTGATTCCATTGTGCGCTTTCTACAGTTTCCGTGATTCATTGCTCCCAAGTTGCACCCTCTATCCTTGGCTAATGTCTAAACTTTCACACTTTAAAATAAGGTTAGACAACCATGATGTCCTTCAGCAGGTGAATGAATAAGTAAATTGTGATACATCCAGACAATGGAATATTATTCAGCACTAAAGAGAAATGAGCTATCAAGCCATGAAAAGACATGGAGGAACACTAAATTCATATGCAGTGAAATAATCCAATATGGAAAGGCTACATACTGTAGGATTCCAACTCTATGACATTCTGGAAAAAGGCAAAATTCTAGAGATAATAAAAAAGATCAGTGATTGCTGGTGGGGGTATCAAGGTGAAAAAATGAATAGTTAGAGCACAGAGGATTTTTATGTCAGTGAGAGTGTTCTGTGTGACACTATAGTGATGGATATATGGGATTACACATTTGCCCAACTCATAGAATGCACAACACTAAAAATGGAACTTAAAGTAGTATGGGCTTTAGCTGATTATGATGTGTCAAGGCAGACTCCTCCTTATTTAAAAATCTACCATTTGGGTGAGTGATGTTGAAAATGTGGGAGGCTATACATGTGTGGGGCCAAGCGACACATGTGAAATATCTGTACCTTCTTCTCAATTTGATGTAAACCAAAAACTTCTCTTAAAAAGTCTTAAAAAATAAGACTACAGGATATTATTCCTAATCTCTATGACAAAATATATCAGGGTAGGTGTTCTGATGATCAAGGTATGTAGTGTGGAAAGGGAGAAAGAGAGAGGATTATTTTGTGGAGAAGTGTGACTCCATAGAGAGGTTGGTTATTAAGCACAGGGGCAGAGAACTTGATGAATATATGGCTCCCTCACCTCGCCCACTCTCCTTCTGTAGTCTAGATTAGAGGAGGTCATGAACTTGGAATATCTGAATTATTCTCACCAACCTCTTTTCCACAAAGATTTCAACTATGCTTGTTACTCTCTAGTACCCCAATGCTTGCTCATGATGCTATCTGGACTCATGCATAAGTCTTTGCTTATATACTTTGTGATTCCTATTTTACCTAATGAATCTGATTTCAAGTGAAGTAAGAACAATACCCTCTATCTTTTTACATTCTCTACACCATAAAAGATGCTACTTAAAACAAACAAACAAACAAACAAACAAAACCAATAAGTCCTTGGTGAATGACTTGACTTCTTGATAGAACGAACACACCAAAACAAAGAATGTGAAAACCAGATGTGGATTTAGATTAACACAAACTCCATCCTGCATTTTGAAATTCAGAAAAGTTAAGCAACTTGCCCAAGGTCACACCAGTTGTTGGTAGCCATTCAAGACAAGAACTCAGGTGTTCTAGCTCCCAATCCAATATCTTCCATTATATTACAAGCTGTATCACAGAACGTAAAAAATTAGGTCTCAGGAATGTTATGTTTTCTATTGTCTTCATTTTTCTTTTAAATTTGACACATGATTTTTGTTCATTGGACCATCTAAACTTCTACTTTTCATTGTTCAAGGGAATTGTCCCTAGTACTATCAACAAAAATGACAGGGATATCTATTCATCTGTTCTTTCATCCATCATGCACCCCAGTACAGTTATTTACACATCACAGTGACACTGTAAGCAAATGCAGTGAAGAAAAAGAGAAAGAGGAAAGGACAAAAAAGACATCTGAAATTTTATGAGTCATTTTCCTTACAGCATGCAATACCCAATAAGCATTATGTATACAGTAGGTATATCTGTTATGGTCTATATGATGCTTTGGTGATAATGCTTTTGCTATTATCAATAGAGCTCTTACAAAACATACTGCCCCAACTTCCACTGAGATGTGTACATTGGTACATTGCCAAATAGTTGTATATGATGTAGAAATTTGCAAGTTTATGAGACATTATTATACTGACCACAAAACAGTGGAAGTTTTTTACTAAACAGATTCCCAGAACAAGTGCCTCTAATTCAAATCCTAAAACTGATGTCTTGCACCAAGTTGCTAATAAAACAAATTTTATAGTGTGATTCTGCCTTTGTTTCATTAACACCATTCCACATACACAAACATACTCACATACACAAACTCCATCACACTCAACGCACATAGGAACAGTCACAATTTCAAAGGCTTAGAACTAGAATTTAAGTCCACTAAGCTAGTATTGAACTTAAAGCACAGCCCTCAGAAAACCAGGTCTCTTCTCTCTCGTGTATCTTCTCAGAAGACCAATTAAATGACTGAGGACATAGTCAGTGCCCAGCAAATTGACTGAAATATTGATTGCCTTTTTTTTTTTCAACTGTCACAATCTCGGCAGATTCTGTTTCATAACCAGGGAGATATTCTATGGTCATCAAATGATAATCAATTTTTTCAAGGAAGTGAGTTAGATTCTGAAGGAAAAGAAGTTGATTTGGTAGTTAACAGGATTTTGCTATTTTGCCTTTTCTTTTAATTTTTTTTTTTCTCCAGACAGTGCATAAGGTGGTAGAGATGAAGGGAAGGGGGATTCTATTTTGTTAGTGATAATTGTGTTACCGTCCCATAAATCTGAGAGGAAACAAGCCAGCTCTCTCACACACCCCTCCTCCTAATCTCTCCTGCAACACCATTCATCCATCTAAACATAAACACTGGGGTCCAAGCAGGATTTCAATCAGAGCAAACCAGAACAAAGGCTTTCCAGTTTCTTCCAACTCTGGACTTGTGTGGAGAGTCAGGACTGATGCCTGCTTCTCCCTCCAATCCAGTTAAAGGAAACTTTTCTTTACCCCTTCTTCCTTCCTCTAAAAGGAAAGAATTCTTTCCTGCTGGAAAGAGGGAGAAAGAGTGTCATGCAGGGGACCCTGCTCGCTGTGCCCTTTGTCATGCAGGGCGGCCTGTGGGGTCTCAGGTCCCGCTCCCCACATAAGAACGCAGGACATGGTGAGGCCAAACAGGAACACCCACGGAGCCATAGGTAGAGGAGTCATACTACTATAGCGTTACTGGCAGCTGAGTTGGAGACACAGGAATCAGGAGCCACACTGTCTGCAACCTGCTGTCCATTTCTCTGCTATCTATAATCCACATTCCGCTGCTAACTGCAATCTGCGCTTGCCAGACCAGACACCATCTTCTTGCTAGCCCCCATTTTTTTCTGCTAGCGTAGCCATGGCAGTTATATTAGTGGCCAATGGCTCACTGGTTACAGCTGACGGCCAACTAGCCACATCTGATGGCCATCCAATCACAGTTGATGGCCATTTACTACCTGAGCCAGCACCTTTCTATGTGAGGCTGAGAGCCTGGAAACTGCTTTCCCCACACTCCACCCCTACAGGGTCTCACCTCATAATCTACGCGACAAACATCTTCCACGAGGGGCCCTGTGCGAGGAGCCTGGAGGTGAATGCAATATCCTGGACATAGCCAGCCTCTCTGAGCACAGCCAGGGTTTCTCAGGGCACCACCCCAATACTTCTGGGCACAGCCAGACTTCCTGGGCTTCTTAGGGTACCACCTGTCTCCCCGGGCAGAGCCAGGGCTCACAGGGCACTGCCACTCTCTCTGGGCCTTTCGTGGTACCGTACTGGAACAACAGCGGCTCACAGTCAAGGTGCTTACCTATTCTCGATGGCGGCCAGTCAAGACACAAAAGCAAACATCCGCCAGTTCCACTACATGGTAGTATGTTCCCAAACAGTCAAGCAGTTCATTAAATTAGGGATGGAAGGCAATTCCCCATAGTCCATAGTCATTCGCCAGGGCTGTCCTGGGGGTGAGGGACGACCTTGACCTCACCCTCATCTCCCAAGGAGGACTCAGCAAGTGTTTCCTCCCAGGACAAGTCCTGCATCCGGGCTGCGTCAGCAAGCACTTCCCAGCCCACAGGGCCGCAAGGACCTTCACTTTCTCTGCCCTTTGCTGGTTGGGGAACCATCCACGTCTTCCCACTCCTCCGCGGGGGTCTAGCTCTCAGGCAACTGCTCCTCCTGGTCTTCCTGAGACCGAGTGTTCATAAGCACAAACTGCTCCACTGCCCTTCGGAGAGCTTTTGGCCGACACCATGTGTCATGCGGGGTCTCCTGCGGGGTCTCAGCTCCTGCTCCCCACATAAGAACGCAGGACATGGTGAGGCCAAAAAGGAACACCCACGGAGCCATAAATAGGGGAGTCATACTACTATAGTCTTGCTGGCAGCTGAGTTGGACACACAGGAAGCAGGAGCCACTCTGTCTGCAACCAGCTGTCCATTTCTCTGCTATTCATAATCCACATTCTGCCACTAACTGCAATCCACGCTTGCCAGACCAGCCACCATCTTCTTGCTAGCCCCCATTTTTTTCTGCTAGCGTAGCCACGGCAGTTATATTAGTGGCCAATGGCTCACTGGTTACAGCTGACGGCCAACTAGCCACAGCTGATGGCCATCCAATCACAGTTGATGGCCATTTACTACCTGAGCCAGCACCTTTCTATGTGAGGCCGAGAGCCTAGAAACTGCTTTCTGGGGTTCTGTCCCCACAAGGAGAGAGGGAAAACATGTCTTGGTCTGGAACAGGAATACCTATGTTTAAGGTCCTGGGGGATACTGCTAATAGCTATGGAGTAAAAAGAATTGGAGAGAGGCGGAAGTGATTTTTAGTTTTTCAGTGGGTCATAAATTAGATCTCCTTTAACATCCTTGAAGACGTGTAACTAAATAATGGAATTATTTTTTTTTTTAATTTATTGGGGTGACAGTTTTTAGTGAAATTCCATAGATTTCAGGTGTACAATTCTGTATTACATCTTCTATAAATCCCATTGTGTGTTCACCACCCAGAGTCAGTTCTCCTTCATCACCGTATATTTGATCCCCCTTACCCTCATCTTCCACCCCCCCGTCCCCCTTACCCTCTAGTAACCACTAAACTATTGTCTGTGTCTATGAGTTTTTGTTTCTCTTGTTCTTTTGTTGTTTTTGGTTTATATCTCTTCTGAATGCTAACCTGCTTCTTGATTACAGCATTGTGGAGAGACTTGACCAAAGACTTCCAAGTGGATGCTTGCAGGCCCTCTACTTCACAAAGGACTCGGATCACAACTGCATGATTATTGGGAGATTTTGGCAGGCTTCTGGTTGAGTACTTCCAATGCTGATAGTTCATATTCAGCTGAAAAATTGCTCTAGTACCCCTTTCATGCTTTGGTTCTAATGATGTTCTCCAGAGGTGCACAGAACAATTCCACTTCCTTCTTCCCTGTCTCTGGCTAAACTACATTATCAGTAAGTTTGTTCTTACACCCCTCAGTAAGTACATTCTCCTCCACTCTGAATATCACTGTTTTTTTGTGTGTTTTTTTTTAGCAGCTCTTAGGACATACTTCTGGAATCCCTAAAATGACTTTTCCCCTCACCTGAACATATTTCATATTGTGAATATCATACCTAAACTGTGACTCCTGATGTAATCTGATAAGTATAAGTGAAAGGTTCAATAGGAAAATTGTTTTATTTTTCACTTAACTTATTTTTTTGTCTTGGTATCATACCTCATTTCTCATGCTGTTAGCCCTGATTGAATAACCTTCTATGTCCTATGACATAGCTTGTGTGCATGCCCTAATCTGTACCCTTTCAGAGGCAGTTTACACACTCAGTATAATAATTAACCCTGGAGTTGGATCTAAATGGGTTTAAATCCCAGCTAGTCCATTCATAGGCTTAGAGACACTGAGTAAGTTTATTAATCAGTTTTTTTCACGTATGCCTCGTTTTTTTAACCAATTCACTGAACACCCCATTATGTACACTTCTCAATTAAATGCTATCTTTCCAGTTAGGACAATTTATTGCAGATATTTAAGGTGTTTCAAAATCTTGGCTAAGCCTTGCGAAGTTTTCACAATTGAAATGGTTCAAGTATTCACTCTTCTACCAGCTTTTTGTCATCTGCCTGTTAGATAGATGTATCTTCTACATCCTTGATTACTGAAGAGTGTTCTGTGGACTAGCAATGCCAGCATCACCTGGAAGTCTGTGAGAAATGCAGACTCCCAGGCTCCAACCCAGACTGACTGAATCAGAATTTGCTTTTAACAAATTACCCAGGTGATGCACATTGAGGCTGAGAATCACTACCCACAGAGCTGAGAAAGATATTAACCAATAGAGTACTTTGGAGAATTACTTCTAAGTCAGTAATGACCAGTGAAGAAACTGTGCATGCTCCAGTGAATGGGGATTCACTCAGATTAAGAGCTGAAATCTAACTGAGAGGAAATAAAGAGGAATATTTGTTAAAAATTCCTAGCCTCCTAGCCAAGACTAGGAGGATGAATGCACAGTCAGTGTAGAAGGTTAATGCCTCGATTCAAATCTTGCCTTGGACACATACTCCCAGTGTGACATGGGGCACTTTCTTACCTTGTCAGTCTCAGTTTCCTCATGTATAAAGTGAGAATATCCATAGTGCCTGTCTCCTAGCCTTATTGAGAAGATTAAAAAAGAATTAATGTAAATAATTTACTAAAATTGCTTTTTAAAAAATGTGGTAAAGTTCCTTTTTTTGTTTGTTTGTTTGTTTTGAATTCTTACAATGCCTGTTATTTAGAGACCTTGATTTGGTTCATAACTGACGTTTTTGTTCATTGTCTCCATATTTATACTCTACCCGGATGACAATGATAACATCTTATGCAAGTTTTCCTTAAGCCATGAACTGGCTATTTATCTATTGTCCATAAGTGAGAGTTCAGGGGTTAGAATGCATTTTTCAGTGCAATCCTAACCTAACCCAGAAATGCACGCCCAAGCAGTGATCAGGCTGATAATAGTCATACTATAATACTACTACCACTAGTCACACCAGTGTGTCTAACCACCTCTTATAACAATGTCTCTATTGGAAAACCTGCTTACTGCTCTTGTGTGGACTTGTTTTGTCTTCATAGTATTAATGTCTTTCTAGGTGCAGTTTGGAGGACAATGGCTGGAAGAGGTGAGGGTGGGGTTCAGTGCTCCATAAGTCAAGTATCTCCTGCTGCTATGATTCCATGTATATCCTGGCTATACCTGGCTTCCCCCAAACTCACCTAGGAGCAGGGTGGTAAATCCCTAGAACAGACAGTAACCCCAGGCTTGGAACTAAAAGTCTTGGATTTGAGTCTCAGCTTTCATATTTACTAAACTTGGAACTTATCTGGGCCTTTACTTCCTTATTTATAAAATAGGAAGAACTGTCAACAATCTCATCTGGTGGCTAGAAAAATAAATATTCATTAGAAATGTCTTTGTAATCCCTCATATTTAGGAAACGCATGAAGAGCAAGTGATGTTGGTGACAGAAGTACTACCCCCTTTGACTCTGGTGCCTTCTGGAGTCTTACAAAGATAATACATGCAATCTATACTTTGGATGTGCTTTATGAGTGTCCATGGAAATCCCTGAAAGAGGTACTAGAAGTAACTAGTGGAATTGATGTCTGTCAGCAACAAAATTGCTATCTATTTCTACCATTGACTCATCACGGAGATGACAGTATGATATCAGGAATGTTAAAAGCTGCCCTTAAGTAGCTCACCAACTGGCCTGCTATGAGGTTAAGTTGCTATAATAGTGTTATTCCTTACGGGCTTCTAGTAGAGCTGTAGTTCTTTTTTTTTTATTTTTTATTTTTTAAATCTGGGTCAAGGCTAATGTGTTATCCTAGGAGGGTTCATACATTAGCTAGTTAACATATTAGCAGGGGTTATTGTCTCTGATTAAGCCATTACCACCCACTGTCCTGTAGCAAAGGGAAAAAACCCTGGGGGAAAAGGGCACATGATGGACATACTTTGATATAAGAAATGCAACATTTTTAAAAAATGACACTAAGTATGGGGCTAGTTAAAATTTTGGTATCATGGCTTCCAGGCATTAAATCATTGAGGTAGGTCTCTAAAGTGGCTTCAAGAAAACTAAATAGTAAATTTATTATCTTTTTCAAGGGCCAGAATTTGCTGGCATGTGGGATTCTATATGTATTTCAGCATGGGTTTTATATGAAAAAGTATTAATATTAAGGCACTATAGATTTCTTTGTATGACTTTAAGCTAACGGTTAACTTCCTCTTTATCAAAAAGATTGCTCCCTTTATCATCAACATATAAAACTCATTTTGGAAAAGTTCTTTCCATTTTCATTTAATTTCATGTATATACATTCACACGAACATACCTCTATTCTAGAATAATTTTTGATTTAAAATAAAACATCAGTTCTTTATGTTTTCTAATATTATGGGGCCCTGGAAAAATTTCTTCTCATAGACCTAAAGCTGTAAGATGATAATATTGAAATGCAAGTCACAAGCTTCAATTAGGTACAATCAGAAATCATGCGGTGACTTCATTAAGTATCATTAAGAATGATCAAAATATTGCTCTTAGGAAAAATACATCAAAAGCATTGCATTTACACATTGATTAAACAGGATCTGCAATTTCTAAAATCTGGTACAAGAAAAAAGAATGGAGTAAATTAAGTGCTCATATCCCACTTAGCAACAAGGGAGTGCTTAGCAACTGGCAAAGGAAGAAATAAAGGGAGATGGTGGAAAACAAAATATGATCAGCCTCTGTAACTGGGGGAGGAATCAAGAAATTACAATGTAACTGATTGGGGTTGGAGGACAGGTTGCTGTCCCAGGAGCAGTGGGCAAGTTGATGTCAGCCTGCTTTGTGTAAGGATTTTATTTTTATTTTTAGCTTAGGAATTTGAACTCATAATTAGGAATCAGGAGCACGGGAAAGACTCTCACCAAAATCAAGACTATGTCCTGAGTCATCTTTGGTGACATGAATGTACCCGTTTGCACACACCTTTCCTTTTTATTTTTATTATTATTATAATTATTATTATTATCATTTTTTGCATATACTCAGAAGTATAGCCTGGATGTCAGTTCCACAAGGTTTTAAGTCTTAAGGAGCTTAAGGAAGATTTGATATTGTATCCTTTTGAGAACTCTTTAATAGTATTACTGTTCTAATCACACTCCCTGATTCTCTTGTTTTACATTTGATCTGCCCTCCCTGGGGAATCTGATTCACCCCATGGCTTCAGCTCCCACTGTACGCTAATGATTCTCAACCCTTCTTATCCACTCAGAAGCACCTCTTCCCTGTGTTTAAATCTGTGCCCTTAAATCTTACATGGGTCTTGCAAAACTGCTATGACAGACCTCATTCTCCCCACCCTCTTTCTCCCCACCTCCATTTACCATTTTAGGAAGATCATCATACATGAAGGCACCCCGTCCAGAAACCACCCTGTGTCTATCTTCTCACTACTCACATCTGATTATAGCTAAGTTCATTGGTTCTTTCCCTGAAATACACATCAGACTCACTCTCCTTCATAATCTGAGATAAAATAATAATAATAATAATAATAATAATAATAATAATAAATCTTCCCTCTCCATGAGCAAAATCCAAATTCTTGACATCACATTAATTCATCACATGAAGGTTCTTCATAATCTGGCTAAATTGATTTTTTCTTTTAACCTTGGTTGGGCCACTTCCTATTTGCACATAGGCCATGTTTGGGCCATTTCAAATGTGTCCCCATTCCTGGAATGTACCATGTTTGCTGACACCTCTCATCCAAAACTCACGGTGTGCTCTATACTTAGCATGTCCTTCCCTTTCTTTGAATCTTGAAAATTCTCATAGAGGTTTAATGGTTACTTCTTCATCTCATTCCTAGTACTGGATTTATGATAAAATTCCATGCTAATTTTTGTTTATCGAATAAATCCCAAAGGAACAGACATTTACAATGCAATTTCAGTCATTATAGGAAGTATCACTGGGAATAGTAAACATTCAATAAATATGTTTCATTAATTAAATATATAGATAAAGATCCAGTATTCCCAAAATTAGAATGTAAAAAGGAGAAGTTGAAAATTTTTTCTGTAAAGAAACAAATAGAAAATATTTTAGGCTTCGCAGTCCATTTAGTTTCTCCTGCAAAACCTAAACTCTTCCATTATAGCATGAAAGCAACTATAGATAGTGTCTCCTCCAAACTGAGCATGGCTGTGATCCAATAAAACTTTATTTATGGACACTGAAATTTGAATTCCATATAATTTGAAGGTGTCATGAAATAATATTCTACTTTTGATTGTTTTTCAACCATTTAAAACTGATGAAACAATTAGCTCAAGAACCATACAAAAATACTTAGCCAGCTGGATTTAGCCCACCAGCTGTGGTTTGCTGATCCCTGCTACAGCTCATCATCTGTTTCAGCTGCTTCTTTGGACAACACTTTATTTGAACCTCATTTTTATTTTTGCCATTTACAGTTTTCCTAGTACATATATCATTTAACATAATTCATATTAATGCCGTTGCCTTATTCCAGCAGTCATTTTAGCTGTATCCCAAACAGAAAGTCCACCAGGCCACCTCTGCTGGTAGTATGTTAACTATGACTTCTGACACTTGTTAAGATTGTCTATATCGAATAGGCAAAGATCTTGGCCCCCTTTTTCCCTAGCAATTTTAGAACACAGAGCCTTTGTGTGATCTGGAGTTGGACAACCATTTACTCCGTAGGCACATCCCATATTGTCACAATTTTTCATTAACTATCAACTTACTTTGCGAGAATCCAATTTTTTTTCCTGAATTGCCATCTTCTCACCTGTCAAAACAATTTCTTCCTTTATCTAAATCATTTTATTTTTTTAATAGAGCACCACTCCTTATCTTAATAACATTACTAAAGTGATCTTACTAATCTTGCCTCTTCCTCCTCCCCGATATGAAATCATGAATGCACATAACCCTCCATGCTAACTGTCTTTCTCACACCCCCAGTATTCCACACTTACTAAGATACATTATGATTCTTAGTCTGTTCAGGCTATTATAACAAAATACCATAGCAGGGGTGGCTTGTAAACAACGGAAGTATATTTCTGACAGTTCTGGAAGCTGCTCCAAGATCAAGTCTAAGGTCAGAGTGGCAGCAGATTCAGTGTCGAGTTAGGACCTGCTTCCTAATTCCTAGATGCCCATCTTCTTTCTGTGTCCTCACATGGCAGAAGAAGGTAAGGGAATTCTCTGGAGCCACTGATAAAGGCACTAACCCTATTCAAGTGGGCTCCACTCTTATGATCTAATCACTTCCTAAAGGTCCCACCACCAAACAGTGTCATATTGGCAGTTAGGTTTCAACATGAATCTGGGTTGGGGGGGGGAGGCACATCTAGCCAATCTATAGAAAATATATGTAATTATATCTAAAATAAGGACAATGACGAGGGAAAGCAAGAAGAGAAGGGGAAATAAGAGGATGAGGGGATAAAAGATAGGAGAGAAACAGTAAGACTGATTAGAGACCAAAAAGAAAGACACAAACAAACAAATAGGAAGCCTATGTTACGCAATATATATTTAGAAATTGGAATCTATAAAATGCTTTCCAAATATTATCTCCCATGAGCTTGGAACCTGGAAAAATTACTTGCTTTAGAATGACCTGGAAAATTTAATCAGTCAAAAGAGAAAGGAGGCTCAAGTCAGATTTTTTTAACCCTTTTTGATGAATCATACTCCATTCAAAAATCTGACAGAAGATATTTCAGACTGACAGTTTTTCCTTCTCAAGTTCCATGAGTGTTCAGACTTTGGGCATCCTGGGTCTTTCTATCTGAATAGAAATCAAATCCTAGTACAGCATCAAAATGTGCTAGCCTCTTGCAATGGCATTTAGATTCCTCTGCTGCTATTTCAAAAAAAAACAAAAAAAGTCCAAACCTATAAATATTAAACTACATTTTGGGGCCCTAACCTTGATGAAGGGCAGATACCATTTAATATTGCTAAGGGAAGAGGAAAGGTGCAGGTGTAGGCAAGGGAAAGAAACAAAAAATAAACCAAAAATGTCAAATCTGATTGATTAAAAACTAGGTAGGCAAATCATCAACGGCTGGTCCAGCATCACTGACGAGCGAGGTCAGATAGGGCTGTTTTAAAATTATTTGGTATTTTCAGAAATTGATTACGGCGGGATAGCATTAAGAAGTAGCTGTGCACATTCATTTAATGGGCCAGTGCCTCTTGTACAGGGCTGGAATTGTCACATTCAATCTCATCTACTCCTTGTTAAGTTGTGCTTTCTTCTGGAGCATGTTTATTTATTACAGATGCTATAAGCATAAACTACAAACTAGAATAATAAATAATTTCTTAGATGGGCTTTTTTGAGCACCACCTCCCCACCCATCTTTCCATTTCCGACCCCTAGTGTGACAAGCACCATTGGTCATAGGCCCGAGAATGTCTGTGGGCCTGAAGAACAAGTCCTTTTCTGTCCTCAGGTGCATTTCCATGATTAAGCAGCAACTCATGTGGGGAGAACTGAGGGATACGAAGATGTCCTCCTGTTCCCCAAAAGTGCTCCTTAGTTGCCCACTCCCTGAAGGAACATTCTACTGGTTTTTGCATTAGGAATGCCCTTTGCAAATATAAATACTCTTGGGAGATGTTTTATGCAATGTTGCAGATCCATACACACACACACACAACTTGGTGTAAAATCATTTTGTTGATCAACTGGAAACAGGTCCCAAAGGGGAAGGTTGCCATTGCAGAGAAAGACAGGCATATTTTGGAGTAGGAGTCATGGACCAATGGGCTATATTTGGGTATAGCACCTCATGAAAACCAGCTGAGGAAGGTGAGAAGAAAGCAAGGAGTTTAGTGAAAAAGTGCACACACACACACACACTCTACTCACAATCAAAAGCTTACTTCCATCTATAATTTCCAATCTGGTAACTGCCTAACGATCTCTTCATTTATTCGGAGATCATCTCAAAACTCTCATTACGGCACGATGAGACTTCCCACTACTCTTTTCATTCCTCAACACTAAGAACACACCATCAACATCCCTCTCTTTATATCGCTGTACAATTTTTAATGTTTATCTCAAACTGCAAGTCCATGAACTCTGTTCCCTATTTCATTGACTAAAATTGTATGACTAATTTCATATTGATCATTATTGATGCTTCATTCTATTTTTGCAGTTGTGTTCGCCGATGATTTTATTTTACTCAGATTATAAATTGCTTTGTGGCGAGAACTACTCTATAATTCTTATATTCCCAGCATGTGGTTGTATCCAGGAGCCACCACGAAGCATAAAATGGAGAAATCCCTTACCTCCCCTTCTTCCCCTTTTTAAATAGCACTCCAAGGTGGAAGCTGGGTGAGGTGCAGGTACAGGAATCACTGACAGAGTCCACACTCACAGCACGGAGCTCACTATCCCTCCAAGAGTACAGCTTTATAGCTTTCATATACTTCTCCAAAGTGAATCTGTCAGGCAACTTTCTAAAGAAGTAAGAGAATGCCTTTAGGATATCTGTTTCATAAGAGTAAGTACATGAAATTCATCCATGCATGGAGTATCCAACAGTGAAAAAATGCAGTCTTCTTAGGGTTGTATTTTTCAGCCATTGCGCAATGCATGTTCTGTGGTGTAATTAGGTAATCTAAAAACCTAAAGACCCCTGGTGTTCACCCTGCGACAACTGTAACCCAGTGTGCCTATGTCACTGTATTTGTCCCTGGAAATAACTACTCCATGGCAAAGACAGAAACGCAGCTGCATCCCTGGACCCAATGGAACAGTGAGGGAGACCCTAAAGGCAATATTTCATATTCCGGTACAAGCGTGGTTCACAATGAACACGTCGCCAATTTTAATAAACCGGATGAAAGGTAAGTAGATTTGATATGAAAGTCAAATATACTTGAGATCCCCCCCCCCTTCTCTAAGAGTCTCTCTTTAAATGAAGTCTTTGCCAGGTGATTAAGAAGAACGCCAGTGCTTCAAAGAGAAGCAGAGCCTTGTTCTCTGCTGCTCCACGGGCGACCAGCTCTCTTTCCCTTCGGTCCAGATGGAGGCTTTGTTCTCCTGAAGTTGGTCAGGTGCTGTGCCCGTCCAAAAAAGGGAGGCGAGCAAAGCTTTAGGAGCCTGCACCTGTTTAAAAAGCAATGCTGCTCCCTCAGCACCAAAGCCCCAAACATCAAATGCCTCCCTTTGCCTGGCAGCTTGGCTATTCCCCAGACATTTTCAATCTAGTTGGGTAAAACAAAAATTGCATAATTTGTCATTATTTTCAAGGAATGAGATGTGCCTTCCACAATCCCTTTCGAGTTAAATACAATGATGCAGTGCTTCCTGTGAATGCCAATGCCTTCTTTCTCAGAAAGAATAGAAATAAAGAATGGGAAAAGAAAACACCCAATTGATTGCCTGTAATTTGCTCTGGTATTTGTTATTGATGTACTCTTTCTTTGCATTTTAGGGATAGGTAGCAGAAAAATTATTTTCCCAGGTCTTCAGTAAAGAGAAGTCAAACCTTGTGGGAAAAGCTGGGACTGGAAGCCAGGACTTCTGAGTCAACAGCAAGATTCAAAACAAATAAATCACATCAATTTAGGCAAGTCACAAGTCATATAATCATTCAATTTCCTCATCTTTAAAATGTGAATTAAAATGATCTTCTCTGAATATGTCTCATTTAATTATGAAGCTAAATGAAAAAATATTATAAGAAAGTGCTTTAAAATGTTAAATATCCTCTATAAGTGTAATGTAGTTTGAATGAAAAATAAGGCTGGGGCAGGACACTTAGGAGTCCTATGATTCTTCCTAAGGTAAAAAGCTTCAAATCCAGGCAGAAAGGGGAGTGGGGAGCAAAGAAAACAACTCAGAACCATCGTTGGAAAGCAAGGGCATCCTAAATCTCATCTATTAAGAGCAGAGAAAAACACCTAAAATCCTCCACCATATTTTTGTGTGTGTACAGTGCCTTTCTGCTGCCACTTGGTTACAACAATAGTGGAGAAAAGTGGGCCCATAAAGCAAGATTGATTGCTGAGAAGATGATCAATGGCTGCTGTGAAAGGGGAAAAAACTGATAAATGTTTTTTTTTTCCCCTCTCTTCACAACCTTTTGCTAAAGCTGTGCAAAATGTGTCATGCATAAAAAGTATGCAATTTTCATGTAATTAGAGGAACACAAGATGAAAATGAGTTCCATCAGAGCAATCAAGGATGGTAATGTGGTATGTATTTGTCAGTGCCTATTTGTCATGAAAGCAAAACCCAACAAGTTATATATTTTATTTTATTTTAACTCTGAAAAACATAAATGCCATTTTACCATGGCCAAATCTATAAATTTCAGTAATCCTTTTTTTTATGAAAATTGATATTTTGGAACTGCAAATTAAAGCATTTTACTCTTAAAGAATAGAATGCCAGTTTATGAAAAATACTGAGATTACAGGACAGACTTATTCCATGGAGGGTCAGATTTACAGCAGGAAGTGATAGGTTTACAGTTTACTATACAAGAAACATACTATAATTTATTTTCTCTAAAGATACACTTGCATCTTACAGAAGCATGTGCTTCTGATCCCATCCCCATAACCTCAAAACCAACTGTATTAAGTTTTTATATTCTTCTTGGACACGCAGACATAAATTTTCTTCCTTCATTTCTTATTTTTTCTCTCTCCCTTTCCTTCTTTCCTTTCTTCCTTCCTTCCTTTCTTTCTTCCTTCTTTCCTTCCTTCCTTCTTTCCTTCCTTCCTTCTTTCCTTCTTCCCTCTTTCCTTCCTTCCTTCTTTCCTTTCTGTTCATCCATTCAGTTATTTACTATGTTATTTGAAACAATTTATTGAATATCAAAATTATGCCAGGCATACTAAACTCTGATGATATAAAAATAAAAAAAGACCTGACCCATGTTCTCAAGCTGATTAACTTAGTGGAAACAGAGAGAAGTAAGCAATTACTACAGTAGAATAGTATCAAATAGAGAAAGATTCAGGAGGTTATGAGGAAAGTTAAGTGTGCTTTGACTGGTAAAACTTCTGGGAAGATAACTGTTTAGCCCAGTCCTTCCATTGAGAAATTAGCCCAGGTGTAGAAAAAGAGAATCTAGCCCGAGGAATAGAGGCTAAAGCTGTGAGGACACTGCCCATTCGTGAAAGGGCAACTAATTGTTTCTATGATGGAAAGTGTGAGGAGGCAAGTGGTGAGTCCAATGAAGTGAACTGTAGAAGGAATATTGAGGAAGATCAATATAGGCAATGCCGAAAAGTTTGATCTCTGTCCTCAGAGCAATAGGAAAAGTTTTAAC
This sequence comes from Rhinolophus hipposideros, assembly GCF_964194185.1. Taxonomy (NCBI): domain Eukaryota; kingdom Metazoa; phylum Chordata; class Mammalia; order Chiroptera; family Rhinolophidae; genus Rhinolophus; species Rhinolophus hipposideros. The sequence goes on along the minus strand of NC_138063.1, from coordinate 27,342,072 downwards.
ATTTAAAACAGGAATATGGTAGAATCAAATCCACATTTAGAAGGGACACTCTAACATCAATGTGGAGAATGGACGTGAGTGGGTAAGACCAGTTAGGAATCTATTACGGTAACCCAGCTGAGAGACAGTGATGGTTGGAACCAAGGTGGACTATGGCCAGGTTTGAAATTCCTTACAGAAGAATTTACATGATGTAGAAGTGGATTATAAATAAGGGATGAGGCAGAAGGAAGACTTTAGGTATTTAACGCAGGCAACTGGGTGGATAGTGACACCTTTTACTAAATCAGGGCACACAGGTAAAAGGATCAAATGTATATTGAAAGATAGTTACTACTGCTACCCGTTTAATTTGAAAAAGTGGTGGGATGTTTAAGATCAATAATCCCTGTATACACATTCTGCAGAATAGAAATCCAGATATTTTTCCCTATAATATTTCCCATGATATTTCCCTGAAATATTATGAGCCAATACGGTTATCAGATCTAAATTGAGAAAACATTCATTCATTCATTCATTCATTCATTTCATTAAAAAATAAATATTGAGCAACCTACACTGTTTAGTTAAAACACTGGTAAAGCACAACAGCTATCTCTGAAATTACGTTGTCTTGGACTCAAACCCTAGGTCTGCTAGTTATGAATTATTGGATACAGGGCATTTACAATAACCCCTTTAAACCTTATTTTCCTTATCTATGAAATGAGAGTAATTATATACAGTCTATAGCATTAATTATGAGTTTTAAAGGAGAGGAAGCACACAGAGTAATAGCTGAGTCCCTGACATATACTTATAAAATTAGTATTATTAAAATCTAAGTCACATATATATATATATATATATATATATATATATATATATATATATATATGAAGTCAACAAATATGAAAAATATAAAAATACATCCAGGAAATTTGAGCTAACTATTATTTATTTATTTATTTTTTATCTAGTGGTAACTCATGCTCAATACGTAGTAACTACAATCTAAAAAAAAAAAAAACACTTAGAAAATTATAATTTGATAGTCCACTATAGCAAATAATCCTCATTGAACACTCACTACTGAGAAAATATGGCCTATATTTATGAGGATGTCCAAGTGTAGTAATAACAATAATAAAAATATTAACTCACATCCGTGTAGTGCTTTTCCGTTTACTGAACATTTTAACATATATTGTGTATTTTTCTGGCTATCATATCAGAAACTCGAAAATGAGTTTGGAAATATTCCATTCCCCCCCTTTTTTTATAAGAGTTTGAGAAGGATTAGTATTAATTCTTTAAATTTTTGGTAAAATTCACCTGTGAAGCCATCTGGTCCTGAGCTTTTCTTTTTTAGGAGATTTATTTTTATTACTAATTCAATCTCCTTACTAATAATTGGTCTGTTCAGATTTTCTATTTCTTCATAATTCAGACTTTATAGGTTGTATGTTTCTAGGAATTTAGCTATTTCTTCTAGGTAATCCAATTTGTTGGCAATTAGTAGTTCATAGTAGCCTCTCATAATCCTTTGTGTTATCCAGTTTTATTCTTGTAATTAACTTCTAGTTTCATACTATTGTGGATGAAAAAGATGTTTGGTATGATTTTAATTTTCTTAAATTTATTAAGATTTGTTTAGCGGCCGAAAATATGATCTATTCTGGAAAATATGATCTATCCTTTTCTTAGTACTCATAGCAGTTGCATTTCAACTGCATTTTCAGTGAAATTTGTTTAAAATTGGCCTTTAACTGCTTCCTGATTGGTTCATAAGAATTAAAAAAAATGCAAATGCAACGCATGAGGCTTGATGCTGTTTAAGAAACATACAGTGTGTTGCTACTGACATTAATGCTTCCCTACTGTAACAGCATTGATAGGGCTGTAGCCTCAGTGACCATGTAAACTAAATAAATGTGCCATCCCCACCCCCCCCACACACACACAGAAAAGCAACCATAAACCAACCAATCAACTATACACCAAAAATTCCTTCGTTTCAAGATACTCCAACATGACAGACTCTTGAGACCATTTGTCCCAGTTTAGAGATGTGAAAGATAACACAACTCAATCGAGAGAGAGAGAGAGAGAGAGAGAGAGAAGGAAAGGAAAGGAAAGGGGAAAAAAGAAAGAATTTGGAGATTTGGGGGGGATTTTTTTAAAAGAATGAGCAAATGCCAAAATAAAAAAAATTATCAAGGTTTTAATATATAGTATGAAATGTCAAATAATATATATGCCATTGCTTTTTTTTTTTTTTTCATTTTTCCTGTTAATTCTGATTTTTTTTTTCTTGTCTATTTTTACCCACATGTATTTAGAAGTTACAACATTATGGTCATAACTAGATTCCTGGCTTCTCTCTGTAATATAAGAAAACATTACAAACAACTGCTGAGCAGATTCTATATAAAATACAATGGTGAGAACAGAAGGATATGCTCTACCAGACTACATTCTTTTGTCAAATGTCAGTTGACTATAGATACGTGGGTGTATTTCAGGGCATTATATTCTATTACATTTATCTGTTTGTCTAGACTTCCACCAATACACATTGTTTTGATTACTGTAGCTTTATAGTAAGTCTTGGAATCAGGGAGTGTCAGTCCTCTAAGCTTATTCTTCTCTTTCAATAACGCATTGCCTATTATGGGTCATTTGCCTCTTCATATAAATTTTATAATCAGTTTGTCAATATCCATGAAACAACTTGCTGGGAGTTTGATTGGGATTGCATTGAATTTATTGATCAAGTTGGAAAGAATTGACATCTTGATGATATTGAGTCTTCCTATTAATGAATATAAAATATCTCTCCATTTATTTGATTCTTTACATTTCGTTTATCAGAGTTTTATAGTTTTTCTTACATAGATCTTGTCCATATTTTGTTAGGTTTATATATTAATATTTCATTTTGGGGGGATGCTAATATCAATTGTATTATATTTTAAATTTCACATTTCATTTGTTCATTGTTGGCATATAAGCATCTTGTATCCTTATATGAACCTTGTATCCTGTAACCTTGCTATAATTGCTTATTTTTTTTTTTTTTTTTTTAATTGAAAATCAATCTTATTTTTATTTTTTTTTATTTTTTTATTTTTTTTTTTTAGTGCAGCCACTATGGAAAACAGTATGGAGGTATCTCAGGAATCTGAAAATGGAACTACCCTATGATCCAGTATAATTGCTTATTAGTTTCAAGAGGTTTTTGTTAATTCTTTCAGATTTTCTACATAGATGGTCATACCATCTGTGAACAAAGACAGTTTTATTTCTTTGTTCCCAATCTGCATACTTCTTATTTCCTTTTCTTGACTTATTGCATTCACTAGTACTTCCTACATGCAAAGGAGTAGGGAGAGGAAACATCCCTACCTTGTTCCTGATCTTAGTTGAAAAGCTGTGAGTTACTCACCATTTAGTATAACAATAGCTGTAAATTTCTTTTTTAGATAGTCTTTATCCATTGAGGAATTTTTCCTCTATTCTTAATTTACTGAGTCCTACTGCATTTTTCTGCCAGGAATTGTGGACTGGGAGCAGTAGAAGAAGTGACTAGATTATTCTTAAAGCTTACGCACTTTGCACAAACTAAGAAACTCCCAGTAATTTGAGAGACCTGTGAGAATGGGTTCTTGTTTTTAACTTCATAGCAAGTTAATGAACCCCAGATCCCCATCTCTGATCCCTTTACTTCACTTTTATTATCACAGAATAGTACCTTGATTACTGGTGTCTTGTTCGTTCTGAAACTTAAAACCGTCTTGTTTCTTTGAAGCCCATCTGCTTACATAGCTTATGGCCACTGGCTCCTCCTATTCCTCATAACTTTTTCTGAGTGACCTTGACTCTTTGCTCACACATGTTCATAATCTCTAGCAACGGAAAATTCACTAAGCATAGCCCCAATTCATTGAAGCTCAACCCTTACTTGGAATTCTTTTGCTGATGTGACTCCAGAGTCAATACAAGGGAAACAGACTGTATCTGAACTGTTTACCTTTCTACCTCTAAGTTGTAAAGAGTGAGCAAATGTCCATGCAACTTTTTAAACACTGGAGAGTGACTCAACAAAAAGTAACAAGAAAGAATGAAGAATAGACTCCATGGGTGTATGTGTGTAGTGTGTGTGTATGAGTGTTTGAACTTGAATTTTCAGGATTAGAAGTTCAGAAAATGTTTTTATGATGAACTATTGGTGAATAATTCCTCTTGAAGAGACTTGGAAAATGGCATCCTCCCAAAAGGGAAATGTGAGGGGTTTTGAAGACATTGGAAACTAAGAGAATGGTAGGTGAGATCTGGGCTTCTGCCAACAAGTTTTGACTAAGATAATCCAATCCCTTTAGATGGAAATGACAATCAAACATATGTCCATTATTTCATAATGAGGGATTTTGGAGACTCTAGCTATACTGAGATATAGGCAAAAGTCCTTAAGGGGCTCTCATTAACTCAGAGCCAATACCCCAAGCTCTGGTCTCTGTTCTATGCAAAAGGTTTAGGACCATGAAAAGCATATTTTTTAAGAGAAATATTCTAATATTGAGTTAGCAGTTTTGTTTTGTTTTTTCCCAAGACCCAGATGGAAGATGTCAAGAAAACAAACTTGTCCCCCACCTCTATCCTTACCCCCTATTGATAAACAAACCTATACCACTGGGTTTGTTTATTCAAAGTCGATAAGCATGTGCTCACCACCAACAAAACATTGCTGGTTTCACACTCCAGTGATGCTCAGGCCATCTGTCCAGGTATTAAGTATTTTGATTCTTCTCTCAGCCCAAATAAACTAGTGATCAAGGACAATCTCTCGACATCCCCAGCCACAGAGACTCCTGATTGAGGTAATGAAGAAAGGCTTAAAGCTCTATGTAAGAGAATCTGGGAACCAGAAATGGCATAAAGCAATAAGAAAACTTAGGAGGTTGCCAGAAAATCCCAATTCTAGAAGAATGTGGGGACAGAGCCAGGAGTGCAGTTTCCAGTCTCTCGACCTCACTTGGAAAAGTGCTCACTCGGGTAGTAAATGGCCATCAACTGTGGATGGCCATCAGCTGTGGCTAGTTGACCGTCAGCTGTAACCAGTGAGCCATTGGCCACTAATATAAATGCCATGGCTACACTAGCAGAAAAATGGGGGCTAGCAAGAAGATGGTGGCTGAGCCTGTAAGCGGTGCAGTGAAGGTTGTGAACAGTGTGGCTCCTGCTTCCTGTTTCTCCAACCTAGCCGCCAGCGAGAATATAGTCGTATGACTCCCATATCTATGGTTCCATGGGTGTTCCTTTTTGGCCTCACTGTGTCCTGCATTCTTATGTGGGGAGTGGGAGCAGAGGCCTTGCATGACACCCTGCGTGGCAAAGTGTGATCCCCAAGTATGTAACTAAGGCACCTCTATTACCTTTAATACTGGTTAAAAGAGGGTAATTGAACACATGGAAACAGAGTCCCTGATTTTCCAGTGCTCTGTGCTAGGTGTCACCATAAAATTAAAGATAGGTAAAATAGTCCCTCACTTTTGAGGGATTTCAGTAAAATTGGGGATGTCAGACAAGTACATGGGATGGAATATAAAACAAGTCATGACAAAGAGAAACTGTAAAGGAGGGGGGGAGAGAGAGAGAGAATGAAAAAAAATCTGACATTTTTGAGGAGGGGCTAAATACCAGTCGCACTTAATAAAGTAGATCTACAATTCTCAGGGTTTTGCCAGGATTTGATATATAACTTTCATGTGGGTTCCACACTCCCGCAGGCTATGACTTACGTAAAAAGACTTTGGATTTTACATGGAAAACAATACTAACTGTACCCATTTCTTCCCTACTCAAGAAATCACATGAGAATTGCAAGTGAGTAAAAATTAAGTTTTCAATGATTTAAAATGTTGAGGATTTAACTATTATTATTATCACTTGTAGCATGCCTCAAAGTTTAAAAAAAATCATACCAATTGAAAAGAATTGAGACAGTTTTGAATCTTTGAAAAATTTTAGGTTAGAAATAAGATAGTTAAAACGCTGAATGATCATAAAATATTGCTAATATTTTTTTTTATCTTAAAAAGAGAGTAGATGATATAATTAGCCATAGTATTCAGCAAAATACGTTCAAGGATTCTGGATATAATCTAAAATGTAGATTTAAGTATCCAAACAAAAATGGATTTATAATGCAATGGAATAAGCAGTTTGCCATCTAACTGATATGATTACATATCAATATTTATTCTTTCTCCTGTCTTCTTTATGTCCTTAATGACATTGTCTCAGCTAGACATTAGGGAAATAAAAAATATGCAAAGTCTAGGCCATTGCTGACAACTGGAGACAAGAGAGTCACTATCACAACGTGAATATATTGAGCCATCTTACGACAGTTGGACATACCTGAGATGCTCCTTACTTCAATTCACCTGCCTCAATTTGGCCTCAGTACTTGGGAAGTAAGTAGGAGTAATGAAGAGAGCATGAATTTGTGAGGAAGACAGATATGAGTTAAAACATGTTTCACCCCTGGGTCATCTGGACAAGTTAATTCTCCTCTCTGAGTCTCACATTTTGCTTCAAAGGGTAAGAGCAACTACTTTGGGTGAATGTTATCTGTCGTGTCTTATATTTGTCTACTAGAGCTTTAAACTTGCTAACACATTATGTCCTGACAACACTGTTTAGAAATTAAATGAGAATGTATACACATCTATGCAATCAACACTCAACACATTTTTCTTACTTTGTTTTACACTCACCTGACATTAACCCATCAATTTGATATGTTCCAGTTAAAGAGCTGGGGTGGAGGTTGAGGGTGGGGGGTTAGATAGAAGAAAAAGTTCTGTCCAGGCCTGGAAATAGTAACTTAACCTCATGATCCGTCCATGAATTTATGGGGCAATAGCAAATGTTTAGATTCACTGCTCCTTTACTTTGCTTAATGCACTTAAAATCTTCTTCAGCCATACCTTCCATGATAAACAGGCCTTACAGTGCTGTTCACAGATAAATAAATACGTAAATAAATAAATAAATAAATAGATTCCCAGAGCCAGCTTGGAGGAACATTTGATAATCTGAACCATTACGGAGGTGAAATTTCATTACACAGATGGTGACATCCCGATGTCTATCATCAAAACACAGCAGGTAGAAACTATCAGCCAGGCCCATTCCCTTCTATAAAATTACACTTATATTAATGTCACTCCAGATTTCATTATGCGGAAAATGATATTGCACAGGTCTCCTGCACTAGGAGGACAGCAGGGGGTGGGGGTGTCGGGGTGGTGAGGGAAGAATAAGGGTAGTGATGGGAGGGTGGGAAAAGAGATTGTCAGTGGAGAGGCCATGAAAACAAATTCAGATGAGGGCTTCCTAGGACTGACAGATAAACAAAAAGTATATAAATGTATACATAAATGTGTATTTTAAAAATCCTTGTAGATTCGGCTGCCAATTCATGCTGCTTCTTGATTGACTCCCTGCCAGACATCCTCTGCAAGTCCCTGATGGAATGTTTAAAAGGCCCTCCTGTGGGAAGCTAGGAGATTTACAGTTAATTTTTATTAATGAAGTATGACAGGGATCTTCGTTCAGCCAACAAGATGTTATACCAATCCAAGAAAAGGCCCCTATAGTTGGAGCAGGCATCCCCACCCCCACCCCGTATCTATTTCTCTCTCTCTCTCTCTCTCTCTCTCTCTCTCTCTCTCTCTCTCTCTCTCTCTATCTCTCACACACACACACACACACACGCTCCTATTTAAGCATATCCATGGATACCAGGGAATTAATAGTACACCAAATTAAGAAACAAAGCAGAATATCTACTTATTTATATACTCTGCTATTAAAAGAGGGAGGAACGAGGTAAGGTGTATAAATGCCTAATCGTTATGTTATACACCTGAAACTAATATAATATTGTATGTCAACTGTAACTGGAAAATAAATTATTTTTTTTAAAGAGGGCAGAATAAGGATTACAATGAGAATCTTACAGGGTGGGATAGAGGTGGATGGTAGCAACTGCTACCCATTTCTGTTGCTGCTTCCCATCACTTCCTCTCCATTCCTACACGCTCTCCTCTCTATTCACTCCCCAATAAATTAAAATGTTTGGCAGTTGAAGTTTTATGTCATATTTTAACCCCATTATATTGGCCCATTGACATATGCCACCCTTACCCTTCTACACCCTATGAGAATGTATCATTTTCTGAATTCTATGACTTGCTCATATTCCCTTGTTCTAGTAATAGTCATCACACATATCTTGGTTTGAATTCTACCCAACCTCAAAGAACATCACTTATCTTCTTTATGAGAATTTCTTCTCTAGTATTTGACGTCTACTCTCCTGTATTAATAATATTTATATAGAGTTCTATAGTCTTTTGCATATAACGTTTATTGTTTTCTTAAGACATGTATACTAGTCTGGTCTAATTAAATGGAGTATATCCTTCATTGGTTATAGCATCTTCTGTTTTATTTTCACAATACTAATCTCAGAGTAGGCAATAAATATATAATAAGGAATGGATGAAACAAGAAATCAATTAACCAATACTCTTTGTTATTCATTAAGTAATCGTTGGATGAGTTTTATTGTTTTATTTTTGATGAATATATATGTTATATATGTTTTACATATATGGTTATGTATATATGTAATTTCCCATTCATATTGTTTTGCAGTTTCAAGAACCATAAAACTCTCAGTTACCAATTTTCTGAGGCCACTCCATGCCTCAAGATTAAACAATTATATTGTCATTCTCTTACTGTAGGGACTCCTCAGGTGTTCTTCCTGGGGTTCCTTCATCTCTTTTTCACACTTCTTTTAAAAGAAATTGGATGAGTTAAATGACCAAAAGGAGGACTCAACTTTCATAATATGGGCTGCAGAACTTTACAAAATACCTTGAGTGTTTAAATGGATGCAATCATAACTGGAGTTCTCAAATTTTAGATTATCCACAGATCAGTAATTGTACTTCTTGTTGGCTCTTAGACAGAAAACTCACAAAAATTTCAGTTCAGGATGCTTGAGGGAATCTTTAGAATCACAATTTTAGCACACATGTGATTCTCTAAAGGTGTGGTACAGAGCACATTTTGAGAAATATTAAAGATTAATTTTAAAAAGTTGTGAGTATGTAAGTGAAATTCTTAATCAGCAAAACTAAACACCAGCAAGTTGAAAATCCCGTTTCTTCTACTGCTATCCATAACACTTTTTTGCCTTCACTCAAAAAAAGTTCTGAGTTTTAAAGTTCTTTGAAGTTTCATATCTGCACTCCCCAACAAGAACTATAGTTACAAAATTACCCACTACTCTAATCAGAATTTTTATTCACTAAGAGCTAAGACATACAGGCTTTGATTTCATTAATTAATCTGAACATTGATAAGACAATCTAAATGGCTACAGAATGGGTAAAATGGGTATCTTCAAATTGTGTCCCTTATTCCAAATTAATCTTTAATTGGTAGAGCACACTTGCCTTTTTTTTGTCATTTTCTTGCTCCATCACCAGCCCTTTTCTCATCTGTAATTCCCGTATCCCCGTTCTGTTACCCAATTTCTTTTCATTTTTTTTAAATTTATATTTCTTTTTATTTATTTATTGGGGTGACAATTGTTAGTAAATTTACATAGATTTCAATTTCTTATAAAATTAGTACACACACACACAAACACACCTGACTTCCACAGAAAACTTCATTGTACTATGTCCTAGCCTTAAGTCTTACCAAACCCTTTGTTCTTGACTAAATTCATAAATGGCTTTGAACTTCCCTTACTTCCCATTAGTTCAGTATTTTATAATTATTCCTCAGTAGAAGATTGAATTGACACAATGTATGCTTTATATAAACTACTTTTGATTTGGGGTTATAGTCAGTTCATTCAATTAATTTGAACTCTACTCCTCAGTTACAGGAAATCCAATTTGACCTAATTAAGGTAAAATGTACATACAATAAAATGAGTGTACATTTGGAGAATTTTGTGTATATTTGGAGAGTTTTGACAACTGTACACATGTATTTAACTACCATCACAATTAATAATAGAACATTTATTTCCATCAACCCCCAAATTTTCCTGTGCTCCTTCAAATTCACTCACTCCTTCCTAAACACTGCCAGAAAAATACAGATTTTATTGCACTTTAGAAATTCATATAAACATAATCAGATAGTATACACATTTTTGTACCTGGCTGCTTTAATTCATCATGATATTTTAAAGCTCCAACTATGTTGTTTCATATATCAGTGGTTTATTGATTAGTTGTTATCAATGTGTTATTGTTGAATAGTATTCCATTAAGTGGATATAGAACATTTTGTTTATGTGTTCACCTGTGGTTGATATTTATATTGGGAGCTTATTGTAAATTAAAAAAAATAATATGAATATTTGAGAATAAAACCTTTGGTGCGGTTTGAAATTTTGAGAACAAACTTTGCATTTGACAGCCAATTGTGAAGGATGTTGGAAAAATTCTTCATATTTGCAACTCTAGGAGAAACACTTAGAATATATGATAAAATCAGATTCCTGAGCCCCCAGATAGGCGTGTAGGACCAGAATCCCAGGGATTTGTCCTAGGACACGTACACTTAACAAAGCTCCTGAGTGATAATTGTGCAGCTTACTCATCTTTTCATCTGGACTCAAAGTTGGCCTCACCTACTATAGACAGCTAGAGTTTTACATCAGAGATTTAACCTCCCTCCAGATCATATAAAGAGCCCAGTGTGTGGAAAACAGTGAAGACCATGAAATGTTTATGCATGGTTAATATTTCAAATATAGAGAACAAAAGTAGACATTGAGGGGATAACAATGGCAAAAAATAAAGGTATCTGGTCAAAGATTACTGACAGGATAACCAGGTTTTTGTATCACTATTTAGATAGAAGTGAAGGGAACAAAACTACTCAAAGTGCTATCGGCAGGGGCCAATTTTACTCCACTGAATTTTTTGCAGAATTTCCTCTACAACAATGTTTCAAGCACTAAATAATTCTTTCATCATTTTCTTCAATACATATTCATTTTCTATTCAATTTTCTTATAAAGGAAAATGAAAATAGAGAAGGAAAACACAAAACAAAATAAGGAAATATGATCACTATAGAACCTTTTGCTTCATTGCTGAGGAACCCTGGGCTCATCGCTGTGCCTGCCTTTGGAATTTCCTCCACTCACTGGGGAGAACTCAGGGGAGCGTGTTTGTCTGCCCAATGTGGAATCAAACACTCAGCCTCTCCTCAGAGAGGCTTTGTTGGCAGTCACACATGGATCTGTTCCAGGACCGGCAGATTTTAGGCCCCTGGAGAGATGCAAGATTGCAAAGGGCAGGGAAGATTGGCAAAAATATTGACTTTGATATTTTATCACTTCACATTTTTAAAGAGTAGAAATGCACTGACAACTGCACTTTTCTAATCAGATGCTACCAGAGGTCCCCAGCATTGCACACACATTAGAGGCTGCAATACCAACAAAGCCCCACACCGAAAGATATGTATTAGAGCAAAGTAATCAGGAGCATTTCGGCTTCTCTCTCAGCTTGATTCCTCTGTTCCTTGGTTTGTGTAGCATTTTACAGCTTCCTATTATGGGACTTCTCAATTTCTGATGATTTTCAAATACTATTTTGACCTCATTGATCCTTTCTGATGTGTATAACTTCTCTGACTGTTAAGATCTAAATGATGACAAGCAGAACCCCAACTTTTTCTCCCTACCACTTGTTCTGATATCAAAGATTTCACCTAAGGAGAAATATTGAATATTATTCAGTGTGTGGGAGATGTATTGATCTGGGAATGGTATCCAACTTTCAACATGTCAGGGAAGTAGATCATGGACTTGGCTTTTGATAAACAATTTTAACTCTAATTCTATGCACTATCCCTTGGGAATGGTGGAAATGTCCCCTTCTTGAGTCAAACCATAGCAATGACAGCATGAATGACAGCCTCACCCTACTGCTTTATAGTATTCCTGTTGCATACTGACTTTATCATGATTAGAAAACCAAGGTTGCTTCACACACACACACACACACACACACAACACAACACAAAAATCACAACAATAATGAGAAAAGTAAGGCAAGGCCAAGCACAAAAGAATGCTAACAGCTTATTCATGTACAAGACATTTTTTTTTTTACAGAATCCATTAAATTAATTCTTATTTGAGTTTCACAAAAACAAAACAAACTAAAAAACAGGTCAAACCAATCAGAAAAAATATAGAGAGAGATTAGATATAGATATAGATATAGATATAGATATATGTATATATGTTACATGAGAGTTGTCAGGGAATATTATCTCTAACCTAGAAAATAGGAAACAGGAAGCAGAGAGTTATATTCTAAGGCCATGACACCTAGCGGTGCCAGAAATGGCATTGGATGCAGTACTCCTTGTCCCATCTGTTTCACCTCGCCATGAATCCAAGAAAAGCACTAGCCCTGGACCAGGATCCCAGCAAAATATGACAAAATGCATATGTGATCCAATGGTCAGAATGGTGACTGATGGAATTGAATTTGACGAGTCTTTGGGAACCGGCATCTTAGGCAGCTTGTTGAATTGTGCAGTCCCTCTGTGTATTCCCCTTACTATCCCTTCCTTTGTAGTCTCCCCCAAGTTTTTCTCAGATCCACATGGTTATTATCTGTTTTCATAGCATTTCCATCTTCCACTTATTAAAATCTGTTCTCCATACCTACCATCTGGAGAAAATTTGGAAATGCCAACCACACAGAAGTAATACCCTCAGGTGAACTTGCATTTGTACAAGGAACAATGATGGTGGAATTTCAGCCATGGCAACTGGCTATAGAGAAACATGTAGAAAGCTATCTAAGATCCACCAAATCATACCTCATCATCTTTTCTTCCTAACATATGCATTTCCTGGGGCAAGAGTACAAGTAGAGATCCACATAACACACGCTTAAATATTTAAATTTTTATGTAAAACCAACAAACTATTAAATTATATTTGTTCTTCCTACTTAGATAAAAGATATCTTCATAACAACCAGAAAGGGTACATTTGAATTTAGAATTCTTTGCCTCTTCAGGATCCTGGACCAGAATTATGACACTGTGGGGAAAACTGACCATCCCTTTCTCTTTGTATCACTAGCTCTGTCTAGCAATGCAGGTATACATATGTGTAGATCCTCAAGACTACACATCAAACTCCATTTACATATATTGTAAATAGTTTCCCTTTGGCTAAGGGTTGGCTATAGGAGTGAGTATACTCGCCACTTCCTTAGAGGCAAGAATTGGGAAGAGGTTTGCACAGTCCTTAGCAGTGAGCCTGGGGCTGCTTCAGCAGAGAATCTCAAAGTCCCAGATAACTGGAACATGGTCTAGAAGAGGAAGAGGGGTTCCATGTGAGCATATCTCACAGGTTCCTAAATGCCACCCATTGTATGGAGACAGTGTGAGAGAAGGATCAGAAAGGAGTTCTCTAACTAGGAGTCCAGACGCACAGCTCCTCTTACCTGAGATGAATGTGACACTGCTCGTCAATGCTTGCTAGACCAGCCTATGTAGAGGACAACTTTCATGCACGGTTCAGGAGAGACAAGACATGATGGATATCTTGAGAGTCTAAAAGACTAAAGAGCAAACTTGAAAGAAATATTGGTGTGATGACAAGTCCTTTCCATACACCAACCCTAAGTCTCATGCATGTCTTACAGAGTAGACCAAAAAGGTTGGGGAAGAATTTGAGATTATCTCAAAGACTCTATTGAGGGAATGTAGAGCAACATTGACTGCTGGAGAGAGAGAAAAATGTGTTAGCGGTCTTCAGGGAAGGTGGCACTCCTGCAACAGATGGGACGACAGAATCTTTTTATTTTTTTTTAATGATGATTTTATGCTTCTGGCAGAAGTTTTCAATGTAATTTAGGAAAGAGAAAAAAACAACATGAAGACAATTGATGCTGTCCTTTAAGACTGGGAAGAGGACATCAAAAATAGAGTTATTAGTAGTCCTAGATTAAAAACATGAAATATCAATATTTATGGAAGTTTTATGGAAAGACTTGCCATCAAAATTGGCAAATGAAGCCAGGTTTCAAATCCACATTGCGTTGGGTCCACTGTAGGATGTAAAATTCTTGAAAGGGAAGGGTCAGTAAATTAAGCAAAACCAATGGCTTTTACTAATTCTCTCACTTCTCTCATCTATTTTACCACTTTAACCACCTTTTAATGGTTTTCCCTGTTTCCTAAATTTTCAAAGTTTCTATCCATCCTCTCAAAAACATTTTCTAAATGTGAATGTGAACATGTAATCATTAAGCACTTTTAGCTGCTCCTCATCAGTTGCATTTTCATTTCCTTAAAGCAACTCATTAAATGACCCCCGTATCTGGCCTCAATAAATTTTTCTAGCTTCATTTCCTGACTACCTCCTCCAAATAATTCACACACACACAAATCTCCTCTAACATGGCATGTTCTTTTAAGCCTCTGTGCCTCTGTGTATTGTATTCCTTCTAGTTGGATCAACTCTTCCTGCTGTACTTGCACTTGATGGACTTCTATTTATCTATTAAATCTTGGTTTAAAAAATCACTCTTTCTTGAACATTTTTCAATTCCACAAGGGAGAGCTAGTTATTTCTTCCTTTGCATTTACCCACACTTTGTGCACATACCCTGTAGGGCAATGTGCCTGTCAGATAGGTCTCACCTTCACGATTTTTCTGTAAGTGAAGCCAGCTACTGCCCTTTAAATATCAAAGGACTACTGAAGTTACATATATTCCATACCAACAAAATAACATGTAGCAGAAAAAAATAGCACCTGTTTCTTGTCTCTTTTGAAGAGGAAAAAAAATGATATATATATATTTTTTTTCTCTCAGAATCTCCTCAACAGAGCTACCTATCAGGTCAGATGCTCACCCTAAATCTGGCAAGTATAATAGAATTATCATGGTTAGTTACAGAATGTGGAATAGGAGATCCAAGATGGTTGTAGTAAACACTGTGCCTGCTTCCTTTCATGAACACATGAAAATTACAAATAAATCATAGAACAATCAACCGGAGAAACATGTGAAGTCTAGCTGAACAGAAGTTTTATAACTAATGATATAAAGAAGAAGCAATGTTGAGACTAGTAAAGGGGGTTGAAATGTAAAATGGGCTGGCCCCAAAATTCTGTGTGGCAGTTGAGAATCAGGAGGGATATCAACCACAGAAGTTCCCCATGGAAAAGGGAAGGATGCTAGCCCCACATCAGCTCCCAGTCTGGAGTACTGACGCCAGGAAGAGGAGCCCCCACAACATCTGGTGGTAAAAAAACACTAGGGATTCTGACCATTTGGGTGGGATGAAAGGCTGCGGGAAGTGCAGACATCCTCTTAAAGGACCTGTGCAAAGACTCACTGATTCTCAGGCACTCACCCTGGGCTCCGGCAGAGGGAGGGTGTCTCTGCAGGTAACTAAGGCATATGTGTGGCAAACTCAGGTATGTGACTTCAAGGTGAGGGACAAAGGACAGTCACCATTTTCCCTGTGTGGTGTCTTTCTCCAATGCAGCTGGCAGGCAGGTGCCATCTTTCCTGTATTGAGCCATCCTACAAATGGCCAAATCTAAATCTGAATTGGTCTGGTGAGCTCCACTGCTCTACCCTGCTGACTCAACTGAGACTCTGCTCCACCCAACTCCCCTAATGCCAGAGGCATTTTCTTGTTAAGCAGCAAGTCCCATCCACATCTCACTCTTTCTTGGAAAAGCAGCAGAGTCCTTGGGACCCCAGCAGGTGGCAACTGGCCTCAGTGAGCTTTCAGACTTTTGCTGAGCAGCTCCAGGCTAAGCACTGGCACCAAACCAGAATCTACATTAACCTGGTGACCACAACTCTTCCTACTCTAATGACTCCCTGAGACTCTGCCTCATCCAACTTTCATACTGTGTGAGGCTTTATTAGTAGCAGAACCTTAAGGGAGCTGAAAGGTGGCAACAAGCCTTCGGGTATCCTGGCATTTTGCAGAGCTACCCCAGGCCCAGTACTGGTGGTAGATGTCCTCAGTTAGCAGTGCGGCCCCTCCAACAGGCCTCCAGGTTTAGAATAGGCGGTGAAAAACCATGAATTGGTGTGTAGGTCCTATGAGATAGCCCCTGGCCAGTCACAGGCAATGGGTGACCTGGGCCTGTACCAGAACCTCTCCCAGGAGGCCCCAGAACAAATAAATATACATGGAGGTTGGCTTCAGACCAAAGTAGAGCATTGCTCAATTAGCCACACAGGCAGCATACAAAAAGGACAGTCTCAACAGTCACCAGAGACCACTGGGACAGTAAGTAAGCTGTGGATGTGGCCAAAACCCACAGCCAATCAGCCTGAGCATAAATTCTACTCACTGACATGCCAATAGCAATCAAGACTCAACTATAACATGATGGCAAACACAGCCCACACAAGGGACATTCCTAGAGCACCTGCAGCAAGTGACCAGATAGACTGTGCCAGGGCCCCACAGGGCACCTACTACATAAGGCCATTGGGCCAAGACTGAGAGATATAGCAGATTTACCTAATACATAGAAACAAACAAAGAGGTAACCAAAATGAGGAAACAAATAAATGCATCCAAAAAAAAAAAAAACAAAAACACAAAAAAAGCAAAAAAACAAACAAAACACACACACACACACACACACACACACACACACACACACACACAGAAGAAAACTCCAGAAAAAGAACTAAATGATATGGAGTCAAGCAACATACCAGAGAGAGTTCAAAACACTGGTTATAAGGGTGCTCAAGGAACTTAGTGAGAACTTCAAAAAAGAGATAGTAAGTATAAAAAAGGACATGGAGACCATAAAAAAGAACCAGACAGAAGTGAAGAATACAAAAGCTGAAACAAAGAATGCACAAAAAGGAATCACCAGCAGACTAGATGGAACAGGATTGAATCAGCAATTTAGAAGACAAAGTACCAGAAAACACCCCATCGGGACAGCAGAAAGAAAAACAGAATTTAAAAAAATGAAAGTGTGAAAGGATCAGAGAAGATTCTCTCTTTAGTTCTGTGGAAGAAGGTGGATAAAACGAAACTTCTTTAAAAATGGCAATAGTATCAGAATTCCTCAAGCAGGCTTAGTTTATTGACAATGAAGAGAAGGAATACATTAACACTGTGAAAAGATCCAAAGGTGGTCCCGGATCAGCAGTGAGCCCCTATCCTAGCTTCAATCCATCCTCGGATGTCACTGCCTTATATAAAGCAATAATGGTTAAATGTGTGGATGAAGCAACCATTATTGACATTCTTACCAAGAGAAACAATGCACAGCATCAACAGATCAAAGCAGCGTATCTCCAGGAAAAAGGAAAGCCCCTGGATGAAATTCTGAGGAAAGCCCTTACAGGTCACCTTGAGGAAGTTGCTTTGGCTCTATTAAAAACTCCAGCCTAATTTGATGCTGATGAACTCTGTGCTGCCATGAAGGGCTTTGGAACTGATGAAGACACTCTGAATGAAACTTTGGCATCAAGAACTAATAGAGAAATCAGAGAAATTAACAGAGTCTATAAAGAAGAATTGAAGAGAGACGGGGCTAAAGACATCACCTCAGACACATCTGGAGATTACCAGAAGGCTTTGCTTTCTCTTATTAAGGGTGACCGATCTGAGGATTTTAGCCTCAGTGAAGACTTGGCTGACGCAGACGCCAAGGCATTATATGAAGGAGGAGAAAGGAGAAAAGGGACAGATGTGAATGTGTTCAATACCATTCTTACCACCAGAAGCTATTCCCATCTTCGCAGAGTGTTTCAGAAATATGTCAAGTACAATAAGCATGACATGAACAAAGTTCTGGATCTGGAGATGAAAGGTGACATCGAGAAATGCTTCACAATTGTGAAGTGTGCCACAAACAAGCCAATGTTCTTTGCTGAGAAGCTTCATCAGGCCATAAAGGGTGCTGGAACACGTCATAAGACATTGATCAAAATAATGGTTTTTTGCTCTGAAGTCGACATGAATGATATCAAAGCATGCTATCAGAAGTTGTATGGTATCTCTCTCTGCCATACTATCCTGGATGAAACCAAAGGAGATTATGAGAAAATCCTGGTGACTCTCTGTGGAGGACAGTAAACATTCCTTTGATGATCTCAGCTTTTTTGATCAGAAGATTTTTTAATCATCTTTTCATTCCATATTATAGACTTAAGTAGGAAAGTTTCTTCAGCAGTGTTAGTCTAGCTAACTGCCTTCTGAAAACTGTAGCCTATAAATCATTTTTTTTTGTATCACAACTCTGTATAATAGAAATAAATTTTTGCAAAAATATATTTACCCCGACTATAAAACCCCATAAACAGGTTCTAGTAACATTACCTGGGAAAGATGTCTATGTAACAGAAAATAAAATGATTTTACAGGGGAAAAAAAAGAAGAAGATGGCTTAAGAGATCAATGGGACAACAGTAAGTATAACAACATTCAGATCGGAGTGGTACTAGAAGGAGAAGAGAGAGAGCAAGGAATTGAAAACCTATTTGAAAAAATAATTAGTGAAAACTTTCCTAACCTGGTGAATGAAATAGACCTACAAGTCCAGGAAGTGCAGAGTCCCAAACAAGATGAACCCAAACAGGCCAACACCAAGACACATTATAATTAAAATGGCAAAGGATAAAGACAAAGAGAGGATCCTAAAAATAGGGAGGGAAAGGAAACTGGTATCTTATAAGGGAGCTCCCACAAGATTGCCAGCTGATTTCTCAACAGAAAGTTTACAGGCCAGAAGGGATTGGCACAAACTATTCACAGTGAAGAAAAGCAAGGTCCTATAACCAAGGGTGCTCTCCAGCCAGGCTATCATTTAAAATCAAAGGATAGATAAAGAGCTTCCCAGACAAGGAAAAGCTGAAGGAGTTCATCAGCACCAAACTAGTATTATAGGGAATATTAAAGGTATTACAAGGAATGTTAGAGGAACTTCTTTAAAATAGATAAATAAATAAATAAATAAATAAATAAATAAATAAATATTATGAATAATAAAATGTCATAGCTACATATCTGTCAACAATTACTTTTAATGTAAGTGGATTAAATGTTCCAAACAAAAGACATAGGAGGGCTGAATGGATAAAAAAACAAAACCCTTACATATATCACCTATAAGAAACTAACTTCAGATTGAAAGACACACACAAACAGAAAGTAAAGGGATGGAAAGAGATATTTCATGAAAATGGAAAGGAAAAAAAAAATGGGGGTAGCAATACTTATACCAGACAAAATAGACTTTAAAACAAAGGCTATAACAGGAGACAAAGAACAACCCAGTAATGCCACTTCAGGATACTTCTCCAAAGAAACCTAAAACGTTACTTAGAGGGTACCAGTATATCTATATGTTCATTGCATCATTGTTTGCAATGGTCAAGATGTGGAGGCAGCCTGGGTGTCTGTTGATGGAAGAATGGATAAAGAGTGGTAATACATATATACAATGGAATATTGCTCAGCCATGGATTGTAATGGGTTCTTGCCATCTGAGACACCATGGATGGACCTGGAGGGTATTGTGCTGAGTGCAGTATCAGACAGAGAAAGACAGATGCAAGGTGATTTTGCTTATATGTGGAATCTAAAGAAAAAAATAAACAAAGGAACAGAAACAACTTCATAGATACATAAAACATTTTGATGGTTGCCAGATGGGAGGGGTTTAGGAGTGTGGGTGAAAAAAGGGGAAGGGATTAAGAAGTACAAATTGCTAGTTACAAAGTAGTTATGGGGATGCAGTGAATGGCATAAGGAATATAGTCAATAATGCTGTAATAACTGTGTATAGTGTCAGATGTGTCCTAGATTTATCCGAGTGATAGATGGGCATGGGTTGAGGGACAGGGTGAAAAAGGTGAAAGGATTGAGAAGTACAAATTGGTAGTTAGAAAATAATCACGGGATGTAAAGTAAAGCATAGGAAATATCAATAATATGATAATAACTATGTATAATGCCAGATGGGTGTTAGACTAGACAAGGAGATCACTTCTTAAATTATACAAATGTCTAAATACTATGCTATATACCTGAAATTAATATAAAACAATATTGAATGTCAATTATCATTGAAAAATCTAAAGGGGGTGGGAAGGTAAAGGGGAATAAGAGGTCCAGATTTCCAGGTATGAAACAAGTCATGGGGATGTGATGTACAGCATGGGAAATATAGTCAATAATATTGTGATAGTGTGGTAGTATCAGATGGTTACTGGACTTATTTTATTAATCACTTTTTTAGATATATAAATGTTGAATAACTATGGTGTAGCCCTGAAACTCATACAATATTGTATGTTTGCTATATTTTTAACAAAAAAAATCTTTAAGAACATAACTTGGAATAGTGCTATCTTCTTGAGGGGCAGGTGGCTGAACCTAAGTGGAATTCTTTTGCTATGCAGAAATATTAGAAATGAATTTTGGTACCAGGTACATTTGGAACTCAAGGAATCCCCGGTGGAGGTTCCTGCATAACCACGAGCGATGATGAAAATTAATAGCCATCTATCACCACATTCACAGGCAAGATCACCTAGGCCTTGGCTTCCTAATGGCCAAGTGTTTGTCTCACACCATTGGTTTAAGAGTTCTGATCCACTGGAGGTCTGTACTAGGCCATAGACTATAGAAATGCCTTGGGTAAGATAAGGAAAACATACCAGCTAAGGTGTTGTGATATGCAGCATAAATGAAGGATATTGTTTTTATCTGCGTCTAGTTATTATTGCTATTGTTCTTATGTGTTTTCATGTGTCCTAATTAGTCCCTCTTTACAACATGAAAGATATTGCATTGTAGCTACATTTATTATATAGTCTATAGTTTATAGGTTATCTGGTAACATCTGGGTGGGATTATGATGGAATTAGAGGAGAAAACAACATATGGAGACTATGGAGAATTTAAAGAAGCCGGCAATATTCCCTGTGGACAAAGTTGGAGATGTCTTTGAATTGCCTCCCTGCTGGAAGGCAATGATTGTGTTTATGTTTGTCTTCATGGATCATGTTAGACAAGAGCATCATTGAAACTATATATGTAGGAAGATGGCAGCCAATGCTAGGGAGGATAGAGTATCTAAGAGCCAATGAGCTACACAGCTGGGAGAGATATAGCAGATGCAAAACGGAACTATCTCAAGCATATTAGCACCTATAGTCAGCCCAGCTATACCCAGTACCTCTTTCTTTATGAACCCACCCTATCCACAGAACAGTGCTTGTGAAATAAGTAGTGAAATGTCCTTCAAGCAGAAATGGCCACTGATTTAATCAAGAGTAGATGCCCTTATGATTCAAAGGTAAATGGGCCATATTCTGCATGATGACCAATAGTGTGTTCAATCATAAATGACTTGACCAAAGAGAATTAACAGTAATTACATAAGCTAATCACACTAACTTTTGCAATTTGGACTGAAAATCCAGAGAATTTTGAATAGGCAGAAAATGTGTAGAAACAAAGGGAAATTAATGCACAATGAGAAAAGTAAAATTTCTTTGCTTACCTTACCGCAATGATGGGAACTGTGCTGGAGCTGGGATCTCAAACGGATTGAGAATCAGAGACTTCACTTATGTGACCTTCCTGGTAAATAAACACAAAGAGACCCCAAGCAGTGAAGTGAATTTTCATTTTGATGGGACCAAGAAAAATAAAATTACTGCAAATAATCCCCTTAATAAAAATAGTCATGTTAATATGACTATATTAAATTGTATATATCAAAATGCTCTGGAAGATACTTCATTTCATAGTTTAGCAAGTGACATGGGATAAGTAACTGAATCTCTGACAAAGTAACAAAATATTGGTGAGATACTGACCCTCCCTTTAGAGGACACATATAGTTAGGCATAGCTGTGTGTATGTTCATGTACACATTAATACTTATGTCATTTAGCAAGTAGCTATAGAGAGAAAATTACTTGCTCTCATAGCATGCTGCCAGGAGTTTTAGGAGATATACTAAGAGAAATCATGCCCTCTGACCTTTTCTCAAGGCTGTTTGGGTCACGCATACCACCAAGAAAGAAAAAATAAAATCAAGGCAAACAGGCCAATGCATGAATTTGAAGTCATCAAATTATACAATCAGAGATTCTTGGATTAGAAAAAAAAAATAGAGGTCATCTGAATTGATACACATGAAATCAATAATTGGACTAGTGGATGAAAGAACCAATTAATCTAATAAGAGCCCTACTAAATGCATACATACTATCATTGTTTGAATTATTTACTTTTTCATGTATATTTATTAATAAATCTATACTCTCAGTGTTTGAATCATGGCTTGTGTGGGGGACATAGTTAAATGTCCTTAATACATCTTTATTGAATCTACACTGTCAGATGATATCTGTGCCAAATGGAGAGGAATAGGTATCATTTCGTATTTCTCAATCAATCAGTAAAGACTTGTTGAATATTCAGTCAGTAATAAAAGTTCAAGAAAGTATAGGATAAAATGTATATTCATGGGTAAACACCAACAGAATTCAGAAAAAGAATCTGTTATTATAAATACCCTCTAGAGAATTGTGCTCTCTTACAGATAGTTATTTTTGTTGTTGGTAGGTTCCTCCTAGAATGGACAAAGAATTGTGTTTCCACAAAACAAAATATATCTACTTAATTTCACTGACTTCAATATCTTCTTAATATTCACCTTCCTAAAACACCCAATCAAAGGGCAGATATAGTTGAACAATTATTTATTCATTGATCATACTCCCTTCTATGGATTCCATATCATTTTTCTCTTATTTTTCTGTACCCCTGATTCCTTCTCCTTCAGGTACTTCTGAAAGGTAAGGATTACTTAAAATTCTCATACTGTAAAATTCTCTTTACTACACCTATACTCCCTGAAGTCAAGAACTATTTTTTTGTTTGGTTTTCATGACTGTGTTCTCTACACCCACCACAAGGTGGCCCTCCTTTAGGAGCCTGGTGTGTATATTTTAGTAAAACGTAGGGGACGACTACACTTTCAGGCTTCTAGACTTCCTGATGCATGGATCAGTGCTCAGCATGGATATCTTCAGCCTCCTCAATCAAGATTTCTAAAACACATGTCGCTGCATGGATGGACCCAGAGGGTATTATATTAGGTTAAGTGAAATACATCAGACAGAGAAAGACAAACGCCATATGATTTCACTTATATGTGGAATCTAAAAAAAAAAACAAAATAAATGAAGAAACAACGCAGTTAGAAACTCATAGATACAGTGAACAAACTGATGGTTCCCAGATGGGGGGGTGGTGGAGTTAGGAGGGACTGGGTGAAAAAGGCAAAAGTATTAAAAAGTACAAACTGGCAGTTACAAAATAGTCATGGAGATGTGAAGTACAGCATACGGAATATAGTCAATGATATTGTAATAACTCGGTATGGTGTCAGGTGAGTACTAGACTTATAGCGGGGAATCACTTCGTAAAGTATATAAACGTCTAACCACAGCTGCTGTACAGCTGAAACGAATGGCAGATTGAATGTTAACTGTAACTGAAAAAAAAAAAAAAATAGTGACTTCTAAAACACAAATAAACAATCGAAAATAAATCATCTTCCAATCAAAATAAACAAACCTAAACATCTTTCATCATTGCAAGTACCTTGATTACTGAGCCTCTGGACTGTTGATACTTCTGACCAGAGGCCCAGAACATTAGAGTAAAATCACACAAATAGAGCTCCCAGTGGCATATTTTAACACCACAGCGTATCCTCTAAGGAGACCTAACACAATGAGTGTCCCTTTCAGTCTGTATATGTAGATGATCTACCTGGTTGATTCTAGTTCCTCCTCTCCATTCCATAACAGGCTTCTGAAAATTGTTCTCTTGTACAGATTCTACAAACTCTTTTTATTTTTTAAATCAAAATTGGTTGCTACTTAATACAGAGCTCATTGACCCAGGATTGGAAATCATTAAAAAAAAAAAAAATCATTTAGAGAGTTTTCAAGATTTCAAACACAGAAAACATGCACTGTTTTTCTGATATGGCATTGCCCATCAGAAAATAGTTTTGAACAAAACTTTGAATGTTTTGGCCCAAAGAAAACAGAACACCACAGAAACAAATAAGATGTGTCACAATAATTTACGATTTACAATCCCTTTCCCAGATCTCCTGTTGCCCTTAGCAATCCCTAAAGCAGAAACAAACAAAACAAATCCTTTCAGCATATCTTCATGAAACTGTCTGGGATGTGACAAAACTTTGAGAAACAGTTTTGTGATAATGGTTTTGCACTTTATTGGTACTTCTCCAGAGGAGGTGGTGAATGGCTGCTTTCAAATACATAGAGCTATCAAAGGCTAAAGTCAATAAAACCTCTGGAGAATAATTGGGGAGGGAAGAAAAAGAGGGGGGGGAAGAGCATAAAAGGAATGAAAAGGAAAGAAGGACCTATAAATATCAAAGCCTAAGGAGTATATTTCTCCAGAATAGATGATGCAAAACAAAATTGGGAATAGTTATTGGAGGACCAAGGGAGGCAAATAAAACAATGAGATATATGATGCCTGTCCTCTTGCCTCAAGTCTAGCTCATCAAACAGTTTTTCATTCCATTTTGTATATATGAGTTTCATCTGACTACTGCCAGTAGAAAGTGCTTAGATTTTCTGACTTTTCTTTTTCCACTGTCAAAGGAAATAATAAGTTGATGAAATTCAAAGGCAGCTAATATAACATCCTTTTCAAGAATGAGAAAAAATACAAATTGAGTTGTGTTGATGAATAAAGCATTTCTATTTTTCATGTTCTTGAAATAATAGTAGCACTAATGATAATAAACAATAAAATATGCCATTATATATGTATATATGTGTATATATATACACTCATATATATACATATATATGTATATATATAAATATATATTTAAAAAACTCTTGTCTGAATCAGAAGGCCCAATTTTTTGGAGGGGAAGGGAAGTAATTTTATTGGTTAAAATACCATGGACTGTATTATGCAATTAAAATAACTTGGAACTAATCTTCCAATTCTGGGAGTACCTGAGTGATAAGTTACCAAAGAATATCCCAAAGACTTGGCAGGGTTGATAACATGAGCCAACTTGGGCAGTGGTGACTGTAAAGCACAGGAATTTTCTCTCTGCACAAATGCCCACAGACCTTCTGTCTGGAAAGAATAACTCACAAGAAGTATGAGGGCAAGCTATCAAATCAGAAAACTGAAGGAGCCCGTTGATGATTTTCAAAGCAGTTGAGCTTAGTATAGACAGGTCAGAGGAAGAAGATACCAGCCAACCTGGGCAGAAAGTCACTCAGAGACCTGGCCAGGACACCATATCAAGTCAAATTATAGAAGCATAGAATCACTGAAGGGCAAAAAGAGCCTACAAAAAAGCCAGCGATAGTGATTCTGACCTCTTTAGGGATCAAAGAAGAATCATAAACTGGAGAAAGTGAGTGCATTGAGGATGGAAGGATAGAAACAATTTAATAGCCTAGAAAGATCAGGTGTGCTGGAGATCTGGGAGTAGAATTTTAGAAGAAATAGAATCAGGTGATTCCATCTTTGAATTCATTTCTTGGCTCTGGCATCAATCAGTTCTGTGACTTTTAAAAAGGTCTGGAAGCTTCTAGTATCCAGTTTAATCATCAATAACACGACAGGACAGGACTAAATGTTTTCAAAGTCCTGCCCTACCCAGAGACACTATTATTTTCTATTCATGATAGTGTTTGCCATTACATGGTTCTCTGCACCTCCAAAAAGTATTTATGTGATAGTGTTTGCTTTTTCAAACAGTCCTGTGTAGTAGCTCATATAGAGAATGCTGTAGCTCATTTTAAAGATAAGAAAATGAAGGCTTAGAAAGGTAAGATGACTTTTTCAAGGTTGCTTAGCTAATTAGCATCAGAGCAAAGACTGGAAATGTTAGTCAGCTATAACTACATCACATTATTCCTTTCAGCAAAAATGCTTAAAGCTTTATGTAAGGAAAACAATTATCTTATTATCTTACTTGTATTTTATTCAGTTGCCTTATATCAACAGGGGTTAAGAACTAACTGAAAAAAAAAGAAGAAAGAAAGAAAGAAAGAAAGAAAGAAAGAAAGAAAGAAAGAAAGAAAGAAAGAAAGAAAGAAAGAAAGAAAGAAAGAAAGAAAGAAAGAAAGAAAGAAAGAAAGAAAGAAAGAAAGAAAGAAAGAAAGAAAGAAAGAAAGAAAGAAAGAAAGAAAGAAAGAAAGAAAGAAAGAAAAGCAAGCAAGACAGGATTGGAAAGGTAGAAAGCCTGTACATTTGTATATTAAAATAAAAGGTTAAGTAAAGTTAAATAGCCAATTTTTTAGCAAACTTATATTGAAGATGGGCAATGTGTGAGGTTCTGTGCTCGGTGTTGTGAGAGACAGATTTTTTAAGGGCAACATATTTGCCCAGCTAGGGCTTCTATAATCTAATAAGAACATCAAACATGTCTTAAGAGAATCTTGTTATAAACATGGAATATAATGAATGGTTTGAAGTATAATGTTTAGGAATATCAAAAAAAAAGGGTCAAATCAAGTCCATTTCTGGACAGGTCAGGGAAAATCTGAAAAAATGGCATTTGAGTTTAGAAATAAAGTGGAACACTAAGAATTTTTAAGACTCGGAAATCTGTCAAAGTAAGTACTGCATCTTGGTTAATATAGGAAACTAGAAATGAGCAAAAAGATGATTAGAGCTCTTTGCAAATCAATATAAAGTAGTAGCCACACAAGAACACATCACATCACATTGTTCACAACTTCCCTCGCCATCCTTTCTCTTTTTCCTCACCTGTATTCCTTGTCTAAAGTTCTGTTTTCAATGGACCCAAGGTAAGATAATAACACCCTGTGTTTAATGATGCAGAACATTACAAAAGAAAAAGTGCGAGAGCATAAGGTTTAGTGAAACATGGTATACTTCACTATAAAAGATTCATAAATAATTCTTATGTTAAGATAAAATATTATGGGTTCATAGAACTAGATAAATCCATCATCATAAGTATAATTCTTCCTCAGTTGATAATGTGTAGGGAAATCTCAACAAAACTACAGATATTGTAGCCATGCTTCAATGTGTTACCAAACATTTGTAAACCTCGTTGTAAATATTACATGAGAAAAAATATGTGAATAGCTTAGTTCTTCTTATGTCAGTGTTCATATATTTTGATTTTAAAGAAGCTAAATTAAACGGAGATGCTTGCAATATAAGAATGTACTGGAATTGATATGTCATTTTATTTTACAACATGCATTGGAAAGAACAATGAATTAGGGTCAGCACTCTTAGATTCAGATGACTGCTCTAGCAAGAGTTAGTCCTGGAAACGGAATAACATTTCATTTTCTGGACCTCAGTCAAATGAGCAAGTTGGACGGGTCATAATTTGCAAATTATGTACTACTACAAAGCAAGAGTCCAGAAAGATACTCTGAAAAAAACAAACAAAAAAGTCTGTGATAAAACATAAAGACGAAACACTCCAACATCTCCACATTGTATAATAGATTCTCAAGACATACTGCGTTTTAAAGGCTCAGAAAAGCTCTATAGTAAGGAAATCTGATTAATTTCATCATAGCATTTTCCAAGTGTAAGATATTATGAAATTTGTTTTTCCATTGAAGATGAACATCTTACTGATTTAGTTTTCTGTCGATCTAATTTTTGGAGATGCAAAAATATCTTTAGAGCCTTAAAATCCTAGGATTCTCAAGTGTAATATAGTCTCACTGAAAGAATTGAACTGGAATTTGAGATCCCATGCACTATCTCCTAACCAGAAGAAGCAAGAGTGGATAGAACCATGCAAGGAAATCCCTGAGATGGAGGAAGACTCAAGAAGAAAGAAACAAAGAAGTGTAGCCTCCTGTTGTGAAGTAGTGAAATCAACTTTTGATGAACCAAGAAACTTGAGAGATGATATGGAGTCCTAGAGTCAAACTTGAAGAAGAGCTTCTGATGCGTCAACTGCTAATTTATAGCAAGGTTTTTCAACTTCAGCACTATATTGACATTTGGTGCTGGATAATTTCTTATTGAAGTGAGGCTGTCCTAATGCATTGCAGAATATGATTGCTACCCATGGGAAATTTTATGAAGGAGGAGATAAACTCGAGGAAAATCTCATGCTCCTTACATGGGCATGAAGAGCACGTGCAATAGACACGGGGAGAAAATTGTGAAGGCAGAAATTAAGAAAACAGAAATGGAGTGAAAGAGAGGAGAATTAAAGGACAGAGAAGGAGGGATGAAGAGAAAGAGGAGGTGAAGAGAAAAGATATAGAGAAGGAAGGAAGTGGAGAGGGAATAAAGGAAAGAGGCTTATAATTATGTCAACTCTATAGTGGACAAATTGAAGGCTAAGGTTGTCTGAGGTCTTTTCTGGAAGATCTGCAAGTAGTGTAAGCTTTGGAGACAAAAAGACCTGGTTTTATTCATAGTTTGTATCTTTTTATGTCATCTTCAGTAGTTCAGTTAACCTCTCTGAGCTTCCTCTTCTCATCTGTAAAATGTGAATTATAATTGTGCAGGTTTATTTAACATACTAGAGAAAATGTATGTAATAAGCTTAGCACCTTGCTGAGAATTTAATAAACGGCAGTTGCTTTTATTATTGCTATTTTTTTAATTGGGACTTAATCGTGTGCTATCTTTTTTTTTCCCCCACTTAACTTCATATGTCTATTATTCTTACCTTTTATTAGCCAGTCTATGATAAGTTATGTTGCCAAAATAAGTAACTTTAAAATCTCAGAGGCTTAAATGACACTCTATTTCATATTTATTTCATGTAGCGAGGTCTCTGCTCTAATCCCATCCTTGCTCACAGACAGAAGCTGATGGAGTTTCCATCATCCGGAAGGCCAGTGGGTACCATGGTAGGAGGAGAATTGTGTACCGTCTCAAACAATTTCCCAAAAACTGACACACATTACTGCTGCTCACAGTTCTTTGGTTAAGGCAAGGCACATGGCCACATGGGCAACTCCAATGTGGCAGTGAAATGCAACTCTGTCATATGCCCAGAAAAAGGGATGTTATGAAAACTATCAAAAGCATCGTATCTCACCAACCAGGTCTGTGACTGTCATACCTCACCAACCAAGTTTCCTCATTGATAAAATAGAGTTGCTATGAACATCACAGTGGTTAATACCTGTCAAACATTTAGAACAATTTCTAGCATGTAGTAATCATGTAATCCCTGCTAGCTATTGAGATCTATTGCTATTAGAAACTCTTCTAAGACCCAAACCATGATCTGTGCTAACTTGTCACCCAGCAGCACGTGGCCTGGTGTTTTGCACCATCTAGTTATTCAATAAATATTTGTTGGATTGAATTGAATTGAATAGTATCCCAACAACATGGCTGGGACCACCCACCAGCTGGCAGACTAAGCATATGTAGGTTTGTCAGTTTCATTTCCCCTGCCAAACACCAGTGCACTCCACTAAGCGTCCCTCAGCTGCGATTCTCCATTTTGGCAACCTAATTGACCTTAATGTAAATGTTCCCAGCCACATAAAACATGTTGTGAAGTGCACAACAGCAGTCACAGTTGACTGCCAGCTGCCATCACACTATGTGTGGGCAATTTATTCCTCCACAAATCCTCCTGAACATAACAAATAATGCCTCTCTTAGAAACCTCCCAACAGTCAGCACACGGGATATGAGTGGCAAAAGAAAAGACTAAAGATACACATATTTAAAAAATGAGAGCCTGCATCCCGGTATACAGACACTGTTTGATTTTAGCCTAGGAGAGAGTCCCCACTGATCTAGAGCCTAACTGGATTCTGTCCCTTTGCATTACCTGCACAATTAAATATGAGGCCACTAGGGAAAATATGCATTAGAAATAAGGTAAGTCAGTCCTAGTCTTCTCTCTTCCACCGTCATGCTGAGGAACCCTGAGCATCCTACTGAATTTTAATTTTCCTGGGTATTAGTTTATACATCTATCACATGGGGAAAATGATATCAGCAGGATCTTTTTACAAAGGGTGATGAAAGAAATTGATAGAATAAAAAATATAAACAATTTTATTAGTACCTAAAATTATTATGTAGCTATCAGAAAATCGCAGTAAAAATATTCTATTTTAGTTTTGGTGTCCCCATATTTTATCTTGGCTTTTTCATGTATGATCATCAGTGTTCTCCTGTAAGGTTGCCCAGTCTTCCCTGAAAGTCATGTGTAATAAGTAGCTGCAAGTCAAAGTACAAGATCAGCGCCCTGATCTCAGCCATGTCCTGGACAGATGTTCTTGACTGGATTTGTGCATCATGCCAAGATCTTGACAATAATAGTCAAACAAGATCATCTCAATCCATTAGGTTTCTCTAACCTAGAATTTATGAGAATGATAAAAACTGATTGAGACCCATTGAACCCAATAGCTGAGAACTAAATGGAATGCATGATGCATTAAGAAGTGTGTACATCTAAATGCAAGGTTCTGCAGAGGGGCTCTAGGGTAGGTGCTAGTTATGTTTTCGTGGGGGGCTTTGGGGAGAACTGTTAACCTGTAGGTTATGGAAATAATCTTTTCTTTGGGCCAGCTAGAGTCCGCTTGCCATTTGATTTCTGACCCATTTGTGTCTATCACATCCTGCTTTCCCCTCAAGCCAGTCAACACAATAAGTCAGTCCTCTTGTTTCAGGGCTTTTGCTACATAAATATCTCAGTTATTCTTTAAATTGTGACCCACTTGTTTGAAGCTCCCACATTTACATGTGAATGCATATTCTTTTCAATGTATAAGGAAATATTTTATCCCAAATTTTGCAAAATGTTGGCTAAGTGTGTTACTTCTTGTGTTGATGTTCCTTTCCTCTCCATATACTATTCTATATATGTATGTTTACTATATACAGATGTAATTCAGATAGAAATTCCTTCAGCTGTAGTAGAGCAGGTTGCTAAGAGCTTTCAGAGTGAGGAGAGTGGAGGGCTCACTTGAGTGTGTAAACTTTGGCATAGAGCTAGGAATGTACGAGTATCTAGCTGGGCTCCCTCCAAGACACAGCCACTCCTGTTCCAGTTCTGTTGGCTGGAACAACACTGGGAGCCTCTGCACCAAGGCAACTTCAGGACAGAAGAGGCAGAGGTCCCCAGAAGTGAACCTCAGGCCCTGCATTTTCCCAAGGCTATTTCCTGAATTTATGCATGACTTCTTCTCACCTTGAAAAAAAATAAAAAAATAAAAACTAAAAATAAATAAATAAATAAAATAAAGAGTTCATTAGGGTAACACAGGTCCTCAAAAGAGGCAAAAACAAGTGTTTTCTTGTTAGGTCATGTGCAGCCAAACAGGCCAATGGTTTTCTGGTGACTTTAGTTACACAGCTAATTTCAATAATCCACTTTCCTGTGGATTCACAATTAAAGCATATACTTCTTGTACAAAAGAACTACTTAAGGCTTTCTTCCAATACCTACCAAGTGCTAAATAACATATTTTCAACCAAGTCATTCGATTATGGTGACCATACCCAGACAAAATATATTGAGTAAAAAGTGCAGCCAAGCAAAGGAGCGAACAAACATGAGTAGTACTGAAAACAAGAGAAATATGTAGATAGAAGACAGAGACACAGAAAATTAGTAAAATATGGTTCAGGAGGGGTAGTGACTATAAAGAAGAAAGCAGATAAAACCAGCCCCTGGTTGATGTGTCTTCTTCCAAAGTAGGAAGGAAACAGGAAGGAACAGTACAGGACAGGAGAGGTGGTAGTTTATACTGTTCCATTTGAATCATGTCTTCACAAGGGGCTTAATTCTTTCATCTGAACATAGAAGTTTCTAAACATTGGGTATTAAACTTTTCTAACATTTCTTAAGCATAGTGAGACTAAGAGTGTACAATAAGTACCGTCATTTAAAATTCATTACATTGAATTATTTTCCATTTTGTTTCCTTCTCTATTTCTGTTTTTGTCCTGCCATTTCACTGTCTACACCTTTTCTTTTAGGGCCAGTGATAACCATTTTTCTCCCGGAGACTTTAAACAATTTCTCTTTTTATCATAATTTTAATACACATTAGAAGATCAACAAGAAAAATCAGCACAGTTTATATTGGTTGTGGTGTGCATTTTTCCTAATTGTTGAGTGTGGATTAGGCTGGATGTTAAGGAACTTTTATGTCAAATTATAATTTAGAATAATGCACTCAATGAAGTGACAGGTATAACAATATTCCTTATCAAGACTGCTGTCTATTTGCTGCTTTTGGGGGTTCTTTGGTATCTAAAAAAGGAGGAAACGGAGGAAGGGACGAAGGGAGAAAACAAAGGAGGGAAAGACAAAGTAAGGAAGATACAAAATCAATGATTAATGACCTGCTTTGTTTCAGGCAAGAGGTCAAAACAAATAATGTATACATTGTGCATTTAAACATCCAATAATACTGGAGGGACCACTGCTATTGGCATTCATCAGATGAAAGACATGGCCTTACTCAGCTTAACTGGTATGAAGTCACATGTCTATTAAGCAGTAGGTGTCTATTTGATTTCAGGCTGTCATTTGTTAATTTATTGACATAATTAATAACAAGAATGATTTTAATTGTGCTACCGTGTTTTCCCGAAAATAAGACCTAGCTGGACAATCAGCTCTAATGCATCTTTTGGAGCAAAATTTAATATAAGACTGGGTCTTATATAACATGGTATAATATAAGACCCGGTCTATAGTATAATATAATGTAATATAATACTGGGTTTTATATTAATTTTTGCTCTAAAAGACACATTAGAGCTGATCATCCAGTTAGGTCTTATTTTCGGGGAAACAGGGTATTCAATGTGGTAAATACTTGTGTGGCTATCTAAACTTAAATTAGTTAAAATTAAATAAAATTAAGAATACAGTCCACATTTTATTAGCTACATTGCAAATACTCAGTTGCCACATGTATCCAGTGCTAGTGTAATGGGCATTGGATATGCAAAATATTCCGCTCATTGTGAAAAATTGCATTGGGCAGAGCTAGTTTAACATGTAGGCTTTTCATAGGTCAGAAATCATCTATTTCTATTGATTTTTGTGAGGCTTATCACTGTACAAGTATTACAATTTCCTGCTCTTCTTTGAGGAAAATATTTTACTAAACAAAAAATGCCAGTCAATCTTTGATCATATTAATGCAGAGAAAAATAACTTCCATAACGTTAAAGTCTAAATTGTTGGTAGACCTTTGCAAAGTGGTTGGTGAAATTTATGGGCACAGCTGGTTTGCAGTTGTAAAACCTATATTTTTTAATGCAAAATGGCATCTGTGTCTGCTAATTGAATACTTAGGTACACACACATAAATTGCCTGGGAATTAGAAAGGTGTATTTCTTAAGTCCTGCCCACACCTTGCCATTTGAGAATCATTGCTGGGATTCATTTTTCCTCCTTGTTATTCTTGTAGAGGGGGTGTGTGGTGGGGGGGAAGCTTTCTCCTTGTTATAAATATTGCCGTTGGGAATACATCCTTCCTCCTCCTAATCCAGCTTTAATCCTTTCAAGCTCTGAACTAAGAAACCACTGTCTGCTGCCACTCTAAATAAGTTGGAGCTCTGTGATCATTGCCACCTGTCTGGTGAGAAGGGAAAACGCAAACTCGTAATGCCACAGGCAACCCTGTCTTAAGAGTTGAATTCGAATGTTACATTGAGGCCGTAGAAAAGCAGTCAGGATAAAGCCTTGCCTGTCCTGTGTTTGAACATTTAAGTTCTCTGGTGGTATTCTCCAGTTTGCAATGCAGTGGTAACAACAGAATCTAGGGATATTCTGTTACAGGTTTCATGCAAAAGTTTATTAAATTTGTTCTCATAATTATTGTGAGCCGTAGAAAAGATGATTTCGGCTCTGGAGCCTATACTTCTCCCACCTGAGCAGATTGCTTTATCATTCTTCTGTGTACTGGTAATTTCCATTAGAAAGCTTGCTAACCTTGTATCGACAATTACAAACCATAATCAGAAGGTGAAAAAGGCTCACCCACTCTGATCTGCAGTAAAGCCGATACCAGCTATCTGGGAAGAAAAGAAACACAAGAAAGTAAACACCGGACTGCTGGTATATCTGCCCTTTTTATGTGAGCACTACAAAGTGAAACATGTATGCAGAGAAAGAGAATGATTTTCAGAGATTTAATCCCTTTAGAATAGAAAGCTCTGGTTGCAGTTTAAGGAACCTTTTCACCTCAAGGTCACAGCTTGAATCTCGTCTGGATTTATGTACAGTGTTCACATTCAATTGTTTTTGATCTCTTTCTGCAGTATCGCTCCTTGCATTGCATATGCTGTTTATGCACACTGAGCCTTTTACACATTTGTCCTACTCATTATTGTCTGCTTTTCTGGTTAATATGCCCTGATGTTTTAAATTGGTTGATCAGGTTATGATAGATGGGTTTATCCTCCTTCTTTCTCTACCTAGATATAATGAGATTGGAATCAGACTTCCTGGCCCTTGATAAGAATAGGAAATAAATAAATAAATAAATAAATAAATAAATAAATAAATAAATAAATAAATAAATAAATAAACTGCTCCTAGAATACGGTGGTGCTTGATAGACCTTGGTACTTGGAAATATGGATTCTGTCTTTCAGCTATTTTCAGCCAGTGTAAAAGGAGAACCAAACGATTTTCTTTTTTTAATCTTTTTTGAGTATTTAAAGTATAAATGTATGAATAAAATTACTTAGGCACATATATGTATATATATTGAAACAGATGGTGTACATATACTTATTTTAAGTATGACCATATTTTTATTAACAAATGTTAATTACGAACTTATTATGTGAAAGACACTGCCAGGAACTGTAAGTGATAAGGAATTCTACACCTTCCCTTAATTAACTTATTTAATAGGAAGACACATATCTGTGAAAAATAAAAATTAAAGTACAGACTAACATGATGACAAACAAGCAATACATAATAAATCCTTCAGAAACTCATAGTGACAGAAATATTATGGTCTGGGTTGATTAAGGAAGACTTCATACAGGAAATAGGACGTGAAGAATATATACAGCACAAGAATGAGATAGGCAGATGAATTAAATTGTAGGGTATTCTAGAAAGTTGGAAATTCAAGGGTGGGCTGTGGAGAAGGTGAATTGATTGGCATGGAGCACGATATCTTGAGAGGTTTGGAGACATATTGAAGCTTCACTTTATTTTCTTTCATATACACATAGTCAATCCTTCCTGTCTTTGTCCTCATCCCCTTGTTCCCCCTACTAATAAAAGGCAGCAGACCTAGGACTGCAACCTTATCCTACAGAATCCACAATCCCCTAGCCCTGAAATGCTGAGATGACCTGCGAAGGCTGCGAGATGAGGGCCCCAGCAGAGGATTTCAGCAGAAGAGAACCGAGCCTCTAGCCTAATAGTGCTCAATTGTGGTCTGAGGTTTTAACATTTTTCTTTCCTTTTCTCTGAGAGCCATCAATCGCCCTCTACAGACATTGAATTCACTTACAAAGTTAAAACAGAGAAATAAAGTGGAATGCAATGATCAGGAAATTCCATTTGTTTTTTTTTTTTTCCCTCCCTTTCATCATTTTGTTGAATGTGCGCAGAACTATATGAGGTTATTCATTTGTACCCAAACAGGAATATAGGATTTGCCATATTGGATCAGCCCATTGGTCCATCAATGTTGTATTCTCACTGCCTCAGGCACCAGATGATACATGAAGCACTGGAGGAGAGCAAACTCCCCCCGCAACCTCCCAACCCCCACCCCACACACACAAAGCAGCGAGTCAATTGTGCAGTGCAATACATGGGGTGAAAGTCTTAGCTGCTTAGAATGGGAGTATATGAATGGAATTTATATTTAAAGATGTCTACATAGGGCAGAACCTGCATCTGTTGAGGAGCAATTTAGGCTGTTCTTACCTTTAGAAATAGTGTCCAGCATCTTCCTGCTTACTTTCAATTATAAGAACTATTATTTATCTCACAATAATAAATTCAAATAGTGGAATAAAACCGACCCATTCAAGAAAGATGAAGACAACACACTACGATAACTGACACGTTGCTGCTTTCTCTCTGGTGAAAGTGTACATGCAGTCAAAACTAGAATTTAATGTATTGCCTCAGGACCTGACCCCTCTTCCTTTGGTAATTATTAAAATGGGCTCACAGTCTGTTTGATTACTTAGCCTATTCACTCATTCACTCCTCAGGAAAAGACTAGATTGTATTGTGGAGAAAACTTCTATCCAGTGTGAAATGACCCTCAGGCTCAGCAGAGCTGGGAGTTGAAGTGCCAGGAGTAACAATGCAGGTGAGACCATGGTGTGTGTCACAGGTGTGGCCAACTGCAACAATGCATGTCTTCAGACATGGAAAGGACTGATTCTAGATGAGGTCAGATGAAAAATAAACACTATGCTGATATTTTCTTCCTGGAGGAGAATCTGAACAAAATATAAAATAATTAAACAATAATGAATGCCAACTATAATTTCATATATATAATGTGATGGCTCGGTGCGAGGTCGGAGGGATAGTGGATGGGGGGAGGGGGGTTCACAGTGTGAGGGATATAAATGATGAACGTCTAAATATTACCTTGTCTTGTATACCTGAAACTAACAAATTAAAAAAATAAATAAATAAATAATAAAATAAAATAATTAATCTGACATTCCTCAGAATCCAGTATTTGTGGAAATAAAAAAATATTCTTAGTTTTAGCAATAAACTACAGGGTTGGAATTGTGCTCAGCTATAGTTAAAATACAGTTTCCTGATCTGAATAGTAATTTTGTAAAATTATTTCTAGTTTCATCGGGGATTTTCAACCTGAAACCCCAGACCAGGCCTGTTCATAAGGTTATGATAATGATGGCAGGGCCGGCTACATGTTCTGTGGGGCTCAGTATAAAATGAAACTGCAGGAACCCCAAGTTCAAAAAGCAGAGAAAAAGTACCGATTAAATATGTTAAAATATAAAGATATTTCCTTGATTCCATGGTCTCTCATTCAAACTATTATAGTGTGGTTTATTTTGTCGTTGTTATTTGCTAATTAATGTTTAATTGGTGAAAATTAAATGTAAATAATTAGCATAACTTTTAGCATTCATCTTTATATTGTACAAATGCCAGTTTAAATGAAAATATAAAGGCATTTAACTTGTATGTGGAATCACCAAAGTTGCACAATTCATATTCTAAGCTCATATACCCATATATATTTTGTTCTTACTTGAACGGAAGACACACCACACATTTGTTTGCATTTCATTGTTGATATGCATACCCTCTACCCATATCTTCTGCTTAATGATAAGAAAGAATTGAAAAGCAAGAACTAGGAGTTGCCCTATCTTTTCCTTTCCTTCATTATTTCCAGTGTAAGTGGTTAGCTAATATACAGGAAAGTAATTTGAGTAAGAAAGGGTATAACAGGGATCCTGGACTTTTCATGATTCTTAGACTGTAATTGTCTTCATTCTACATTCAAAACAAGTTCTGGGTCAAACAGAAAGCCTGGTCTCTTGGGGAAATTGTGGCCTCACTTAGTTGTTGATGTAACACATATACCTTGTTCTTTTGAGCCTTACTGAACTCCAGTTCATTTTGGGTCCATCAGAATTCTGTGTTCTTGGTACCTTGTGAATTTTAAATGCAAATGGTTGACAAGGAATGTTGGTAATGATGCATATTTTGAGTATCTCCTCTGCTCATGGGCATGCCCTATTGTCCCTTCAATATTGAACTTCAGATATAAAACACAAGTTCAAAGATAAAATCATTCAGAATTCAAGATGGTGACTTCAGAGCATTAAACTAAAATTGGAGCTCTCTTAAGAAAAAGATCTGTGCAACTGCACGCCCATGAAGCTAGCCTTAATAATGATACCAATAAACGAACACTTAATTGTATGAGGCTGTGTGATAAAGCCACTTTCTACACATTACATCTTTAATTTTCACAATAGTTCTAGTTTTCATATAAGGAAATTAAGATTTTTGAGATATTAAGCAATGAGCTTTTAGGTCCTTAATACTCAAAGTATGGATCTCTGGACCAGCACCATCATCAGCTGAAGTTTGCTGGGAATGCAGAATCCTGGGCCTCATACAGACCTGCTGGATCAGAATCTGCATTTTCATGAGATCCCCAGATGATACGTGCGCATGTTAAAGTTTAAAAAGCACTGTCTGGGTCACTCTGATGACAAGAGAAAAGGGCCATAATTTATATTAAGTCCTGTCTGACAGGAACTCAAACATGAAACCACTACCCTACTGCATTATATAATCCAAATTTCTGATGACGGGTCCCAGTCATGTGTATTACAAGGCAAATCTAAACTCCAAGTTGACTGTGATTTATGCCACTGACAATAACCACTGGCCTGGAAAATTCTACTATACCATCCTGTTTTACAGACTATGGTAACATTTATAAATAGTATTCTTACGGAACACAACAATAATGTTAAGGAACACATAGTAAGAGACATACTTCTGAGGTTAATGTAAAAGCCTTTAAAAGAAGATAGGTTTTGAGCTGGACTATTTAGCTTGTTCAAGGGAAGGTGGGAAAGATACCTGCAATGGGCATTTTCAAAACGTGCAGTGCTATGTTAGATGTGCACTGCTCAGTTAGTTTCCTATCCTCACAGAGCCCCTATAAACCTCTGAGATGGATAGACATCCCTTTTCTCCCTTCATAAAATCAATCCATATGAAGGAAGGGGAATTTTGCTGGGGGAAGTTATTTCACCTCAATTCAATTATATTTTATGAAAATAAATATTGCATTCCATATATGATAAGTGCAGAACACTGTTTTGGTGCAAGAGAGAATAGTAGAGATACAAGACACAAAAACCTACACCAGTGAGCCTCTGATCTAGCAGAAGTTAACAAATATAATGCATAAGAGTTTTAGCGATATCAATTTATTTAATCCTCATAATATTCCTATAAAGAATGCACCATTTTCATTATGTACATCTTACAAATAAGGAAACTAAGGCACACAGAGGTCAAGTACCTAGCCAAATTCCCATAGTGGTGGGGCCTGAAATTGAATGCAGGCCACCTACTTCCAGAATCAATGTTCTTAATGGCCACTCTAGGCTACTTCTAAGCCATATTCACAAATCATTTTATTATAGGACAAAATAAAACTACAATAGCATGGTAGGGTGGGAGAAAGGATGGGTTTGACACAAAACTTTAACTAGATATGCTGAAAACCTGCCAGAAAAAGAATATGAGGTGCCAGGGATTAAAGAATGAGCTAGTTCATTTTCTACACAAGTATAAAATTATGTAATTTGAACATAAAACATTTTTTTTTGTCTTGAAATAAAATAAAGCAAGCTATTGGAAGGCCCCTATTTCCTGTGTGTGTGTGTGTGTGTGAGAGAGAGAGAGAGTGTGTGTGTGTGTGTGTCTGTGTGTGTAATATCTATGTCTTTATAGTTTACCACCAAATAGAATGATTTGTTTTCAGTAATTTCAATTGATAAGCCTCATAGTTAACTCCTTATTCTTTACTAGGGACTTTGCTAAGTAGATCTAGAGAAGAGATCTTTAATTCTTTAAAGTCCATTTTAGAAGTTGTTCTGTCTACTTACATGAATTCCAAATCCGTAGCTTTAAATCAGAAAATAGTGCATTTTATTGTCAGAACCCCAGGTACTGGATGTGTGTTCTGGCTTCCTTTGCTAATTTTCAAGGAAGGGTCTGGAGATTGATAAAGTAGCTATCAATGATGTAACTTGTTTCACCCTGAAAGTACATGTAAATCTAACCATTCTGCAGAAGAGTAGAATAGAGACTAAGTGGATAGGGGGATAAAATATTCAAGGACACCATCTTGCTTTACTTTACCTTTCAGGTAAGTTGAAGGACCCCTGCTTACCATCTACTGTGAGTGGAACATGTCTCAGAAAAATCATGTCCACCTGAAACCTCAGACTGTGACCTTATTTAGATAGATGCATTTTGTGTATGTGATTAGTTAAGAGGAAGTCACACTGGATTGGAATGGTCCCTGAATCCAATGGTGAATGGCCTCACTAATGTTACAGAGACACACATAGAGAGAACACCATGTTTTAATGTGCACTAATGTGACACATGCACCAATGAGACACAGACATACAAAAGAACACCATGTGAAGACATAAGCAGAGATTGGAGTGATGCCTCTGCAAAACAAGAAATACCAAAGATTGTCAGCAACCCCAAGAAACTAGGAGACAAGCATAGAACATATTCTCCATTTGAGCTCCCAAGAAAAGACCAATACTGCTGACACCTTAATTTCAAATGTCTAGCCTCCAGAAATAAGATAGAATAAACCTGTGTTTAATTAAGCCACCAGTTTGTTTTGGACCGGCAGTTGTAGGAAATTAACACACTATTGCGAACCTGGTCACCATTGAGCATTGGTGATGTCACATTGCTAAATACAATGGAATTTTGTTACCTCCCTGTCTAAAGAAAGTGTGTTTCATGAAGTCAGTGGTTGATTTTATATTACTCAGGCTATTTCATATGGAAACATGTACTGGGCCTAGTTAACATAAAAAAAGACAAGTAAACAAAGCAAAATCCTAAATTATGGGCTGATTCATTTATTGAACTATGAGCCCCAACATTAAAGAAATATTTATGAGAAAATCAAAATGATTCTACTAGAACCATGACCTATTTTATAAAAAAATGTTAGGTAAGAATATCATTTAATTGCACGAATGGATGAATTTCAGAAGATATTATAAAATGCACACTAGAAAGCTTGATTATACATAAAATCCTAAAACATGGATTTGAGCTTATTATTGTTATTCTGTGTCTATTTTCCTATCACGAGTAGCACTGAAATTTTCAAAATGTAAAGTATCTCTACTCTGTTTTCAGGAAGAGTAGAGTACAGGGCTAGGAGGAAGATAGGTGGCTAGAGAGGCTGTTGTCTACCCTGAGTTATTTAAGGAGGAGGAGCTCAAGAAGATATGTGCATGCTTGCAATAACCAAGAAGGGGCAGAAACAATCTCTAGGACACAGAAAGAAAGAATGTGTGTGTGTGTGTGTGTGTGTGTGTGTCTGTGTGTGTCTGTGTGTGTGTGTGTGTTGTGGGCTTGGTAAAGGACTTGAGGTCTCAATATTAAAGTCCAGAGAGTCTCTTGGACCCAGGTCACCAAATGTCATGTTGTATGCCTATGAAGGAATAACTTATCTTTCTACCTTGCTTTTGTCTTCTGTTCTTTCTTCACTTCCTTTCCTATTCAACATCCTATTTTCTGAAATATATATATTTTTTATTTTTCTTTCCTGTCTGGTTCTGTCTTGACTACTCCTTATAAGTTCATAAATCTTAACTTTGGCAAAACAACAAAACAGTGTTGCCAGACAGAGACTATATTGATTACTAGATTTTGAAGGAATGATGTAGATTTCATTCCTCATTTGTTTATCCTCAAAGAGTTCACCTTGATGTAGTGTTTCTGTGTTTGTGTGTATGTAGAGATAGATAGATGATAGATGGATAGATAGATAGATAGATAGATAGATGATAGATAGATAGATAGATAGATAGATAGATAGATAGATAGATAGATAGATAGACAGATAGATATTAGGTTAGCACAAAAGTAATTGCAGTTTAAAAGGTTAAAAAAAAAAAATTCAAAAAAACGCAATTACTTTTGCACCAACCTAATAGCTAGAGCGAGCCCAGTAGCTAGGGGAAGTTAGAATCAAATGCACAGAATGAGCCATATATGTTCAGAACTGTATTGCAGACCTAAACTGTCCAGAAATCATTACCTACTGAATATCTTTGTAAATGCATAAAGTTCTCTCCTTCAAACAGATCCACTGAAACATTTTTATTTTCTTATTCACATAGAGAAAGGAAAGAAAAACTTAATCATCAAGTGTCTTTTTTGGCAAAAATAATTGTAAATGCATAACAAACGTCTAACAATTCTAGAAAAATCATAAAACCCCACCAGATAACAGAAAATATGCCTGTGAAAACAACGTTCTTCTCTCTTCTCGTCACACGGAGGCCTGCAGTCAGCTTCCCAGCTGTAATTCTCTCTGACACCAGGGATATTAAGAATGTAGAGAAAAAGCTCAAGTAGATTATAAATAATAGTGTGAGACACAGTG
This sequence comes from Rhinolophus hipposideros, assembly GCF_964194185.1. Lineage (NCBI taxonomy): Eukaryota > Metazoa > Chordata > Mammalia > Chiroptera > Rhinolophidae > Rhinolophus > Rhinolophus hipposideros. The sequence goes on along the minus strand of NC_138063.1, from coordinate 27,299,740 downwards.
AATTATATTTTCTAATAATTGGCATTACATTATAAGACTGGGGGAAAATAGCATGAAAGCCAAGAGAATGTGAATTCAAGGAATCAAGGATTTCTCATTTCTTCTCATGAGTGGGAGTGGAACAAGGGATGGAACTAAAAAAAATCAAGAGAAGGAAAGAAGGAAGGAAAGAAGGAAAGAAGGAAGGAAGGAAGGAAGGAAGGAAGGAAGGAAGGAAGGAAGGAAGGAAGGAAGGAAGGAAGAAAGGAAGGAAGAAAAGAAGGAAGGAAGGGAGGGAGGGAGGGAAGAGACAAGGGTATAGAGGGGAGGAAAGAAAGAGAAAGGAAGGAACAAAAAGCAGATCAAATCTCATTGTGGGGTGGGTACTCATGCCAGGACAACCTTCTGAGTAAAACTGACTAAAAGACAACAAAATACATCTGGACCTGTAGAGATAGGGTATGTGTATCACCCAGGGGAAGCAATTTGTGTTTCCATGGGGCAACTGCAAATGTTACTTCTCCTTGAAAATAAAGAGGAGAAAATCATACATGTTTATTACATATTCACGGTCTTTGTATCTGTTAATTTTATATAAAATGACTTTAATGCAAACTCATAGGTATAGGTACCGTAAAGATTGAGAGAGATCTAGGTTCTGCCCTTAATTAGCCTGTTATGTTGTTGCCCAAACTTTTCTGAAACAGCTTTTGCCTCCTTGCCTACTTCACATGATTTGGGGGGATTATCTAACAAGATAATACATTAGACAGTATTTTATTTTTTTAATGTAAAACACAATTCCTTTTGGGATTTCAGCACATCTCAACAGATAGCTGCTTGGGAGGCTATTCCTCTTTTAACAAAAGAGAAAAGACATTACTTTTTAATGGAGGCATTGTGAAGTGAATTGTTAAAGGAGGGATATAAAAAATTTAAGGCCTGAAAACACACTACAGAGGACAAAAAGAGTTGTTTTGTGAGTGGAAGTTGAAAATTATTTATCTATATTGTTTATCTCCACAGTCAAACTCGACAAAACAAGAACTATGCTTACTGCCATTTTACCTTGCTCTTACCATGGACTGAAGTGCGTATGAAATGGGGATGGACCCCTCATAGTCCAATTGTGTCTTATAGGGACAAACAGTCACTTCAATTGACTCCTCTGGTTAAAGGGAATGGGGAGAGAAGAAGCAAAGGAAACAACAAGAGTCAAGAAGGACAGAATGAAGTCCAGATATAAGGAAAAGCAGGAGCACAAGAAGAGATGGATAGAGAGGCCACAGCTGAGAGGTAAGACTAGGTTATGCCAGAATAAGAACAGAGAATAAGGAAAGAGTGATAGAAACATGAAAGACTGATTCAGCAGTCTTATGTAAACGTGTTCTCAGAATGGTGAAGCATCAAACTTGACTTCAAGTTTGCTTCTCTCTTCAATTTTCCAACAGTCCACAATATCACTGAAATGTATTACAGGCAGACCTCAGAGATATTGTGGGTTTGATTCCAGACCACGGAAATAAAGCAAATACCACAATAAAGTGAGTCATACATTTTTTTTTTTTGGTTTCCCAATGCGTGTAAAGAAATCTCTTCACAAACTGCTTACAAACACACCTACCCATACATTTTAATAACTCAAAACCCCACACCGTGGGTCACTTTTCCCTGTTTTTCATTATCTGTGACTACATTCACTACAGTTGATCCCTACTTCCTTTCCATTTCTCTGTCTTTTGCTAAAATTGTTTTTCAAGGTTCAATAATCAGGCAAATGCAGAACCATTGTTCAATATGCTCAAAGACAACAAAACATTCTAACCACTTCTGTTAATGCTAAGTATTCTATGGAGAGTGCGCTTTCATTCCCAAAGGGGTGCACAACATTTTCTGGACTGCTAGTGCTACCAAGTAACACAATGCCATGCATCTAGGCTTCAGAAAAATCGCCTCCCACCTTTATTGGAACCTCTGGTCCCTGACCCAGTCTACGTTTCAATTCCAACTCTCAACAGTATCCAGACTGACTTGAATATTAACAACCAACCAGTATCATCCTAGCTTCATTTCTCCTCAGTCTCCTTGGGAACATGACCTGGCCTCCACGTAAATTTGTCACACCTATTGTATCTTGAGTATTGTCCTAACCTGGAATATTCCATATTAGAACATAAAAATACCAAAGTCTCCTTCTCTGGCCCAGTCTTCAGACAAAGACTGGAACTCTGCAGCTGCTTCCTCAAAGATCTAAAGAAGAAGAGAAGGGGCTCTTATCTGAACTCTATAAACGGAGCAAACACCACAGAAAGTCATTATTCCTAAAAGACAAAAGAAAAGGGCATCCCTTGCAGATTCTGCCAATCATTTCTTGATAATGGAAGTAGTGATGGCCTGTCATTAGAGATCAGCAGCTCACAACAACCAAGCCTTCCTCTGCCAGTTGCAGAGACTCTAATATCACGGACATAAATATTACCAGTCTCAGAGATGGCAGCATCCAAAAAATGACACAAGATGCATATTTTAGCAATGAGGGTCAACTGGACAATAGTTTTTCCAGTCAGTGAAATCAATAGATTCCAAGATGGAAGAAATTTTCTGTGAGGTACCTGTCATGTCCCGCACAACGAGGGTTGTGGGGAGCGAGGAGGGCGGCACAGGGTTAAGAAAGACGGTAGCCTAGAATAGAGTGCAAGCGGGGCCAAGGGACTGCAGCCTCAAGGACTGTGCCCCGAATCAGGCCTACACATAGCTTTTATTAGTTAGGTGGGGAAGTAAAGGAGATAAAGCTTGTCAATCTCAAGATCTGTGAATCCCAAACATTATAACAGGAAACTGAGTCAAGCCAATCACACTTGCCTGCAGGCAGCAGAACAGTAAGTCTCAGGATGTTTATACTTCCCCAAGGAACAAAACCTATATGCATATGAATAGATGGAGAGCACATCATTGAATCTCTTCCCTTGCATGTTGTGGGAAGGAATGCAGCCACAGAGGCAGAGGCTCTCCTTAGCCTGGGGAAAGTTGGGGGCTGTGCCCACCTCTATGAACCCCGTGGGTTCTCCTGTTGGTCCCCACACAGCTCTGTCTGGCTTGGTTGCCCCATCCGTGGGGAGTCGTACCCTTCATTGGCTGACCAGCGTCTTTCTGGAGCCAAATAGGGAGACATAAGGAGCAAGCACAAAGATGAAACAAGGTCCCTGAAAGGATCCATCTCACAGACTCTCCTTTCTTTAGGGGCAGGTATGAGGAGACAAATGGGTAGGCTGTTGCGTGGTAACAGGTACCCGTTGCGGTTCTGGCAGAAATCAAAGTTACCTTTCTCTGATGGTAATTTGGAAGACATATCTGTCAAGTGGTTTTCCTTTGTGTTCCAAAGTTCCATAAAAGGGGATCAAAATCATTTGTGTTACTGCTGCTTGGCTCTCAGTTCTTCTCCAGTTCCATACTGGGGTCGACTCCCCACTTCTATTTCATCTCAGTCCCTGGAATTGATCCAGTTTTCAGTCTGGGGGAACCTAAGAAGTCTAAAGTCCGTGGTAGTGTATGAGCTCAGCAGCTCAAAATCAAGTCCATCTCATCCTTGGTCCTTCTACCAATAAGAACTAAATTCTTGTGATCTAATTACAACTAAATTGTTACATTATACCTTAGTCGCTAGCACAAACCTTTGTTTCTTTCTGTAGAAAGACATCCTGTTTGCAAACCTCAGTCTTCCTAATCGGCTACTGGTTATTTGCAACCTTGTATTTTTATTTGTAAATGCTAGTCTGCTCAGATATCCTTCTATGTCCACTGCTTGTATCCATTCTTTTAGTCATTTAAAAATATCTATTGAGTTTCTACTATTTGCTAGACACTCTGTTGGCGTGAGAGAGAAGATAAGAGCAGAGCCAACATTGGTCAGATCTCATACAGCCTCCATCTTCTCCACGGAATTCTCCTTAATCTCCACCCCGCACTGTTCCTTGGTAGGTCAGCTGAGATGCCTCTGATGACAACCTTCTCTGGAGTCTCTGACCCAACTTTCCACAACACTTCCCTCAACCTAATGGGTCACAGAATTTACTGAGCAGCATTGGTAGTGTTACTGATCTCACCGCCCGCATCCTTGCTGATTTTGCCAGCCCACAGGATTAATTTCTCGGTTGCCTCTCACTTACATACACTTGTTTTGTTTTTACATTTCAGCCCAACGAAGTCACAGTCAAATCTCTGCCTTATTCAAAACAAGCCATTTGGAAGGAATCTAATGCTAAAGTGTTTCCCATCATTTTCCTTAAAGATCTTGACATTTAACAGAAAGGGCAAAAGTTTAAACAAAAAAATAAATAAATAAATAAAACAAAACAAAAACTCTGTTATTAGGCAGTGAAACTCTCCACAATCTGAATATTCACATTGTTCATGGATCAGCACACACCCCAGTTTGTCTATAATTGGAAAAACAAACAAACAAACAAAAACAACATTTGGCACATTTCTATTAAAAAAACCTTCGCCTTCATGAATGTTTAAACAAATTAACTTGAACAAGAGGTAGTGATATGCATATCAAAAACAATTCTTAAACCTGAAGTCAACTAAAGCACAGGGAAATCAGTGCTCTGGCAGGTATTCTTTCTGAATTTCACACTAACAATTTCCTTAGCATCCTTTTCCCCCTATCAAGCAAGCTCTTTTGCTTTTTTCTTGGATGGTCTTAAAGCTCTGGTCATTGCAAAACCATTCTTGGTTTACTAAAAATCAAGAGTGATTTGCATGACCACAGTCCAAGTCAGCTGGGGCATTCTGTTCTACTAATTAGTCTAAGGTTCTCTCATTGGTAATTGATGGCATTCCGTAAATGCCTATTAGAGGACTCATCTGAAGTGGATATCCAGTGAGATCAGTTCTACTTGCAAAAGTATAGTATTACTCATCCTAATATGTGGACAGGAAGATTCTAGTATCAGTTCCGTATCCAACTAAGTCGGTGAATTTGAGCAAGTTGTCTTAGTCTTATCATCTGTAAAATGGGATAAGATGGCATCTAAATTCAATGATGCTAAGAAGCAATTAGGTCTATTTTTACCCCAATTATTTAATTTGGCATGCATGGACATGGTCTAAAAAATTCAGAGGTCATGCACCAAAGTAAGGCATATGTGCAAAGTATAGGAATTCTTCAAACTTTTACTAATTGACACTATTCTCAGTTTCAGGGCATGCACATTCTCTAAAATCACAGTTATAACCTTTCCATTTGTATTTTCATTAAAAATCAGAAAACATATATATATAGAACTTTATTCCTCCCTTCCCCTGAGATTTGGATGTTGTAGACAGCAACTTATCATATTGCAGACTGGGTCTTTTCATTGATTTAGGACTGCCATACTCAAGGGGCCTTCTTTCCAGGAAATGTATGCTGAGGTTACTGCCCTTTGATGGGGCTCATTAAATCCAATTTAGATGAAGAAAAATAAAGGAAAAAAAAATAAATGAATAAATAAAGGAAGGAAGGAGGATAAAAGGAAAGAAGAAAGGAACCAAGGAAGGAAGGAAAGAAGGAAGGAAGGAAGGAAGGAAGGAAGGAAGGAAGGAAGGAAGGAAGGAAGGAGAGAGAGAGAGAGAGAGAGAGAGAGAGAGAGAGAGAGAGAGAGAGAGAAAGAAAGAAAGAAAGAAAGAAAGAAAGAAAGAAAGAAAGAAAGAAAGAAAGAAAGAAAGAAAGAAAGAGGGGAACAAAGAAAGAAAGAAAGAGGGGAAGAAAGAGGGAAAGGGAAGGGAAGGGAAGGGAAGGGAAGGGAAGGGAAGGGAAGGGAAGGAAAGGAAAGGAAAGGAAAGGAAAGGAAAGGAAAGGAAAGGAAAGGAAAGGAAAGGGAAAAAAAAAAAGAAAAGACAAGAAAGAAAGAGGGAAAAAAGAAAGGAAATAAATAATCCTGACCTTTGCGACTTTGGGGAAGGTATACGAATTAACAGTTTATACAACCACAATTACAGCAAGATTATTTCTCTCCACTCTATAAATTGAATAAAATGACTTTTGACATCTCTTTCTTCCTCTATTTCTTGCCTTGCCCTAATTTTGTGTTAGCTGTGATTTGGTTTTATTATTACTTTCAGTTCTTTTCCCTAATACCTCTTAAGTACCTTCTTACTCAGTGGGGGAGAAATACCCCATAAGTATTCTCCCCCACACACATATACCACTACCTCCACCCCACATATTGAACCACCTTCCTATATTTGAATGTTTGCTATCTCCAATGAAATTTAAGAAATATTCCAGTCATAGGGTATGTTAAGAAAGAAAGAATGATATTCAGGTGAAAGGAAGTAATCAATCCCATGTTAGCATTGACTCAGAGTAGAAGAAGGAGAGTCATATTAAAAAGAACGGAGAATGGATATGAAATAAACATTTTAAACCTACAGGAAATGACCTATAGCGCTTTTTTCTCTTATTTATAACAAACTCAATGTCTTTAAGGTTAGCTGACTAAGGAAACTTTTTATTAATGCAGATTTTTGCGTGAAGTTGCCCTGTCTCTATAAAATTCAATTTCTGTTTAAAAATCAATTCCTGTCTCTCTCTCTCTCTCTCTCTCTCTCTCTCTCTCTCTCTCTCTCTCTCTCCCACACACACCCCACACCCCTCTTTCACTCTCTTACTCTTTCTCATCTTGTACAAAGTACATAATTTCAGAGAGAACAAGAACTCCAACTACTCTGATTTTATTAAAACCATGACAGTGAAGGGCAAATTTTCATACTGTTAACTTTAAAAAGTTACAAAAATTGATTGCTTGTTTTCTTCTTCATTTGTTTGATTAACCCCTCCCAGAAATAAGTATTATAAATAAATACAGATTTAATCTCCAGAATTCACTGTCAAGGAAGAAATGTGTAGTTCAGATGAATGGAAGAAAAGATAGACATGAAAAAAAAAAGACCCCTCTGCCAATCAAACCTTTCATTTCCAAGCAGAAATAATTACAGTGATGGTCAGTGGGGTGATTTGAGCAATTTCCAGAAGTATAACAGTGGTTCCTGTCAACACGGTTTTATATTCAGGGCAAGGCATAGACCTCTAGGTCCTGAAGCATTGCCTATAATCTTTATTTCATTTTTAGATGTTATGCTGTAATAAAATGTAAAAAGGGAATACATAAAAAGTTATAGAGGTGGGAAAAAACATGGTTTGAAGTTGTATGGCATTTCTTGACAGGGCATGTTCCTAAGGATATGCAGAGAATAACAAATGCCATTTGAAATAAGTACATTAGAGATCTGAAACTAGATTGAAAACCCAAGTCAATTTTCCTGAGTGTCATTTGATTAGCTTTCTTATATAGAATAGAGGTTTAAACAATGCTGGGATTCTCAGTGCAGAGGTGCTTGGGAACACAGTGAGAAATGGGTTCCTCCCACCAATTTCATTCCGATAGCTTTACAACATTATCTTTTCACATTCTTCCTGTGTTTTTGCTATAATCCATAAATGAAGCAATGTCAGAGAAAATGTGATTGATTGTGGTGAAGCACGCATCCACACTCACGTGCAGTAAGTTATTTTTCTATTCCCTTTCCAATTTGTCCCAGGGTTGCTCCAGGCAAATACCTGTAGCCTATTGCCGGTTTTTGGTCGGAAGATAGAAACAAAGTTCTCAAGCTTGAGGGGGAATCTTTACACAGGTAGCAAACAACTCAATTGTGCCTAGTGGCTATTTTCATCTAGAGAGGAATTTCTCCTGTTTTTCCATGATGTGCATTCTGGTTTCTTGAGACAGATTAGAAAGGAGGCCTAATAGTATCTAACAATTAAATTCCAGGTAGAATTCCTTTATTATTCCCCAGCCTTTTTTCTTCCCTTTGCTTCGTCTACACTGAACTGGAAAGAAAATGTATGGATTATCATCACCATACTAGCCTCTAATCCAGGTGTTAATTATTGATTTTATCATTAATTCAGTAGATTCAATTAATAACTTCTATAATAATATATACTCAGAAACTATTGTTTCCATTACTCTGATTCCCATTAGTAGAAAAATCTACGTCTTCTAACATGTAATGTTTTGCCCCCTAAAGTTATATGTGTATCCTTGTTTTGTAGAAATTACATGCCTTCAAAAGCTCTTGCTCCTTTTGTAAATTCAATCAGCACGTGATTAATTTGCTCCTATCTCTAGGAATCTGGTTCTGAAGCGACTGCTCTTGGTTTACTAATCTATCTGAATGCACACACTGATGGTGTGTGTCCGGGTCTCAATGCTTGAGTTCTGAAAGTCTAGGGATATGAAATATAGACCAACTTGAACTGTTTTAATGACCATCAGCCTATCTGTTTTCCCAGTCTTCTATAAAGGGTTTTAACTGCCAGCAATTGTGGGAACACAATCTTTAGCGGAATAAGGATGCTTTCTGAAGCATCTGGTTTCAATCTAATAAATGGCTTGATTTGTTTTTCAGGCTAAGGGACTTTCATCTTTGTTCTAGTGTCCGTGCTTCCTAAGAAGAATCTAATAAGGCCTGAGGATGACATATATACATTGAGAATACTCAGTTTTCTTCGAATATGTCAGATCTTAGGCACTCCCTTGCCTCTTTTGAACTAGTTACGGCAGATACCCTTGAACTCTGATTAGTCACAGTACTCTTGATCAAAATGGTATTACCTCAGTAACACTGAATAAATAAACATTTCAAAGGGATGTGGGATGACTACTTTAGCCCAATGTACAGAAAGGGAAACCGATCCTCTAATATTCACTTAGGTGGGTCTATGTGAAAATGACTGAGTTAGGAACTCAAATGCTTCCTTTGTAGGAAGGGTGGATTTCTGAGTCTAAAGCAGCAAATTGAAATAAGTGAATAATAGAGTACTTGGATTATACCGGAGAAAAACATCCATAGCAAAATAATTTATTTGATGAATTTGGCTACGGAATAGATTCTGAAATAATTTTTCAATTTTCCATTTTATTTTGATTATGTGCAAAACCAAAATGTAATGAGAGGGCATTTATCCAGGTATCCAATAAAATTGCCATGAATATTCTTCATAATAGCACAACTGGCCTTATTCATGCAGACCATGCCATGATTCCCAATCAAACCCTAAACATACCGAAATCAAGTGTCCATACTGCTTGTTTAGGGATGCTTCAGTCTATTGACATTTATTTTAAATGCAGTGTCTGCATTTCCTTGTTTTCTTTCTTGTGATACCTGAATTTCATTTTATCGATGCAATTCCTAGATTAATCTCTCTATTACCATCATCAGATTATACTTTATGACTTCCTGGGGGAAAAATAAATACATTTATACACACGAATACAAACAGTTCTCCAACAACTACTGATAGCACTTCAGACAGGGAGAATTCTTCATTGAAAATCAGTGTCAGGCTGGTCTCTGTAATTTACCCTTCAGCTGACACCTCTCAGTCTATTGTCCAATATAGATTGTAAGACTCTGGGGAAAGAAATGTTGCTGAGTTCAAGAGTTCTCTGGAGTTTGGTTAAGCTATAGATAAACTCTTCATAGATTATCTCTAGTCCATAAACAATCCCTTTTGCTTTTGTTATTTTGTTTATAACAAAATGATGCCACCTCCTTCACTCTCACCCTAGAAGAAGAATAAAAAATGTTAAGGATTTCTTCACTAATCATTCTGTCTTTTGACAACAATTCTGAATTGTTTCTCTGAAATGCCGATCCACTGGGCTGGCCCCTGACCTATTACCTGAGACTGAGCAGTAAAACTAGAATCAGAGATGGTGTTAGATGGCAGCTTGGAAGGGGAAATGACATGTCTAATAACCAACAGGAATGGCTAGTAATTAGCTGAACGACAATAATTAACAGAAATGACAAGTCTAATAAATTTTCACTTAAGTGTTGTCATATGACACTTTTGGTTTCTAGCTTTCCATTTTAAATATTAATCTCGATGGAGTTTACTTTAGATGAAAAGTCATATCAAGTATGGAGATGAGAGTAATTCTATCCACACACCCCATCAAATTCTGTTTTATCAACGTCATTTACGCTATGATCAGTAGAGAATGGATTAAGACCTCATATTGTTCCCCTAAAATATATAGTCCTTTTGTGTATACCTAATTTATGCAGCTCAAAAACATTCAGCCATAGAGATCAGAGGGAAAGTGGTTGTTTTTAATTTTCTTTGATATCTTCAAAGATAGGAAGGTCTCACCCCTCCCCTTACTCCCCTTCTTCAGCAACAGACAAAGAAGGTTAAATCTTATTAGCATGTCCTATAGAGCTAGTCGTAACCTAAGTGACCTGTCATGGCACTAAATGCCTACTAGAACTTTCTCTGTACTTGCAAGATGGAAATTTTATGCATCAATGCTTTTATGCATGCATCTGATTTGGGAAGTTCACTGCTTTATGGATATGAACATTGTGATCATGTAAATCGATCTACATAATGGGATTTTGTGTGTGTGCGCGCATCTATCTATATGGATATGGATGTATGCAAGTGCATTCTAAAAGGAAATATAATACATGAAATGTTAACTTTAATGATATGAAATGCATTAAATTCAAACTACCTTGCATGTGTATACAGATGCATTACATCTCTATCATTGTGCTCTTCAGGGACTTAAGGCAGAAAAAAAAAATCCATCATATACTCTGATGTGCCATGCTAAATGAGATTGCAACATGGCACTATTCTAGGCAATAAATAAGATCAAAGGAAACCAAGACTTATGAAGCTTTTAAGACAGTGCTTAGCAAAACTGCAATAAAAATGAAATTTTATTCAGGGGCCATACAGCTTCTTCTTTCAGGTATCCTGGCTACGTTCCCTTTGTCTCTGAACTATCATCGTGTGGAAACCAAGAGTTCTCAATTGCAGGGTTCTGATAACCAAAAAGTTCTCTAAGTTCTCAGCTTTCCTCTCACCAAAATTAATTCGCCATTGAGTCTCATTACTTGAGAGTCTAATTGATTTAGTCAGATAAACTAGATGAGCTAATGCATTAATTCCTTAAAAACTTACTATTCTCAGACAACATAATGTCTTAACCCAGGTCCTAATTCAAATTATTTTTAATGAAGCTTGTTTTGGTAACCCTAATCCTTGAAATTAATTCCAGGCCTATGATACTCTGACAGAGTTGTATTATTTATATATGTGTGTGTGTGTGTGTGTGTGTGTGTGTGTGTGTGTGTGTGTGTGTATCTCCTTCAGAAATGTAGCTTGGGGGTTTCTAAATGTCCTAAAGCAAGCTGGTTGTTCATTTTTCAAAAACTGGATTCACATTGCTCACTTTCCTATTTGTCATCATCAACACTTAATAGATGCTCAATTCATATTTAATAATGATACTGATGCAGAAAATATAGGTGATCTCCAATTAGGGCTCCATAGATTCATTTGAACTACATGCCCACTTGCCACATAAAGAAAAAATAGTATAACATGCAAGACTAAACAAAAAAATTACAGCAGAAGTGAGCAGGCTTGAATTCCTCTTCCAGACCTTCCAATTATACAGATAGCAGCAGAATTACACAACCAGTAATTCTGTGGATTCCATCTTAGAAATGTAATTGTCATTTGATCAAGAACAAACTCATGTATCCAATCAGTTTGTTCATTTGGCAAATATTTATTTTACATCTATTAACTATGGAGAAGCCAAGGATGAATAAGAATGGTCTTTGTCCTTAATTTTCTTTTCTACACTATCTAAAGTATCAGCAATAAAAAAGAACAAACACTAAATCCAATGGCATAGTTGTCTTTCAATATGACTCAATAATTATACAGATCATACTTGAATTTGAAATTGTATTTAGCGTAGTGCTGGTATATCGGGTTTGATAGTGTCTCCCTCCTCCAAATTCATGTCCATCTAGATCCTCAAAATATGCTTGATCCTAAATTAACTGGTGTCCTTATAAAAACGCCAGGTAAAAGCATACAGAAAAGAAGACCATGTAAAGATGCAGATAGAAGTTGGAGTGATATAGATACAAACCAAGGAACACCAAGGATTCTCACTACACAGAGCTGAAGTTAGGAAGAGGCAAGGAAGGATTCTTCCTTAGAAGCTTTAAAGGGAGCATGGCACTGCTGACACCTTAATTTTGGAATTCTAGTCTTCAGATTTCTGAGGAAATACATTTCTGTTATCTAAAGTGACCCAGTTAGTGATCACTATTTATGGGAGTCCTAGGAAATTAATAGTGCTATTATAATAGTTTTTGATAAATAAAGATTACATCTTCTTGCCCATCAAATATCTTTCCCACAGTCTTGAAATAGGTAGGGTTTTAGTTTATATTTAATTTTTGATCAACTTAGAATACATATTTTTCAAGAAATATGTGTGTCTGTGTGTGTGTCTATATATATAAACACACACACACACACACACATATATATATATACTAAATTAATTATAAATACAATTATTTTTTGTGTGTTTAGCATTTTTCAGATGCTGATCATGTCTATTAGTTAGCAGAGGCTAGGTTATGCTGCAGTAACAAAAATCAGCACTTTGAAAAAAATGGTTATTTCTTGCTCATAATACATATCTATTCTATGAGAACAGGATACTCCTGTCTGTTCCTCTGGAACCCTGTCTAAAAGGGAAAGAGTCCTGGAGGGTCTAAGATAGGCATTCAGCTATCGTATTTCCACTGACAACCTGTTGGAAAAAACTAGACACATCACTCAAGTAACAAGAGGTCAAGAAGAGCAACCCCACCATGAGTCCAAGGGTAGAGAACAAGAACATGGTGAACAGCACACATGACCATAGCCTCATGCTCAGTGTAGTTTTAGATTCTTGAGACTATCTCTTTTATTATTTCATGCTTCTATACTATAGAATAATGTCATACTCAACTTGGTTGGTGCACTGATGGATGGTATTTGTCAAGCCGGCTAATTAGGAAGCATATTTCAAACCTCTGGATGGGATAGATATCAATTTTGCATTTGGTCTTGTGATTCTAGCTGCCTTAAAGCTGAATTATATTTGGTAATATAGTGCCATTATGAGAAATATCAACAGGAATTCAGGATAGCATAAAGAAACATGATATACAATGTAATAAACCACCCCCCCATTCTCTGCATTTATTACTTTACATTTAGAATGTTTGCAATTGTAGTTGCTTAAAGATGAGAAAATTAGATGCATTTCTAAAAACAGAAACAGTATTATTATGGAGACACATGAGACAATTAAACTGAGTTCCCACTGCCAAAGAAAAGCAAAAAGTTGATTTGATGGCCTTCCTTAATTCATGACTGTCTACGAACAGAGTTTTTTTCTGAAGGAGATTATATATAGGTTTCTTTTTAAAATTATTTATTTGTTTTGTTTTAACTATAACACAGCGTGGAGAAATGTCTTTAAACGAGTGCTTCCAAATGGACTCATGGATAGCTATTCAGGTGAAGGTCCTAATAAGAAAGTTACAGCAACATCACAGGTGGAGCAGAGACTGGGCAGCTGGGCTGATAGAAATCACACCAATTTTTTGGCAGAACTCTATACCTCCGTTTACTGATTTGAAAACCAGAACCTCCACTGCTAGTGTTCTTCTGCTGAGACATACCAGTGTTTTCGAACCCCAAGTCCCATTCCACTACATGAACTAACTTATAATGATTTGAATCTGAAATAGATAAGTCTCTTTCCCTTAATTCATGTCAAATTCTTGTTTTCATTTGGCCAATGAATTCCCAGTTAAGGTGATAGCTATTAAACAAAAGTAACACTTTTAAGTTTAAAGTCTGACACCTTTCAGAACAAAAAGTTACATTGAACCTTGAAGACTTCAAAGGTATAAACGAATGAGAATGATAAACAGGAGACAGGCAGATTTTACGTGCATTTCTCCCTGTCACATCATATCGCATGACTGTCATCTTTTGCACATCTAGGTAAGATCTGGCCCTTCATTCTCCTTATGGAATATGTTTTGAGGACCTCACAGACTCACCACATAGTGAGATAAAGTTGAAAATTCTTTTTATCTTGATTTTTGCTGTTCCAGCAGTGAATGGTCAGAACAGTTGAGAGCTGAAAACATTTCTGACAAAACAAATTGTAGATTGACTTTTAGTTGTGGTCCTAACTGAAGAAAGGAAATATTATGACCATTTTCTTTCCTTATTTGCTTTTTTATTAAATTTTATTTTTTATTAAATATGGTACCTGCACCTGGAATCTTTAGTTTTGTTAAGACCAAAGAAACAAAAAAACTGGGTCTATGGAACACACGAAGAGTACAGTTTATAAGACTTCTATGCAAATTTCTTTAAGGTCAGGTACATTTTACTAATACCTGTTTTTCTGAGGTATTGTCATATCTCTCTATTTGAGCAAAAAAACAACATTTTAAATAGAATGTAAGGAGCATTGCTATTGTATTGTCACTATCAAAATAACATATGCAGGTATGGCAGTATCAGGGGAAAGTGAATTGGAGAGGCAGGGTTTTGAGGTCAGGTCTCTAGGAACCACTCTTTTCTGTGTCATTTACTGCTAAAATGACCTTTGTTAAGTCATTACAGTTCCCTAGGGTTCACTTTCCACCTTTTTCAATGGCTAGATATAATGAAACTGCTGTTAAAATAACTTAACTAAATATCACTTACAGGATATTTTATCCTCTTCACTCATTCCTATATCATGGACCAGGGACACTATATTGAAGATATTTAGAATTATATTTAGGAAATATATGAGACCAAAAATTTTCACGTGTCTTCTTTATTCTGAATTCATCTATTTAGAGGCTTACAAATATGAGCCTCTACACTCATTTGCAATTTCTGACTCTTTATTTCAGGTTGGTGAAAATGATATTGCTCCGATTATATTTTATGATCAATATGGTAAAGACATATATTGAGAAAGGTATACATTTTCATCAGCTTCCTATCATTAGATAATAATAGTCTAATTCAAGAAGACGGATGAAAAAGAGGAGAGGTGATAGAGAAAGGGGGGAAAGGAGGAGGAGGCAGAGGAGGAGCAAAGAGATTGAAAAAATAGGAAAAGACAAAAGCAATGTGATGTCACATAAACAATCAAAAGCCAAATGCAAAAGCTCAATGATAAAAACAGTGGTTTTTACTGTATAGGAGAAAATTCCACAAACTCTGAGCATTCCATTAAATTTAACACAAATTCTAAAATTGTTGTTTATCTGTTTCTCTAGCTCAGAGGAAATTAAAAGCAGAAAATTTTCAGAAATATTACATGAAACATGATTAACCTCAATCCAGGAGAAAAGAAAGTGAGTGCATGGGGTGGAGGGAAAGGGTAACTGAAATTATTTAAATTGTAGCCAGAGAGGACAGTGAATTTTAATAAATTCCAAGTTTGTTTTCTCAATTTATTAATAGAAATGGTTTCTACTATAGCTGAAGCATATGCAAATCATTAGGAAAAAATATAAATAGTGGGAAGACATGATCTATTTATCCAAGGGAATTCATCTGGGAGATGAACTTGGACACAGAAAAAGTGCAATGGCTTATCTGGGGATATGCTGAGTATAGACACACATTCGGGACTGCTGATTCAATCTGACTTGAGGCTCTTAATTCAAACACAATTTTTATGCTCTGGGCCATTTTTATAATCAGGGTCAACCCCAGATCTTACCTGAGTGTGGCAGTAGGAAAGCCATTGATATGTAGTAGAGGATAGGATATGGAGGTATCAAAGCCTTACTGGTCTTATGTTGTGAATAGACTAGCAGCAAGATTTCTCAGAGATTGCTACTCACTATTCTAGACAACTAAATTCTGGGGAGGTCATAGAAGCAAGTTTGATGCAGTTCCTTAAAGGAAGGATTCCAAGGGCTCATCTCTGGACATCAGTGAGCAGAGATGCTGTTTGTAGAGTTCTTGGTTCCTGGATATGACAAGTTCATATGTGATGCGTATATGGAAGGGAGGTATGGTATTGCAACATGTAGCTATGCAAGTACTCTGTGTCTGGTTACTCATCAAGTAAGGCTTTTAGAAGCAAAACCCCTACTGCAGTGTCATTTGATAATTATTCTGAATATTGTGAGAACAAGAGCTGAACCTATAACTCATGGACATTGAAGAGGGCTTTTTCAAAATAGAAAAGGACAGGTACGTGTCTATGAAGAGACTTATTTTGGTTCAGATATCAACTTTCTTGGCACTGTTAGGGGAACAAAGAGTATGACATAAAAGAGTGCTTAGATGATAAGAAATAAATCAAGGAAACATGAACACGGCATCAGTTTATCCCTAATGTCCATCTTTCCCATGGTAAAAAGATCATGAACAGTTTCAACAAAAAGTCATTGATTGAATGATTAGTAATTGGAAAGGTGGTGCCATAATTAAATGGGAGCCAACCAAAAAGTGTGACTTCAGTATTTAGAGAGAGTCTTTTAGTAGATAGATTACAAGGTTTGGATTTATTAAAAACAAGCAAACAATAAGTAAACAGAATCTCAATAAAACTGTTCTCAATCTCCTTTATCTGGATTTCACAATATCGTTACTACAATAGATGATATAGCTCAGACCTTTTAGAGTCTATGTTCAGTGAATATCTCAAGATGCCAAAAACTAATAATCATAAATAAAGCAGAGATGTGTGAGGAAAACATCTCCTAATTTGGGATGAAGAGAAAATCGGGGGCTGTCATGGTTGTAAGTCACTGCACACCCGCGTATATTGTTTCAACCCAAAGGAGATTGCTTTGTTTTTTTTTGCTTTTTGCTTGTGTGCATACACACACAAACATATATATGTACATTTATGGCATAAAATCTTAGGTGATTACATCCTTGTTTAGAATGTTCACTATTGAGCTAATCTGGAACCACTCTTAGCTACTATGAGGATGTTTCCTAGACATCATGAGGCAAGTAAAATCCAATATCTAGCTAGTCAGACTAGTCCTTTTTTTAGCATTAACTTAGAACTCTAAAATGATCACACCACAGATGAGGATGATAGAGGTAATATAAGATTGCTTAATTAGAATGTATTTAGAAAATCTACTATTGGGATTTCTTAGACTTCTTTATAATATTTTCACTTACATCTGAGACATGAGAGGCTGTTTCTCTCTGTTCGGTCAATTTTCCACAAAGAAGAAGAAGCACAGTGCTATTTTGGCTTGCTTTTGTTATTGTTGTTGTTGTTGTTGTTTACTTCACAAGAGTCAGTGAGTATACAAGACCAAATAGAGTAAAACCAGGCTGTCCAGAGGTGCAGAAGCTGAGTGGCAGGCTGGCCTCCTTCCCTGACTGAATCACTCACTCCAAGCACAAGTGATTCAATTTTGTGCCTCAGCAAAACTGCAGATTACTACATGCTATAGACCAGTGGGTTTCAACCCTGGCTGCAAATGAGAATTCCACTGGGACGTACTTTTAAATACCAATGATCAGGCCCTAACCTGCTATATGAAACCATGTTATTTCAAGTTGTGTCCCTGGTGTGTGTGTGTGTGTGTGTGTGTGTGTGTGTGTGTGTGTACATGTCTGTATGCCTGTGTACATGTGGACATTTGTATAGCTTGTGTGTGTATATGTGTGCATACATGTGTATGTGAATGTGAATTTGTGTGTATGGGACAGGGATGTTTTGCATCTCAGGTCATTCAAATATGCATGAGGGAATCAGAGTTGAGAATCAGAATCACGGATGCGTTCATCTTCAAAGGTACTTACCAAATGTAAAATCTGAGACTATTCTATTACGAATAAGGAGTATACTATAATTTACTAAGAAAAAGAGAATGTGGAAATACTATTCTCTAAGAAAATAATGTTGCTTAATAATGTTCTTTAATGACTATTATGACACCTTTATTTCTATACAGAGATAGAGCAAGTGGGGACTTGAAGCAAGGCCAAAGCTTGTTTCTTAAAATACTTACCTGTTTCCCCTCTAATAAAAGAAGAAATTAATAAACAGCATTTTTAAGTTCTATATAAGGAATATCCCACAAATAACTTTATCCTGAAAATGTTTCAAAATTGGAATCACAAATCATGTACCTTATATATTTACAATCACATACATTTAAACCAGTTTTCCACAGAACACTTATACTTTACTACACATTTATCTTGTATTTATATTGAAACATATAACATGTGCAGAACTTCTGTTATAATTTTGTTTTGCTTACTCACTACGGACCTATGAGCAAATGTTTGCCCACATGGTAATAAAAGAGAATCTGCCCTGGGTAAATCTGGATATCTTGTCTTTCAGGGTCTTCTAAGTCTCCCTGTGTCCTACACAGACTCTAGTCCATGAAAGTTTTCCTTGGGCAGCTAGCACCTCGCTTCAAGATCATTATCACCTCTGGGGAGCTACTGTCAGTCTCAGCTTCCAGGATTCATTATGCACCTCAAAATGGCTCTTTAATTTGTTTACCTAAGTACAGCTTCTCTCTCTCACCTCAGAGTCCTTGTGTGGCTGTTTTTTGTCATGTTTGATATTCTTAGCTATACAATAGCCATGAGGAGAACTATATTCATTGGAGAGAATCACCCCTCCATTCTACACCAACTGAAACAGATTCCTTCGTGGAACACACCACATCACTTACTTTGCAAATGCAATTTCATATTCCTCTGGGAGCAGTAGTTTTCCACTTACCCACAGTGGAAGCCTGCAAAGGTTCCGGTTTCACTCGGAAGTCGAATGACACCTTTTAAGATCATCCAGTGATCAACCAATCGTTTTAATATGTAGAAGCATTATTTCCACATCACTAAGTAAATAAAAGAATACCAGGTCACAAAAGAGTGAATACTTTGCAAATGACCCCTTTGGTTACTTTGCCTTAAATAGAAACGATCCTGTAAAAGCAGACTTCATTGAGTAGGAAAGTCACCTCTAACTCTATCACCATCCCTCCAAAAGAGCAAATTTGAGACAGAGTACAGGCTGCCAGACGGCCACTTCCATTGCTGTCTCCTCAGGCCACAGGGACAATATATCTATGTAACCAGTTCACATGTTTATATAAACACTTTAAAACACCCAATCAATCACATCTTTCTAGCCAGCACTTCTCTTAGGGAAGTATATGCCCCTGACCTAGTATAGACTCAATGTAACTCCTTTCTTTCATGAGCTCAGAGTTTAATGGGCCAAACACAACAATGGCACAGATGAGCAATTTCAAGTAGGTCTCATTACAAGCAGGATCTGCGTTACAGAGATTCAGAGGACACATATCAGAACGAAACTCCTGTTTGTAATTTTTAATTATGTTATTTTATTTTTTTTATACAAAGCATTCTGAACAACGAAGCACCCAAGGCTGACAGCTCTCTTTAAAGGTCAAAAGAGACTGTCAGTCTCCTTCTAACTGTAAAACTCTGTGTGGTAGGGTAGAAATTTACAAGTTTTTATCATCCAGAAAGTTAACTTCGGTAACAGCCTGTTCTATTAAAACCTGTGCGATAAGCTGGATTGTCACCAACGGTCTGGAAGAGTAATATCAGAGACTTTCTGGGCATATATATCATCTTAACTAAATTGATATCTAAGTAATATTTTATAAGATGTAGTGCTTTGTAAATGCTTTCCATTTCTCGGTTGTTCTCTGTACATATGTCACCTCTGCCCTCCCGTCTTATGTTTTGCACATTTGTTTACATTTGTTTCCTTGTTTTATACTGAAAACCAAGAGTGAGAGCTGGGATCAGTGAAGTGTGCTTAAAAATCAAGAAGCTCTATCAGGAAATACAATCTGTCCTCCCTAGGCACAGTATCTGTGGAAATGAAACCAAAAATTCTTTCCTGAAACAACACTAACCACAGCACAGCCTACATAGGGGAAGCAGATACCCATTATTACAAAGGCTAAGGATCATAAAACCACTGATCCTATAGTTGCAGGGCTCAGAAATTCCTGTTTTCTATTTGAAAAACATTTACTAGTGGGCACTTTGAAGGCCTCTTCTCTGAGAAAGGCTGCTACAAGGGACTGAATAATTACATCTTGCAAAATATGGGGAGTCATCATGTCAGAAAAAGCAGATGGTCTCCCCACCACTCCAATACCTCCAATCCAAACAAACTCAGTGCGTTTTGACAATTTGACAGTTGATAGAGAGAAAATAAATTTCACTCTTACTTTTAAATAGAAATAAGAACCTTGAAATGAACACAGGGCTCTTCCATGAGCCAAAGTGAAAATTCCCGCCAGCTGATCTCCATCAGGGTTCAAGGGATGGGACTGCCCTAGTTGCCCAGAGTGTGCCATATCTACTGGTCCTAAATAGAGCTGAACGGAGTATTCTAAATGGATCACAGAGTGTAGGCTGATGAGAGGGAGTATATCACTTTTGTGAGGAGAGTTGTTGGAGAATGATATTTGAAATGTCTTTGAATTCTTTGGTGTACGGGAGAAGGTGTCCTGACATATTATTAAAATTGCCACATGGAATATACATCAAATCAAAGATGTGATTCTTTATTTAATTCAACACACAATGACAGCATATTTGAGAGCATTATAAATTATGGGCAAGTTTTTAAGTTTCTAAAATTTCTCCCTTTGACGATTAGTCTTCTCCTTAGAAGTAACTTTCAACACTCAAGTAAAGAATTAGAGTGATAATTCAGAGAATTTAAGTTAAAACTCTTGCTCCATGTGGGAGGGGGGGAGAGGATAGAAATTGATTGTGCTGTACTGGAAAGAACATAGGATAAGGAAACATGATACTTGATTTGTCTTTCTGGATTTGCCACTTAGATTTAAACATATGTGCCTCTATTTTCTAATATAGAAAGGGAAAAATAATATCTGTCTTGCCTACAGATATTGAAAAAATGAAAATAAAATGAGGAAATAAGTCTTTAGCAAAAGCACAAAATTGCTGTTCAGTGTAAAATTAACTCAGACATAATTCTAGGGTCCTTTATTTTAATCTTCCACCTGCTTCTTAGGGAAAGTCAACCATGTCTGTGGCTTTAGCCACCACAAATATACTGAGAATTCCCACAGCCATTTCTAGGATAGCCCCATAGTCAATGATATTGTAATAACTATGTATGGTGTCAAATGGATACTACACTTACCAGGGTGAGCACTTGGTAAGGTATAGAAATATCTTATGGCTACACTGTATACCTGAAACTAATATAATATCGTATGCCAACTGTAATTGGAAAATAAATTAATTTAAAGACAGACCTATTTTAAACACGAATATCTAACTCTCTACTCCAGGGTCCACCTTAATTTCAGAATGTTCACCATTACCCTTGCTCTTAAACCTGTCAGGCCTCTGCAGCTCCTACTCATGGAAAGAGGGCAGAGGTGGCAAGTTATCATTGTAAACACTAAGTATGTTTTGTTTTCTTTTCCTTTCGTTCACTGTATTTTATTTTATTATTCTCTAGAGGCAAAGCTTTTACATCACCTTTCAAGTTAATCTAATCCATGGGAGTTGGAGTTGACAAGGAGACTGGATTATATTAAAGTAGAGCAAACATACTATTCTTAAATGAAGAATGGAGCCAAATTTGTCCTGAGTTTATTGTAAAGTACTACCTTTGTTCTAGGTCGAGCTGGATCATTGTTTTGTTTTTGTTTTTGTTTTTTTACTTTACAAAATTTGTTGATTTTCTGGACTCAGATGCTATTGAGGGAAGACCTCAACAACTCATCTCTTTTGAAAGCAAGTTGACTCTAGACTGTAGTAAGAGGCCAGCAGAGAGTGGGGTGAGTCTGGGCTTGGGACCCAGTGATAGCCACGTTTAATCCAACCCAACCTGTTCACTAAGGAATCTCACTCCCACTGAGTATAGGATGAGATGATTTTATTTCTTCTAAATACTGCCTCGAATTATGGCCTGGGAAATGTTCACCTCCTCTTTCCTACCTTTTAAAAATATCCTGGGAAGATTCTATTACTTTCCAGCTCTTTCAGATATTAAAATTTGTCAGTCCATGTGTAAAGCTCCATCTCTTACCTAATTCTAAACCCTTCCCTCTGCTATTGCTGATTCAAGGATTGGCTGGGACCTTCCACACCCTCGTCATTGTCTTTTTCTTAAGTTCTAATACCTCAAGAATTAGGGGCAGAGCAAGGGAATGAAGGGTAAGGGTAAATGTCCCTTTTTTTTCTGGGATAATTTCAATCCTGTTGTGCTGATGTCCGCTGCTTTTCTGCCTATCTCTGACCTGTTATCGGTGATGAGATCTATGTAGAAGGTGTGCATACGCTGCTCACATTGCTGGCACCCACCCATGCAAAAGCAGGGTCTCTTGTAGCCTTTCAACCACTCAGGACCCTGTCCCGTCTGAATGTTCAACCTGCCCTCAGTTCCTGCTTGCTTCTTGCAACTTGGGGACATTGATTCAGTGGGTATCTCTGTTGAGCGGGCTTCTGGCACAATGTCTCTGCTCTAGCTAGCTTCCAGAGTGTTCTACAGTGTCCTTTTAACCCAGAGGTAGCCTATCTGCCAAGCCAACTGGTTTGAGTCAAGGTTGCCACTTTCTTTCTCCTCCAGCCTCTTCTTTCCACTCTTCTCTACCACTGGGATAGACAGATTAGCAATTTGACTACCTATGTAGACATCCAGCTTGGGAAGGAGATCTTATCTCCCTTTGTCAAAGGAACTGTCACGTTCATTTGAGATTTTCTTAGGGCTCTATGCACACTATTGAACAAGACCCTCCTTTCAAAAGCAGTGATTTCCCCCTCATCACAGTGCTCACGTCCATTTCTTGGATGGGGTGAAGACAGCGGGGGTAGATATTCATTATAGTAGGGTCAGGTGTACTAACTTTTAATAAATTCTGGAGGAGCTCCATCCTCAATTTTTAGTGTTTGTTTTGTTTGTTTGTTTGATTGATTGATTTTTTCCACAGACTGGATTTTTTGTACATTTTTGTTTTCAAGTGTATACAGTGTTTATATCTCACATTAATTCTTTGGAGTCTGCACTCTACTCACTACTCCAATTTCCATAAAGCAGCTAGGGAAAGTCCATTAAATTACACATAATGCCCAGCAAATCTGGGGGCTCCACCGCCTCTCTGAGGAATGCCACTTTAATTATTCTGCTCTTCTTATGCTCTAATTATTTGTATTTGTTTGCTTGTTTTTGTTTAGTCTGGGCAGTATGCTTTCTTGCCTCAAATTCTCCCTCCTGGGCTATATCGGAATATCCAGGATTATGCAACCACCATTATCACCGGTTCACCTTAACCACGCCCTCTTGCTGCAGCCCAGGCAGGGTGCTCACAGCCAGGTGGGGATTAATGACCAACACCTGACTTACTGCTGTTCTCTTGTAAGTTTTCAGGTTAAAGGATATTCCTTAAGGTTCTTCTCCATATCTGTGATTAAGTTAGTTTGTCCCTTTGCTCTGTCATAACTCTGATCATACTTGAAAATACTTAATCTCTGACTATGTTCTCTGCTAAATTATATGGTTCTTGAGGACAGGGTCAATCTCACGGATGTCTCTTGTTCACTGATAGATATATCCTTATGCATTTCCCTAACAGCTACTCATTTATTAAGTGAATTGAGAAATGTATGGAGAATGGAAATACTGTCATTAATTTTTATTAAATTTAGCAAATGATTGTTCACCACTTCATTTGAATCTGCCCTTGGAGCTATCAAGAACCTTATCGACTCTATCCTTTTTCCACCTCTATTGATCTGTCTGCATTTTCTTGGTTTCTGTCCATGTCAGAGTTTGTTTCAGATTACCACTGTATCTCCATTTCTATCTGAACTGGAGAGATTGGTGAAAATGCACATTTAAAAAATCAACAAAAGTGAGTTTTACATGACTATAAACTAGACATCTTTGAAGTCAATTTTTTTTTAGAGTTTTGAGCTCTTATATGTCTTCTAGATCTTAATTTTAACATAGCCTACAGTGCCTTCTTGTGTGCTCTTCTCATGACAGTTTAAATGGTCAAATCAATCTTTGCCTCTAAGAAAAATCATTAGTTTTAAGATTTCTTCATATACATGCTTATTTGGTTTTTAATTTTTACTTATAAACAGTTTTTCTAATTACATTCACCTTAAAACAATGAGCTTGTAGATAACCCTCACCCTAGGCATATTTGTAACAGAAGAAAACACGGACAATGCTCAACCACCTGCCATCCGGTTCCCCATAGCATTAGGCTTACCCTCTGGACCTCAGCCACTGATAAAACTGGACCTCACCTACTGGCATAGTTAGTGTTCCTTGTCTTTCCACCATCCTGTCAAATTTCTATGCTTTGTTTGCAATTCTCCTGCCAATTTTATTCAGCTAACTGACTGTTAATAGTAAAAGTCTAAATCTTATTACTGGAGAAAGTCTTACAGGCCAACTACATCATCCCCCTTATTTTGCAGACTAGAGACCAACGACCCCCAGGACAATGTGATTCCCCCACAGTTCATCACCAGTCAGGAAAAGAGGCAAGGCTGGAATATGGGACTCCTCACACCCAGCTCAGAGCTCTGTCTACTGTAAAATGTGTGTATACCGAGTCACGCATTTGGGAAGTAATCTGCTGCATTTGTTGTCTAACTAAGTTTCAGATTAATGTGGAACAATTTGAACCATTTCATTATGGATGCTCAAATTCCACTAAGCAGTAAACCAGTTTTACCAATGCACACGTATAAGCAAACCGAGGACCAGAAATGGGGAAAATATTCAACTATAAAAGTCTTTGTAGACAGTGCAACAGAATAATTTCAGATAAAATCAGACAAAATAAAAAAAAAATGTTTCACACCATTCAAGAGTTTTGTTTGTTTGTTTGTTTGTTTTGTCTGTTATGGTTTGGGTTTACCTTCAAATGTTCAATTCCTTGCCCTCACCTGGTCTTCAGAGAAGCCATCGGAATGCAGCAGCTGGCTTCTCCCTCTGTCTCCCTTGCAGCTGCAGTCCCACAAAGGTAATCATTTCCAAACTGTCAGAGCAATCCTTCCTCCCAGAAATAGTAGCTGGGCATATTTTTCTGAAGTTTTGTGGAAGTGGTCAGCTGCTGTCACTAAGGATTAACTGGTCT
Organism: Rhinolophus hipposideros; assembly: GCF_964194185.1. NCBI lineage: Eukaryota > Metazoa > Chordata > Mammalia > Chiroptera > Rhinolophidae > Rhinolophus > Rhinolophus hipposideros. The sequence goes on along the minus strand of NC_138063.1, from coordinate 27,274,696 downwards.
CCAAATAACCAGAAGCATAAATCAAAGTGGGAGCAAAAAAGGCAGATCCTCCCCACCAAGTCTAGGAAGGAAAGGGAAATGTGTCCTGTACCTTCTGCTTTCATCTTCTTAGCCACACCCACACATGGAGAGTCAGTTGCTTTAGCACTATCATCTTCAAAGGCAAGGGACAGCCAAGCATGAAACGGGGGAAAAAATCCTAACGGCTAATTGGCAAACCATCTGTCTATATGTGTTATCTCTCTATGTTACCTTCACAATTTTCCTTTTTCGGTTCTCATTGATCTAAGCCCAAAGACATTACAGTGTGTAATATATTCTGGTCTGCTCATCAACAGTCGTCCTAGTGTATCAGGGCTGGGTGAGCCAGTAGCCCAAAACCCTCCTCGCTTATTAATAAAGGAAACAGAGGCCCAAAAGTTTAGGTGACTTTGCCAGCATCCTGGAGCTCCTTGGAGAAAGAGCCAGAACTAGAAATTCCATATTCTGGTTCCTTCCTCATTCAGCATTCTTACTTGGGTAATATGTTATTAAAAAATTATCCTCCCTTTACTGTATGCTATTTTATGCCTTTTATAACTGCTTCCTCACTTTCCTAACGTTAGAGCAGGAGCCTGAGTTTTTATTTTCTTCTAGCAAAACCTGCAATTGGAAAATGTTTTACATCTGTCTTAAGATGAATGAGAATCCTCGCGCCACCTTCCCTGAGGGTGTGTTCATGTTCAGCCATAATATTCTGAGTTGTGGAATGGAAGATTTTTGTCCCTGTTAAAGCATGTGGCATCAGAGCTGATTGAGAGAAGGGGTGGCATATGTTTTGACACTCTAGTCTCTGAGCTACTGATATCTACTAGTAGGAATACAAAATGCACACATCACTTTACCTCCCAGGAAAATACATGGGATATTGGCTAATAATTGTAAGATGGGGAGGTTTGATTTTGTAAGGTGATAACTTCCTGGAAAGTCCCTCCAGTTCAGAACAGCTTTCACCAGTGGAATGTAGAGTATTTCTGCTTTTCCAGAAAAGACAGCAAACAGTTTCTTGTCCCTCTCTCTCTCTCTCTCTCTCTCTCTCTCTCTCTCTCTCTCTCTCTCTCTCTCTCTCCCTCCCTCTCCTCCGCCCCTCTCTCTCTCTCATTTTTTAAATCTAAATAAATGTATCTTCAGTGTCATTGCTGTTGTCTCCAGTTTAGGGTCTTTCTACTTTGCCTCAGACCTCCTGGGGACTCAGAAAAAGGAACATCTGTTTGTCTATTTTGCTCCCTTTTGCAGAACCTGCTAAATAGGGAAGAAGCTAAATTTTTAATGTTCCCGAAGCTCTGTGTGTGAAAGGATGATATTGGGTTGCAATTGAAGAAGAGTTTTAAGACAGGCAATTTTATACCAACTTCCATAATGTATGCCAAAGTGTGAGGCTCTTATGGAATCACATCTGCAATTGTGAGCTGCATAATACAGCAATAGTATTTGAATATTATCAGATTGTAAATGGAGGAAATGCGGTATTAAGTGTTTGTGAGGATTGAATTATGCCCTATTATATCGCTAAGACCCTGGGACGGGAGGAAGCAGCCGGTGAATGGCGGGTTTCTGATTTATTAACATGGTTAGTTGACTGGGATTATGCTTATTTTTATGTGCAGCACCATTATCAGTTCTGAAGCTCTACTCTAAAGAGAACACATGCAGTGAGGAGGGATAATGGTCACATGCCTTCCCTCCCATGTGCCACAGCACCTGGAACATCCGGCATTATTTGGCTCTCTTTGGAAGGAACTAAGAAACCTAGAGAAATATATAAAGAATGAAAACAAATCTCCACAAACTAGCAAGAGAGTTTGGGGAAAGCTGGAGAAGTGGAAAATGAAGGCTCAAGAGAGACATGATCACAGACTGTAAATACCTTCGAGGTAGCACTATAAATGAAGGGTAGAAATTATTCACAGTCTCAGATGATGGCAGGAGTAGGTACAATGGCCTGGAGCTAAGGAAGAGGAAGCTTTAACCAGATAATAAAAAAATTTTATAGCAGTAAGAATGACAGGGCAGAGAAATAGGTTCCCAAGAGTCACTGCAGATATTCAAGGGATAAGTTAGGTAAAACATTAATAGGACTGATGGAGTAAGGAGAGCAGAATAGATGTAACAAGTAGAGTTTGGTGCTCTTGTTTCTGGAGACATTGATGAAGTAATAAATGCAAACATCTTCCCCACTAAATGCAGTTTAGCCAATATTCGTACAAAATCTTCATTACCATGTGACAATGTCATATTTAAAAAGAAAATTGTCTAATTAGATTGTCAGCTGGAAGATCATAATCAGCTAGCATGATGACTGTCTTTCCCCTACAAACATCCCCATTCCTGACTCTGAAACCATGATGGAGAGACAGTATGAGTTAAAGTAGGCTGGTGGGTTAGAGAAAGATTACTGAAGAAGATGAGCTCTAAAGAATAGGGGATTTAGGGTATAGCTTACATTATTTACTAATTCTTTATAACATGATTATTCAAAAAAGGATTTGGGTCAGTAGTTGTGGATTTAAATAAGGAGAAGAAAGGGCGATTACTGTTCTAATTGGGCACGCATCATGGATTTTTCAATTGTCCTCCAAACTGAATTCAGCAGCAAGTGGCATTATTTGTAGCCAAGCAGACTCTCTCAGGTTGCAGGGTTGAAACATCAAGCTCTCAAGGGTTGATGGTTGGATGGAATCATTATGTCAAGTGATATGAATTTGAAAATTTTAGAGATGTCTCCACATCATGATGTAGAGTTACATCTAATCCCTATTATACAAATTCAAGAGAGCAGATGGTACACATAACTCAGCCTCCCTTTCCATCACCAATTTATCATGCCATTATAAAATTAATCCACAACCCTATTGCAGGGGCAAATCCACTGGGTGAGGCACTATGAGTATGATCTAAAGTATGGAAAGCAAACTGAGCCATACTACAGGCTGCTGCAAAATATGAAAGATTGCAGGGGAAAATCCACTGGGTGAGGCACCATGAGTATGATCTAAAGTATGGAAAGCAAACTGAGCCATACTACAGGCTGCTGCAAAATATGAAAGCTCTAAAACTGTGGTGTCAGGAGCAGGGTAGGACTGAAGCAATTGCAGGGCCATTAGTTTGCATGGCATTTCTCCTTACCCTCAAATCTTTGTCCAAACCATGAACAATAGTGATGCCCAGACAACCATGAGTGTGAGCACACAGGACAGAAAACAAGGTAATAATGACCTGAGAAGTTGCTAAAGCTCAGGGTGAATAGGGTGATTCCACACCTAGAACACATGCATATCAATATAAACATCAGTACTGTGACCTGGCACATAGCCCACACAGTCTACGCAAACCGACACGGCATTAGCAGAAAGGTAACAGTGGATCCTAAAATAAAGAGAAACACTTAACCAGAGATGACCAAATATCTGGGGAAAGCCACATCAAGAAGGAAAAGCAGAAAACAGAGAAAATGGAAGAACATATGCTCACAGAAACAGTGAACAAAATAAGCGAGCTATTAGACTAAATGTTAAAATATCATCTGAGAAACACAGGATGACATTATAATTATTTCCTTTTTAAACAAGATGCAGTTTGAAAACTTGAAAACTGAAAATTGGAGTCTTGAAGAAAAAAAGTGAATTGAAAAGTTGACTAGTGGACTATCCAAATACTAAAGAGTATTTTTTTTTTCAGCAAGGTGTAATTGAAGAGATCCTCTCACTCCAATGAGGATAAAAAGGCAAAGACATGAAAGCACATTTGCAAAAATTTAAACATATATCCAATAATGTTCTGAAAAGATATCACAAGAAAATTGAAGGGGAAATAAGCAAAGAGAAACTTTCCCAGGACTAAAGAAAAATAGGAGTTTCTACATTGAAAGAGTCCTTCAAATATTATGTAACTGAAAGAAGAAAGGAAGGAAGAAGGAAGGAAGGAAAGAAGGAAGGAAAGAAGGAAAGAAGGAAGGAAGGAAAGAAAAAAGGAAGGAAAGGAAGGAAGGGAGGGAGGGAGGGAGGGAGGGAGGGAGGGAGAGAGAGAGAGAGAGAGAGAGAGAGAGAGAGAGAGAGAGAGAGAGAGAGAAAGAGAAAGAGAGAAAGAAAGAAAGAAGGAAGGAAGGAAGGAAGGAAGGAAGGAAGGAAGGAAGGAAGGAAGGAAGGAAGGAAGGAAGGAAGGAAGGAAAGAAAGAAAGAAAGAAAGAAAGAAAGAAAGAAAGAAAGAAAGAAAGAAAGAAAGAAAGAAAGAAAGAAAGAAAGAAAGAAAAGGCAGGAGACTGTACATAAAAATATCATAGTGAAATTTTAAAAGTCCAAACATAAAGAGAATCCCCTAAAAGTGTCTTAAGTAAAAGAGTATAAATGGGATTTCAAACAAAGCAACCTCTCTTGACCTCAGATTCTCATCAGTAACACTGTGTGTAAGAAGGCTACCTCCTTCAATATTGTTAGAGAAAATTGTGTTGAACACTATTATTAACTTTTTAGTGTAAAATAAAGACATTTTCAGATTTTCTTAGGACATGGATATTTACCATCTACAATTCAAATCTGAAAGAATTACTAGAGCATATATTCCAGCACGTAAAATAAATGAATCCTTAAGAAGGAAATGGAGTTTAAGAAGCAGCAGTGAGCAAAGAAATCAATAAAATGTATTGCTAAGTCTAAATGAACATTGATTACAAAATATCAACCTGAAACTAAATCACATATGATACTGATGTTAGATAATATCACTAAACATGCAGCAGAGAATGACTTACTAAGGAACAGTTATTCAAAGTTTTATTTTTTTTTCCTTTTTTCTTTATTTATGGGCTTAAGTATGGTCTTATTTCTCCTGTTCTGACGTGGGATGATATAAGACCCTTACGTCTCCAAAGTGCTGCTGTAGCTATCATCCCATTTTATTTTTTAGATGTTTTATTTACTCCTCTTTATGTGCTTTGTAGCACAAAATAGATAATAAACCCCTTCAGGGAAGTGAGTTTATCACTTTATTAATTTAATAGAGGTGGTAATAACCAGCATTTTTGAAGATGCTAGTTAGATAAAACATATAGTGTAGTTTTCTGTACTGGCTGGTACCGGATATAGCATGGAATCAATTAGGAAGAAAAGATGATTATACTAAACCAAGAATCATATAAACAAGTCATGCTTTTATAAAATAATTTGCCTGTATGTTGCTGAGGAAAACAGAACACTTACAATACAAAAAAGAAAAAAAAAAAAAGAAAAGAAAAGAAAACACACATCTGCCTATCTGCATTAGCTTTAAAATTGTCTACTACAGAGACTCATACACAAAAACCTAAACTTTATAAAAGATGCCAAATCTACCAGAAAAAGGCTCTGGACCCTGCACTGCCACAAGAGCCCCCTTAAAATATCTGACATAGAATACATTTACCTTTTTTAGTAACAGTAATAAAACGAAACAAGCATAAGATCAACAGAAAGACATTACAAGGCAAATAGGAAAAGGAATATTACTACCAAGAAAGTGTTGCTAGGTGTAGATAAAAATGTAGGCAAATATTTCACCATCACTGAAGAAAGGTACTATGTCCCACTCTGCTTTGAATCAAATAATAGTAATAATAAAGAATGCGATAGTGGGGCAAGAGTAGGAAGTGGGTATCATAGCCAACATAGCTCAGAAAGTAAACTGAAAATACTAAAAAAATAAGTAATCACAGAAATGTAGGTGAAATAGAAACACAAATGAAATGTAATAATGTTCGTCATAGAACATAGAAATGAAAAATACAAGAAAAATAAAATAGAAATAAAGGATTTACAAGAAAAAAATACAAAAAATAGAGACTCAACCTACATATAATCAAAGTCCTTACAGGAAAACAGATTCATAAAAATCAAGTACTGAAATATGTAACTCAAGAAGACTGACTTAATTTAAAAATATTATTTCTACATATTAAAAGATAAAACCCGTACCAGGGAATAATAAGAATGATCGTCTGACACACATTATAAGAAAGGCATTGGATTTCAACTATTAAATAAAGGAACCCTTCAGACATCATGAAAAACAAGCAATTCACTTGTAAACGGGGGGCGGTGGGGGGGGGGGAGCAAGCCAAGGCTGGCCACAACATTTCCATAGCAACCAACAACACAAGAAGACAGTGGAGCAACATCTGCAAATTTCTGGAAAATAGGAAGTGGCCCACAGATTTTACATCTCGCTCAAATGTTAATAAATCATAACATCAAGAGACAAATGGTTTTTAACATTCTAGAACTCAAAAGAGATTTTATGTGAACTTGTTAATGATTCTGCTTCCAGACCAGGGTTAATTGAGGCATGACTAGAGAAACTACAGCAGGAGCATTGGCAGCGAGCAATGGCTACATTTAACTGTAGACAGTGACTAAAACAAATGTGAGAACAAGGTGATGGGACAGAAATGAAAGTTCTATGTGTCACAATATAGAAATTATACAAATAACACAAACTGGAAAAAGGACAAGTTAAATAGTTGGGAGATAGAATCAAATTATTTGAACTAGAAACTCATTAAAAGTATCTTGGTAGATACTAATCAAGAAAATAAAATTAAATAAGAGAGAATTGTAGAGGACAAGGAGAGATGCCCATAGTGAACACTCAATAGACTTAATACTTTGAAACTAATGTAAAGGTAATGAGAAAAAGGGTACGGTCTTAAATATCAGAATTATGAACAACTTTTAAAAATGGTACAGGAAACTATTTAAAAGTGCTATATAAAGGTAAATATTAAGCCCACATATGTATATCAATAAATTTAAATTGGTTAAACTCATCTTTTAGAGGAATATGACTTTCAGATGTAATCATCTAATCACCAAGCAAAATCCCAATTCCACTAAATCTGTGATCTACAGATATCATTACCACACATGTGTACATGTATATAAAAGTAACTCAAAAATATTAAAAATTGTAAAATTGGCTGAAATCTTACAGAAAAAAATCAAATAAAAAGAAAGCAAAGATCATGATGTTAGTATCAGACAAGTTTAAATTGTGACCAAAATGTCCTAAAAAGACAGATAAATCACTTTTAACTGCTAAAGAGTAAATAGTCACGAGAAGAAAAAATAAACAATATAAACATCTGTACTCCAAATAGCATACCACTAACACTGTTAAACATTACAGCAGGATATACTAGGAAAAATGAGTAAACACACAGTAGTAGACATTGGCACCTTATTCAAGATATTCAAAGAGGTGATTTAGGGAAAGTTTAACAAAGGGGTAATTTACAAAGTCAGGGGATGGGAAAACAAGTAGGAGTTGTCAGAATCACAGGGCTGGTGACAGCAAGCTTTTACCAACCTTAGCCTGAAAGTAGCGAGAGGCATAAGTCATTTTCAGTACGTGGAGACAGGGACTTCCAGGTAGATAAACCAGTATCAGTAGTACAGTTAGCTTTCTCCTAGTATTCCCTCCCTAAACAGTACAAAAAAATGATGATAGTGGAAAACGAAGGTACAAATATTATATTTTGTGAAAATTGTTACTTATTATTAAAAAAAATTCTGAATGTTGTGACAAAGTAGAAATAATGCAATGAATAATGGGAAAAGATGGGAGAGAAAAAAAAAAGTAGAGTAAGTTCACTGTTGGATAGGCTATAGATGGGCATTAAAGACACTTTAAAAACTGAGACATCAGATAGAAAAATGTTAAATATGAAAACAGACTAAGAACATTTCACAAAAGTATAAATACAGAGGTTACCACTACAATAAAAACACAAACCTTTCTAAATACCACGTAAAAATATATTTTTAAGTAATTATATATGTATGTGTTTTATATATATATATATATGTATATATATATATATATATATATATATATAATTTGTCTGTGTGTGTGTGTGTGTGTGTATGATGTAAGAATGAAACCAAGCAAATAAAACAAAATATTTGTAGGGATGAAATATTATGGCAGAGTTGAGATCAAACATAGCAGTCATTGTGATGACTGTGAGTGGACTGAAGTTATCTAATAAAAGATAAAAACTTCCTATTTGGTTCACAAAACAAGATCCAACTAGGTCCACTACAAAAGAAAAACTCTGACCTAAAGAAACTCAGAAACACTGAAAATAAAGAAATGGACAGAACTACACCAGAAAAATGGAAACACAGAGAGCAATAGTAGAGATCCTAATGTCAGAAAAGGAGAAGTCAAACCCGAAACCATTAAATGTGCAAAAAGAACACTTATTAATGCTAACATCTACAATTAACAATGAAGATGTAACATATTTGAATATTTATGCACAAAGTAATACAATGATCACTTTTATGAAACAAATACGTACAGAATATGCAAGAAGACATAAATAGAAACACTATAATAGCATGCTCTCATGCATTATTCCAAAACGAACTGGTAAAGTGAACAAAAATAAATAAGAACGTAAAAGATAAAAAATGTAATAAATAATTAAATTTTATGGACCTATATTAAACTTTACACCCTGATAAATGGAATACAGCATCTTCTCAAGCACCCATGGCACATTCACAAAAACTGATCATAAAGTGAGTTATAGAAAAAACATCAGTAATTTCCATAAAGTAGAAATACAAACAACACTCTGATAAAAATAAAATAAAACTATAAATTATCAACAGCAATACAAAAATCAAAAGGCTCTTCCATGTGGAAAATGAACAATCCTTCTATTAACCAATTGTTTAGTAAAAGGAGGAATAGAAACTAAAATTACAAATTGTTATGAAAAGGAATGGCAATAAAAACACTAGACACTAGACATCATAACATGAAATGCATTTAGAGCAGAGATCAGAGGAAAATTCATAGTATTAAACCCTTTTATCAGTAAAAATGAAAGAATAATAAATGTCATAACCCTCAGTTCAAAAAAAAAAAACTAGAAAAAGAAAACTAAAGCAAACACAAAGAATAGAAAACACAAAGAAGGAAAATAATAAAAAATAATAATGAAGAGAAGTGACAAACAGATCTAATAAATGAATCAAAATTTTGTGTTTTTTTGTGAAAATTTTAGCAAAATAGACAAACCACTAGCTAACTCAATCAAGAAATAGGGGAGAAAGCAAAAATATACAAGATAAGACACTAGCAAGAGGATATAACCTTTGAAACAAAAAGGTTTTTACAAATCACAGGAGGTTATATTGTAGACTTTTATGCAAATAAATTTGAAATTCTAGATGAAATGGCATTCAGGAAAAACACAGGAGTGTGAAGAATATGGGAGCGTTATGATCAAGAAAGATGCTTTTTGATATAATAAATATACAACGGGAAATGAATTTAGGTAGGATACTATCCTCTGGAATTTGAGTTCCGAAATATAAACATGCACATGTATGTGAATCAGGAAAGTTGTCACACACACATAACTATCATCCCTCTCCGACCCCCACCATAATCAAGCACTATAATCAACATCTAACCTATAATCCAATCTATGTTCCAAATATCTATTTGACCCTCTGAATTCTGCATATTATCTCCACATTCCCCCATCACCTTATGGGCTGTGAGATGGATGAATGAACACACAGGCTATTGTAGTGAAGACCCATTGAAAACCTGGATGGATTCACCTTGCAAATATGCAAAGCATTAATGACCAATTAACTGAAATTCCCCAAAGGCTATTTGTTAAGCCCAAATCAGTATTCCTGCTGTGGCTCCTCTGAAAGAGATGACAGGCCACAATGTCCTAGAAATGGGACTCCCACTGGGAGGGAAGGACTTTCAAACTGACTCAGTGCCCTCTGGGTAGGTGTCCCATGAAAAAGCCCATGAGGGAGCTTGACTTTCACATCTGAGTGGTATGAATATATTTGCCTGTCATTTCCATGTTAGTCAGCCTATAGCTGCCTAATTACCACTTTCTAAAGCCACCGTATAATACTCAAGGTCATTAATATTTGATGAAAGGCTATTGACCAAAGTGAAGTGAATCCTTGAATATAACTAATAATCATTAAACCATCACTAATATTTACTGAGCACTTACTGTGTGACAGACATTCTAAATACTTTATTCCTATTATCCCATTCTATCTTCACAACTATTTCATGAGAAAATGGAAACAGTTTGTGCTTGTCCTTTTCATGTTTTTAAGTAGATGACAGATTTTTGTCTTAAAGGATATGCAGACACTCTAAGTTTAATATGTGATTCAATCTACCATCTTAGTAATGATTTCTTTTCTAACATTTTATATAATCATTATTTAAAGGGATTCCATGGAATTTGGAAGCAGTTTGCCGAGACCTGTGATTACACTGAGTATATATTACAGGTCACAGGGCCAACAATACATGTTATCAAAAGGGTGCATATTTAGCAATATGCCAACCACATTCAACAGAAAGATAATGACTATTCTCTTATTCTGCTATTAAAAATGCCATGCTTTATGAAAAACAAATGCTCACTGTAGAAGAAGCAAGAATGGACAAGAGGGTCTTCCTACCTCTCATTCTAAGCATAACAGGAGAATCAAATCTCTTTAGCCAAAGATTTGTTAATTTTCATAATTCAGGGTAAAATGTGAAAGCATGAGGAGGTCATTCATTTCTTATGCTTATAAGAAATACATAAGAGAAGATGTACTGAAACTTTTAGCCCAATCTAGTATTGTCAAACTTTATTATTGCTCTTGAATATTTTTATCTTTCACACAGTTTAGCATCATGTATCTTATGTTAATTAAAATTAACATAAGCCTTATTCTTTGTTGACTTTTTTGTACCTTTACCCACTATTCAATACATCTTTAATTTGGACCATTTTCTAAGGAAGAGTCTCTGCTTATAGTGTAGAGGAAAGAAAAATCATGCACATCAACCTTGGGTGCAGACCTTAGATGCAGGCAACCTTAGAAGCCTGGCGGACAAGAACTTAGATCCTCTTTCAGTTCACTTTAAAGTGATTATAGTGGCTAAAGAGATTCTAAGACTGACCAAGACACACTTCTTGATATTTCACTGGTGGACACCCAACAGTTTGGCAGTGAAGGAGATGGAAAGAGTGTGGGATTACAGCCTGGTTTTTCTCATAACACCCACATGAAAACCTGGATGGATTCACCTTGCAAATATCCAAAGCATTAATGACCAATTAACTGAGGAACTTATGAAATCTTTCTGAGGCTCAGTCACTTCCTCTCTGTAATTGGATAACGATGCCCACCTTCCCTGGCATTGTATGGTAGGCATTAATGTCTGAAAAGTACCCAGCATAGTGTCCAACATAAGTGTGTGTTCATGTAGGTCTGTACTTTAAAAATTAATAACAAGACAATACCAGCTTCTTTCTAAAGTACTAGTGAAGCTTAGGAAAAACCCAGGAAATCAAACCACCAGAAACATCTGTCATTACTGTGAATATTTACCACGGAGTTAATGCATGTGATTATTTGGGCCCTACTAAATTAAGGCGTTCCATACACCCTACTGAGCTGATTTGTTCTCCCCTAGCAACGAAGACATGTGCAGTAGTGTCTGGCTTATATTGACAGTCCCAACACCAGTGTACAAATTCCTTTTCTAGCATTAGATGAATCTCAGTCCACTTACGCAACTTAGTTTTGCTGTTTCCTGGCTACTGGCATCTACAGTTGCAGTAACGAAAAACAACACACGACGTCTCATTTTTTATTCTGCTGTGGCAGCACAAAACTCAAGAGTCTATTTAATACTAAATCTCAAAGAGACTCTCTTTGATCCATGTCTAACTAATAAGAGTTCAGACACCCTTCACCAGACCTATATTCCAGCATATACTCATATAACTTCATCAGAGCTATCGTGCTTGTGCAACCTGGGACCAGGGTGGCCTCACATCTTATTCCAGTTCAAGAATTTCTTGGGAGAACAAAATGCTTTCTTGGAGGAATCATTCCATTCTTGATATCTGCTATCCATGCTGTATATCCTTTCAGTTTAATTAAAAACCTTTTTCCCGGTGCAAAACGTGACTTATTTTCATTTTCAGCAACCATGGAGAGCATTATCTCATGTACTCCTGGTCTAAGACCCACTTCCCCCCTTTTATTCTTTAGCCAGTTGAGACTGGTGAGAAGCATATACCTGTTCAAGGTCTTTGTGACCTAGGCTAGCAATCCCAAAACTTTACTGTACGTTAAGAATCAACAGTAAAACTTGCTAAGATCCCAAGTCTGATTCAGGAGAGATGGGGTTATGCCTGAGATTCTACATGTCAACAATCTCCCAGGTAGTACTGATGCTGCTGGTCCTAGGACTATACATTAAGTTACAAGACTCTAAACTAGGAGTTGACAAACTTTTTTTTTTTTCTATAAAAGGAGAGACAGTAGATATTTTAGGCTATAACTCTCAACTCTGCTGTTATAACATAAAGGAAACTATAGATAATACATAACCAAATGGATATGGATTTATTCCAATAAAACTCGGACACTGAAATTTGAATTTCATGTAATTTTTGCATGTCAAGGAATAAAGTTTTCATCAGAATTTTTTTCAACCATTTAAAAATATAAAAACCACTCTTAGCCTGTACACCATACAAAAACAGTCAGTAGGTCAGATATGACCTATGGGGCAAGTTTGCTAATACCTGATCTAGACAGAATTCTTGTCCTATAACTAAGACTCGACACCTTGTCAGTTACAATGAGATAGACTTTCTCACCACCTCCTGGTTTAGAAAGTTACAAATTCTTAGGGAAGTCTGTGCCCTTCCTAAAATGGAATCCTTTAATTTACAGCCCCAGACCTGACTCTGCCACCCTAAAGCTGGGATGTCCCTAGTTGTATTTCTGAAACAGAATGCGCAGATGTACCTCTTTATTCAGGCACTTTAGGTTTATGAGTGGTTTAGTGACTCACATCAAGAGGGGATTTACTTTGCCATTCATTCGGGGAGAAGCTAGAATGTCATATATTTTGCTAAGTCTCTAGTAACATCTCAGCCTGAAATTATTAGAAATCTCACTAATTAGACGGTCCATCTCAGTGGTAGAATTTATGTTCCCCTCTCCAAGTAGATTCATTCTCAGAAAGAACCCACAAAAGAAACCTATTTTAGGGAAATACTTCTCCAATTTTGTTTCAATGATTTATCCCTATCAGGATAGAGAAAATGAAGTGTGTGCCCAGGGCTCTGAGATCTAGACTTAACTGGCCCAGAGCAAATGTGAAATTTCTTTGAAGTCTCCCGTTTTATCTTATAAATTCATGCATATTTTGCATTTATACCATAATATATTGGCATTTGTTGCAATATAAAAATGTTTAAAATTACTTCTGAGTTCACTTTCTTAAAATGTTATGCTAAAAATTGAGAGCCCCAGGAAGTTGGCCAGTGTTTATTGATTTACACAGTCTCTGACATACCTGTGCTTGTACAGGAGTTTGAGAAGTTTGAACTTAGCAGGTGTCCCCAACTCTTCCTGGTGGGAGCTATACCCTGTGTCCCTAACCCTTCTAGCCTCAATCCACTCCTCCGCTCCAACCATATATTATCAAGGCACTTGCATTACAAAGTTCATCTAAAGATTTCCTAGTTAATTAGTTGACACTTTACAAGGTTGCCTTGGCATGATTGTCACTTGAACTTCATTTTCTCTGCTCATATTCTGTTTATAGCCTTATTCTTGGTCTTCAAATCAAATTAACGATAGAATATGTTTAATAAGCCTTCATGTATAATGCAATGGATTGCAATGACATGATTGTGTCAACAACCCTAACCCCAGTCGTACTGTGTCTCTTGTTCTATATTTTATTGGAAACGTGCTCAAAGTTGCATGAATTGCTTTTAATAATTAAAGTCTATTTAAGTAATGCATTTTATTAAATAAACTTGAAAATCAATGGTCTGATGGCTTCTTTATCTGTTTGTCTCTCCTCATATTCTTCATGGAAATTCTCCATTCAAACCACTGAAATCCTATCAGTGTGAAAATCAAGAACATTCACCACCATGAAAGCTGGCCTGGTTTTCAAGTTTCACAGTTTTCACGTAATGAGGTATTTGAGAAAGCATGAAAGGAGGTTGCTTTCCAAGGGCTAGATTGTTTAAATCAATTTTTATAAACATGTTTTAGCATTCTTAATTGGAATGAAGATACATATCATTATTACACTATGCTAGCTCTAGCAGAGTTCAAAGAACGCCATTTTGAATGACTATTGGAAATCACAAGAAGGGAACAAGAAGATATTTGAAAAGATAACAAATTCATTACTAATGGTTGGTGGTATCCCTAGATTATGTGACATAGAAAATATTAACAGAGTGACTTAGATAAAAGAAGTAATAATTCTACGCTCTACGGGAAGCATGATCATTCCAACTTATGGATTATTAGACCCAAGTGGAATTTGAAGGAAAGGGAAGATAATATTTGGTTAAAAATCTGATAATCTCAGTAGTGCCAGTAGAGTACTACTACAGTACTAGAGTACTACTGTAAATATTTTTGTAAAAATATTTACAAATTTTTGTGCCAAATTGTTGAGTTTGAAAGTGAGTGCCTCCTTAAATTTTGAACTTTAGTTGGCTCACTTGCCTCACCCTAGTTTTAGTCCTGATCTCAAGATACTTGCCAACTAGGTTATAAATCTCAAAACAAGAAAAGAGACAGACTACATATTTCACACTGCTTAGACTGGCCCTCTGTGCATGGATATGGATAGCCTCACCTTTCACAACAGCAATGCGTTTGTCTTATTATGGTTCCACCAAATGAATGGATCACTTCAATTTCTCTTTATATTGTTTCCTTTTTTGTCTGTTGACTTTTGTTCATGAGCTTTATTCTTCCTGAACATTGAAACCCTCTCTACTGACAATAAAAAGACCCTACTTATTACTACTTCTTCCAGAATTACTGCCCCAAAGTGAACACTGTATTGTGTCACCAAGCTTTCATCTCCCTCCCCAACTTTCAGTACTTACTGTCCCAGCTACTGTGAAAGTTGATGGCTGAAAGATTTTAGCTGAAAACTTCCTTACAGAAATTGCCTTTGGCCAAAGACAGCCATTTCACCCAAAGTCTCTTTGTCTTCCCAGGGATATCTTGCATCCAATGACTGGTTAGTGGAGGAGTTTAAGTCTTGCTCTCTTATTCTAAGTCAATACAATTTTGAAGTTCCATTTACTTGCATAAATGACCATGGATCCTTTTTAATAAGAACTGGGAGAATCATTACTGCATACACTTTGCTATGCTATTACAATGTCCTTTCTCCTGGGAATCCAGTCTCCCTCTCAATTGATAGGAACTAGATTTGAAAATCAAACTAAATTTAGAAATTGACAGAATGATGACTTTTAAAAATTTGGTAACTGCTCTTAGCTTTCTGATTATACATTCTTGATTTCTCTATTTGTATAAATTAGAAATACCCTTGTTAGTAGCCTCTTTATCTTGCTCCTATGAGATATCATGTTCTATTAACCAACAGTGTAGCTTTTTGCAGATCAGCAATGCTTCTCCTAGTTGCCACACCTGCCTCTCTGCTTATTACATTTTGCCTACATCTTTCTGGTTTCTTTTTCTTTGGAAACAGCACAACTACTAGAGAATATGTCAATTTCATTCATGAGGCAACTTTAAGAAATATATCATTAATTTTATCAAACCGACTATAGATCCACTTACATGATTTGCCAAAATCAACGTTGAAGATATTATTGGTATTATTCCTTTTATTTGCTTTAAACCAACATTGCTCTTTTTACCTATTACTGATATGGAAATAATATGTTAATATTATTCTTGCCTTTAGATATGATGAAGAATTGGAATGTTTATGGTCTGTTTTGTTCTTCAACATACCCATACCCTTTACATATTTTTCAGAACAGTTAAGGCCTAATTCTCAGAATTAGGCACTGATAGCAAATAATTTATTACATAGAACCTGATCGTCTTAATCATTGTCCCAATTACAATCATTTTCCTGACAGTTTACAGGGACTTTAAAAAATTATAATTTCTTTCAACTATTACCTGTTACATTTGAAAATACATATCAATATTTCTATTTCATTCATAGATACCTCTCATTTCTATAACTCTTTGCTTTTTAGCTTCCCAACAGATTAAAATATATGGGCAATAATAAAATTTTAAAACTCCACAAAACAATTAGTGATGAACAATATATACACAGATTTCAACACTATGTTTATAAAAATTATATATTAAGATGCTCATCAATGATGTCTAGCATAAAATCATTGCAAATAGTTGACACAAAATTGTGTAATTTACCGATTCTCTTTTTTTCTTCTCTGGAGTTAGAAGCAAAATCTCTACAAGTTGACCCAAACTTTCAAAGTCCCAGTCCTGGGAAAGCATAACATTCTGCATCTTCCAATGAGAGACTTTCTTTTGAATTAAACTTTAGAATTACATGTCAGTGATGTACTGGAGTCAGCTCATACCAGCTCAAAAAAAGAGAAATTGTTAAATTTTCAGGAATTTTGCAAGATGATTTTTGAAGACTGCCGTTATTAAACATTAAATTATATTAATTTACAATTAGATGAACTGTACTAAAAAGAAGAGTCATAAACACTTAAAATGTATTTCTTTCTAATTATTTTATTACTTTTTATATCATGTCTATTGTATCTGTACATGGGAATATTCTACAATAGTGTGATAATGTCCATCTCATTCATCTCTACCTTCAAATATATCATGTTGGTAGATCGAAATAAACCATGGTGGGAGTATTTACACAACAGAAATTGGCAAATGCTACAAAAAGAGAACTGTGAGTTTCTTGTTCTTTTTTGTTTGTTTGTTCGTTTTTGTTTTTGTGGGGTTTTTTGGTAGAAGCATAGTTGATAAACATTTACCAGCATACCATTGACTTAGTCTCTGATTCACAAAACTGCAATCAGGAGCTAAGAAGAAATTTCATAATTTAGCTAAAGGAGTGGGAAAATAGAGACTGCCCAAGCATACACCAGTTATATTCATCGACAAACCAACAAAGGAAGAAGTGAGAAGTACCTGGTAATAGAAAAGGAGGAGGCATCTGGACAGAGAAAAGCCACATATCATTAAATTATAGAATCATAAAATACAAAAAAAAAACAAAAAAAAGAAAACCTAAGGGAACATATTGTTCAATATTTCAGTTTAATAGATGAGAAAACAGAAGGTCTCGCAGTTGTTCAATGGTTGAGCCAAACAAGATTCCGGCTTTATATACTCCTAATGTTCTTTATTCTATACCATATGGCTCATTCAGAAGGTCATATGTTCATTTTTTTTTCTTTTGCGCATGTTTATTTACCCAAATTTCAAAAACGTAAGCTTATATTAGAAGTATGTGATAAAACATTTTTATTTTTCCAATTAATTAATCCATGGCTACTTCTAAAATCCTTATTATATAGTCATATAATCTGATTTTCTCAATTATTTCTCACAATTCTCTGCCCCCAGAATAACAGTTTATCTATATAAGAAAATATTAACTCTCTATTTAGATAATAAGATCTAAATTTATGGAACACCTTTTATATGCTGTTTAAAAACTCGGTTACTATGCATCATTATAGCTACTTTATAGAGTAAACTAAAAGTTGTGGGGTTTATGGAACATTTCCAAGGTGCTGCAATTAGGAAGTAGCAGTATTGGGTTTTAAAACCAGTAAAAAAAACAGTTTCTGCCTCACTCTAAAGCATTTTTTCCTTCCCTCTCCTCTACTACACTACTTTATCTCTTAGACATCTGTCTAGAGACAAAAAAATAAAAACATAATTTGCCATAGTTGTGTAAAATTTCCAGATCATATTTGTGCCTTTTGGCTTTTAGATCACATCCAGGCAAAATTAAAATGTCAGTCATGTTCAAGGTCACCCATCATTGTAGATATTTGTCATTGTCATGAACTATTTAACCTGGAGTAGGTCCACAAATGAACCTTAAAGTTATCTTCCAAAAGATATATATCCTGGACTAAAATAAGGAAACTGGGGACAAGGTGAGAGGATACTTAAGGTAATGAAATATGGAGTCATTAGCACTCTAGCAAAGTAATATAAGCAAACTGACAGCACAGAAGGAAAGAAAATTCTATTGTTCTTTGGTACAGCAGGAAAAGAAGATACCAGGGGCAATGCAGAAGGGCTGGCAAATTTGAAACAAATTAAAGGCAATAACCTTAAATATAGTGATAATAGGTCTGTGGAATTCACTACTGTAGGATATCTTTAAATCAAATAATAATGTTGAACTACAGGGTAGATAATTTAATGACCAATAACCTTGCTGGTGTTTTGGCTGAAGAAGATACACAACATCTCATGGGCCTGATCTGATCAGCCCAAGGGCAAGGAGAATTTAATTTTCCCATGAAGTAGATAAAGTATTCATCAGAGCAACTAGAGCTTGCTTTCTCATATTAGTAAGACCTACTTGTGGACTGGATTCCCAGCTCAGGTATTAAATATTACTTTGCAATGGGCCCCATAGGAAATTGATAGAAAGATGTCAGCATAAAAGAAAATTTTAATTTCCTTTCCCAGTAGTAGGGGTAAACTACATTGTATCATGCTAATACCTTCTTTTAGCTGACAAAATTTATTAAATAACTGCCTCAAAGGTAAGATTTCAGTCGTGACCTTAGGAAGATGAACACTCATCAATATGATTGTACACTAAAAGCATATAAACATACAGGCATATATACACATTTGTTGCTCATCATTCTTCTTAATTTATCTTGTGTGTACTTCCATCTTAGCTCACAAAGATTCACTTTTTTTTTTGTCTTAGTATTTCATTATGTGAATAAATATTCATATCATGAAAAACAGATAACTATAGGGTGCTTCTCAGTGGAAATGTATAATAATATGTCCTTTTTTCCATTGATAACAAACATTATTGTGCATACATCTCTGTGCATATGGGCAAGTAGATTTGTATAATAAAATCCTTTGAGTGGAATTACTACATCCATGTATATTTATACTTTCATTATTGGTAGATATAGTGGGATTCCCCAGCAAACTGGTTGCATCAAATTGTGCTCTACCAACAGAAATGAGATCACGTTTCCTGACCTCCACGCCAAATTTTTGATATTTGTTATTCTGAATATTAAAAGCTAAAGGTAATTATTTTTCTGTTTTGCTGATGTTTAATAGTGT
This sequence comes from Rhinolophus hipposideros, assembly GCF_964194185.1. Taxonomy (NCBI): domain Eukaryota; kingdom Metazoa; phylum Chordata; class Mammalia; order Chiroptera; family Rhinolophidae; genus Rhinolophus; species Rhinolophus hipposideros. The sequence continues at coordinate 27,255,467 of NC_138063.1, read as the reverse complement.
GAGGCTGAGTACCGTTCTATATGTTTAAAGCCATTTCTTTGTCTGTGACCTCACCATTTAAATTATTTATTTATTTTTCTATTTGGTAAAAGCCTTTTGCTTATGGATTTGTAAGTGTTCTTTAAATATTTAGTATGCTACCTCTTGCTTAGTCTTTCTAGCCATTAGTTTTCATTTAAGTATCTCCAAGATCTATTAACATGATTATATCCAATCTATTAAACTTCCTATCTACCAAGATATTAAAGAGTTAAAAATTAACAATATTTGGCTAATATGAGTCTTCCCTTTTTTTGCCATTTGATAAAGATGAGATGTAAGTATGCCAATGCCAAACAGAAGAGATTAAAAAGGTAAAATTAATCATACTGGGAGAGAGTAAATGATAAATGTATTAATATTTTTACCTGTCCACAGATTCATCCAACAAACATTTCTGAATACTTACTAAGTTTCAGTCTTTCACCAGGTCTAGGGACAAGATTATTTTTACTTTAGTGTATTTAATCTACAGAGAGTGTTAAAAAATTTATACACATTTTAAGAAAGGAATATTGTATTAAAATGGTAACAATAAATACCGATAACAAAAGATGAATACAAGTCACGTTTGACTTCTGCAATTACAAAAGGTATTCAAAGTGGTTATCATCAGCATCCAGATACTTCCGGCGAACTACCATGTTTTTCTGAAAATAAGACCTAGACAGACCATCATCTTTTATGTGTCTTTTGAAGCAAAAATTAATATAAGACCTGGTCTTATTTTAATGTAATATAAAACTAGGTCTTATGTACTATACTATACTGTACTGTACTGTACTGTAATGTAATGTAATGTAATATAATATAATATAATACAATACAATATAAGACCGGGTATAATATAATATAATGTAATATAGTTTAATATAATACTGGGTCTTATATTAATTTTTCTTCCAAAGACGCATTAGGGCTGATGATCCAACTAGGTCTTATTTTGGGAGAAACACAGTATGGCTTGAGCAGCATTGACCAAAGTGTCCACTTGTATACCTTTTTCTTGGTATCCCCAGTATTCCCAAGCAGTTCTGAAACAGAAAATGTAATCAAGAAAAGTTGTAAATCTTAAAGATTTCTATGCTTAATGAATGTTGCTTTCTCAATGTGTCCATTGAGAATGCATTGAGATGCTGGAAATAACTCAAAATAACAGTAGAGACTTATTTTCCCTGAGGGAGACTATCACATAAAGTGCAGAGGTGGGCAGCACTGGCATGGTGGGTTTTAAGTTATGGAGACCCCCTCTATCTTTCTACTTTGCTATCCTTATGTATGGCTTCCATTTTCCACTTTCTTTATTGTCAGAAAGTTGCTGCTGGGTGTCCATTCATCATATCTGTGTTCCAGGCAGCAAGCAGGAGGAAGCAGGTGTGAGAAAAAAATCACCTGTTTTCACAGAAGTCAGTCCTTTTAAAGAGCTTTCCGGAATGTCCCACCCCAGTGGTTCCCATTGAAACTTCACTGGATGTTAATGAGCTTGATTGCAGTAATCATTTAAACAATGTAAACATATATCAAATTATTACATTTGTCAATTATACCTCAATTTGTCAATTATACCTCAATAAATCTGGGAAAAAATGAATCTCACTGGCTTCTGTATTAATAAGAAAACATAAAGAAAACTGATTGTTAATGTTGATGCTGTTTTTACTGTTTTTGCTTTTTCTTAAACTGAGCACATTCATATTAAAGAAAAAGAAGAGAATGAAAGTTAAGTAGCAAGCTCTGCCTCATCATACATAGATTGCTTAATTCTTTAGGAGACAACCTGTTGCCACGCAGCAACCTACCCGTCTGTCTCCTTGTACCTGTCCCTAAAGAAAGGAGATTCTGTGAGATGGATCCTTTCAGGGACATTGCTTCAACTTTGTGCCATTTCTCTGTCTAACCCCAAAGATGACTGGACAGTCAAAGATGGGTACGACTTTCCACATGGAAAACAACCTAAGCCAGGTGCAGTCAAGTGGGGACCAACAGGAGAATCCACAAGTTGATAGAGGTGGGCACAGCCCCCCACCTTCCCCTGGCTAAGGAGCCCCTCTGCCTCTGGCTGCATTCCTTCCCACAACCTGCAAGGGAAGAGATTCAATGGTGTGCTCTTCATCTATTCATATGCATAAAGGTTTTGCCCTTTGGGGATGTACAAACATCCTGAGACTTACAGTACTCCTGCCTAAAGGCAAGGGTGATTGGCATGAATCAGTTTCCTATCATAATGTATGGGA